>NW_006399766.1:22504544-22517682 GCF_000299155.1 Elephantulus edwardii | reverse complement strand
ACACACACACACACACACACACACACACACATTTATATATATATGCCTTTTTTATTTCTTGCTGAAGTATTTGTAGTTTTCTTTTGTGTCCCTAGTTAGGTTTATTCTTAAGTATCTCAGTTTGTTGTTGGCTATTATAAATGATATTGCTTTCTTAGTGTTCTTTGTGATTTTGTTTTGTGGGGTTTTATTTTGTTACTGTGGAGTTATCCCACTGATTTTTGTATATTGATCTTGTATCCTGCCACTCTACTAAATTGTTCTACTAGCTCTGACAGGTTTTGTTGTTGTTGTTGTTGTTTTTAATTCCTTGGGGTTTCTGTGTACATGATAATATCTACATATAGTGACAGTTTAGCCTTTCCCATGTTATATAAGTAAGTGTTGTTGTTGTTGTTGTTGTTATGTGCCACCAAGTCATTTGCAACTTATAGCAACTCTATGTACAAGAACCCTAAACGCTGTTCTATCCTAGGCCAACCTCGCTGTCTCAACACATTCATTCCCACCACTCCACTCACAGAATCGATCCATCTCATCGAGGGTCTTCCTCTCCTGCGCCGCCCGTCCACTCTCCCAAACATGATGTCCCTCTCCAAGGACCAGTCCCTCCTTGCAACATGCCCAAAGTATGTCAGACGGACCTTCAGAATCCTTGACTCCAGGGAACATTCTGGCTTCACCCTCACCAGGACAAACCTGTTTGTTCTCCTAGCAGTCCATGGTATATTCAACACTCTTGCCCAGCACCACAACTCAAAGGCATCAATTCTCTTTCTATCATCCCTATTCACTGTCCAACTCTCCAATATCTTATATAATATTTTAAAAATTTTATTAATTTGAATGAACATTTACAGAGATTTTGGATTTCCATTCATTCATTGTTGCACTTTTCTCCCTGCCCACCCCTCTCCCCCAGTTCACTCCTCTCTTTGAAAAGTAAAAGAAAAATTCTTTCATTGGTATACAGTCCCCCCACACCCCACACCCCTACCTACCATGAGTACACTCAACTATGCAACCTTAATTCTGGACTCTTGTGATAAAAATCATAGATCCTATATGTTGCATAGTATTACTTTGTGTGAATGAACCAATCCATTCAGTTTTGGTTTGACATTTGGGTTGTTTCCATGCTCTTGCTATTGTGAATAACGCTGCTACGAACATTAGTGTATAAATATCCATTTATGTCTCAGTTCTATTTTCCTTGGGGAAAATAGGATCCAAGCAGTGGAATACCTGTATTTAATTTATGTATATATTGTTAATTTTTTAATTTTATTTTTATGTGACTCGAAAGCACATAACAACAGCAACTATTTATATATTTATATATTCTATATTCAGCTTTCTGAAGAAACACCAAACTGCCTTCTAGAGTAGTTGTACCATTTTACAATCCTACCAACAATGTATGAGAGTTTCAATTTCTCCACATTCTTTCCCAAATGTATTGCTTTCTGTCCTGTTAAACTTTGCTACTGCTACTGGAGTGAGATGGTATCTCGGTATATTGTTTTGCATTGCTCTTATTGTCAATGATTTTGAGCATTTCTTCATGTGTCTATCATGTTGGCTATCTGAAAGTCTTTGTGCGAAGTCTTTCCATACCTTCTGCCCATTTTGTGATTGGGTTATCTGTCTTTTCCTTGTGGTACTTTTCCTTGTAGTATGTTGAGAATTTTCATAGTAGACCCTTGTGTGGGATGTCATTGCCCAATGTTTTTTCCCAGTTTGTAAATTTTCTTTTCACATATTGGAAAAAGTTTAGGGTTGGTTTTTTATGATTATGACTGTTTTATTAATTTGTGTATGCAACAAGCACAATTTATGAAGCAGACAAAACTACTTAAAGATTTGTTTCTGTTTTCCAGTGTCATTAAAGTTGATTCAGTGTGGTATTCTCTAATATTTTCCCTAGATAAAATCTAGAGAAAATATGGATACTTCTATTCATTCTTTACTAATAGTTGTTTGTTGTTGTTTCATACTTCTTCTTTTCTTAAAAAAATTTATATGGTTTGCTCACAAAGTTTG
Organism: Elephantulus edwardii; assembly: GCF_000299155.1. Taxonomy (NCBI): domain Eukaryota; kingdom Metazoa; phylum Chordata; class Mammalia; order Macroscelidea; family Macroscelididae; genus Elephantulus; species Elephantulus edwardii. Next base: position 22,515,639 of record NW_006399766.1, on the reverse strand, counting down.
TATATATTGTGTTTCACATTATTCTTCATTCAGATTGTGCATTGGACCTTTCCCGTCATTACCTAATCTTTTAAGGTCCCTGCCGGATCCTTCCCATTTCTTTCACCCCCTCCCTCCACCCACCAAAGTGTGTACCCCTCTGGTTTTGCCCCTACCCATCCTCATTCCCCTACTTCCACCCCTCCCTTCCTTGCATACATACATGTTTTAGTAGTGATCCTTTTATTTTTACAATAATGATTTTTTTTTATCTGAACTGGATATTTATTTTTTTAAAATTTTTTTTCTATAATTATATTTTATTAATTTTCATAAACATTTACAGAGATTTTGGGTTTCCATTCATTCCTTGTTGCACTATTCTCTCTACCCTCCTCCCAGTTTGTTCTTGTCCAAATGCCACAGTGCTTGTCAAAGCCAGTTCTGATTAATCTCCTTTGTCAGTGTGTCCTTTGCCATTCCCTATCACTCCTCCCTGAGAGAGACTTCACCCTGAGTCATAAGGAAAAGGGGATGGCGTATTCTCTTAGCTACTTCCTGCTGAAAAGGGACGCTGTGGGTTTCAGGGTGAAGGTCTTTTCTCACTACTCTAAAGGGCCCCTTTGGCAGTAGGAAACACATAGACTATTATGGAGATTGATTTTGGAATTTAGATGCACTCTTATTGATTGCGCTTGGCCGTACATGTTCATATCCTTGAAGATGTATCATGGGGGTGTTGCAACCTAGAAGACACAAATTTGACTAACAAGTTATAAGTACATGAGTCCAGAAATTATGGAAAAGTAAAAGAAAAGATTCTTTCATTCTTTTACAAACCCTCCCCCAGGTCCCCTCCACCATGTAGCCCTCGCTCTAGTCTCCTGTGATGACAGAAATACCTAGTTATATATCTCTTTTAAACAGTTTTCTCCCTCCTCTGTTTCAGTGCAGTATACATTATTGAACCCATCTTACTCAGTCTCTCCCCAACCCCAAGGACAGTCCCATTCTACAACAGTGGCATCATGTAATATTTGTCCTTTTGTGACTGGGATATTTCACTCAGCATAATGTTCTCCAGAGTCAACCATTTTGAATAATATTGCATGAGTTCCTTGTTTTTTAATGTAGCATAGTATTCCATTGTGCGAATATACCACAGCTTCTCTAGCCATTCGTTTGTTGATGGGCACTTAGGTTGTTTCCAACTCCTTGCTATTGTGAACAAAGCTGCAATAAACATGGGTGTGCATATAACTGCTTGGATGTCAGCTATGGTCTCTTCAGGGTATATTCCCAGTAGTGGAATTGCTGGGTCAAATGGTATCTCTATTTGCAACTTTTTTAGAATGCAGTATTTGTCCTTATGAGACTGAGCTAGTTCACTCAGCTTAATGCTTGCCAGTATCTCTCAAGGTAAGTATTATTTTTCAAAACTGTTGCTCCTGAGTGCTGCATAGTATTTCATTGTGTTAATATACCACAATTTTTCCAGCCAATTCAGTTGTAGTTGGACATTTGGGCTGTTCTCATGATCTTGCAATGGTGAATAATGTTGCTATGGACATTGGTGTATGGATCTTCATAACCACTGGCAATAACATACATGCGAACAAAAACCATAGTGAGATACCATCTCACCCCAGTACAGTAACATTGGCAAAGTTTAGCAGGGCAGCAAGCAATAAATGTTGGACAGGATGTGGAGAGATGGGAACTCTCATGCACTGTTAGCGGGATTGTAAAATGGTACAACTATTCTGGAATGCAGTTTGATGTTTCCTCAGAAAGCTGAACATGGACATTACATATGACCCACTTATTCCACTACTAATATACCCCAAGGAAATTAGAACTGGAAAAAGGTTTTGATGCACACAGACACTGAATGTTTAGAAAGTCCAGTTCATCAATGTTATCCTCTCTTGGTTGTGCACCACCAACACAACATTTAACTGTAAAAAGAAATGATGTGAAACATATTCAAGATCCCTTCTAAACTATCAGAAATTTTAAAACAGTACAATTTTGTTCACTCTACAGGCTTACCTTGTTTCATTGTGCTTCACAGATTTTCAGATTTTTTTTTTTTTACAAACTGAACGTTTCTTGGCCACTTTGTACAATGCATCCAACAATATATCCATCCATTTTGTCTCTGTCACTTTTTTTTAATTCTCACAATATTCAAAGATTGTGATGCTATTGCACACTTAAGAGACTGCAACATAGTGTAAACATACCTTTTACCAGCACTAGGATACCAGAATGTTAATGTGACTTACTTCATTGTCATATTGGTTTTGTTTGGTGGTCTGAGACTGAATCTACTATCTCTCTGTTTTGTGCCTCTGTATAGAAAGATTCTTTTCTTGGTCCATTGGAGCTTACAGCCTTGATTGTTCCATTTTGATTGACTTCTCTCCTTGTGTCGAACCAAGACTATTCAGTAACTTTAACCCTCCCTTTCTTTTTCTACAGTTTGGACCGAGATATCCCTCTCTTCAGAAACCTCTGAAGAACCCAAAGAAGGGTCAAGAGAACTTTTATTTTCTTCTTTGGCAGAGCATGAAGTAGAAGATAGGCCCGGAATGGTTAGTAATGACACAGTATAATTAAAACACTTGAGAGAGTTTTACTGCTGAAAGTGGGACCATTTTCAGTTTTACTGCTAAAATAGCAAACATCTCTGTATCCTTGAGATCATCAGATATATTTCATGGGCAAAGAATTTGAAACAATTTTGATTATGAACATTTCATAAGGACATCTCTTTTTAAGTAGAACTTGTTTGCATTATCTATGAAGTCCCTTTCTGAAGTTGATGGGATAAGTGCTGAATCTTTCCAAGTCTCTCTGAATTGACAAGTTTTATCTTGCACTGAGTTTTACCACTATTTTCTCTATTTAGGCATGTGAGAGAAACTCCGAGAACAAAGAAGCTGCAAGTATACGTAAAAAAATCAGTTTAGGTTCCAAATTAGGAACCATAGGAAGGAAACATTCTGTGTTTAAAAAACTATATCACAACATCCGGGGGCATAAGTTTCACTAAGTTCTCAAAAAAATGTACTTTTGATCCTACATATCAGAATATTAGAACAAGGACATACCTTGTAAAAGATTACTTTTCAGAAGAATAATGAATGTTTTGTTTCATTTTTAAGAACTGTAATTCCAATGAGATACCAGAGTATAGATAAATCTCCAATAAAGCCATCAGTTTAGAAAACGGAAAGGGTCCTTTCTAATCCTTTACTCCCAGGTTTCCTCCAAAAAAGCGGATTCAATTTGGCAATTCTGATATTAGTGCTTGAAGCCACTGGGCTGCACAGTGAGTTTAAGTATGACTCACAATGACCCTACAGACAACAAACAAATCAATGTCCAACACTGTGCCATCCTCACAATTGCTGTCATACTTAAACTTTAGGGTCCCTAAAAAGAACATCACAGGGCTGGAGCTGGGGGAAGGGAGTAATGGCTTGGAGAACATGGACTTTGGCACACTTTCTTGAAAATGTAGCAAAATAAACTTTCTCCTCCTAACACATTCTTATAATGCTCATTTCTGTGGCAATTTATGGTTTACCAGATGATCTAAAATTTAATCCTCACAGTATTAATGTGAGAAAGGGCAGAATCTTTTATGCCCATTTCCAGATGAGGAAACTGAAGCTCAGAGCTGATAAAATATTTGCTCAGAGTTAGTTGTCTAAACCAGCAGTTCTCGAACTTTTTTAATCTTATGGATCCTTTAGACTCTTAAAAACTATTGAGAACGCTCACATTTAACCAATTTATACAGAAATTGTTAAATAAGAATGTAATTTACTTTCACTGAAAACACAGTAAGATATTTCATTGAGAACCCTAAAGCCGAGATTTATTAAATTATTGTATTCTTTATTTCAAAATCATATTATGAAGCCCATTATAAATTTCTACAAATAACATTTTTATTAAAAAGCTACTTTTTTCAAAACAAAAAGATGAATAATGAGAATGACATTTCACATTTATTTTGCAAATCTCTTGAACATCTGATGTAGTAGAAGCCAGATGAATTCTTCTATCTTCTTTCACGTTTGACCTGTCATAGTATCATATGTCATGATACCTTTAGAAAATTCCACGGCACATTTGCCAGAAGAGCAAATGATGTCTTAACATAAGCTTGATTTTGAAGACTTTGGCAAGAGTCTGCCTCCCACACTTTGATAACTGCTAGTCTAAACTAGTAACAAAAAGAACTTGCATCTCCTGGATTACTATTATCTGAAGTTGGGAGGTCCAAGGATAGTTCGTTCAGATGAGAGCAAACAATTTGACAAAGCCAGCTGGGGTTTAGTTGTTTAGATGGGAGAAAAAAATTTGATGAAGCCAGCTGGGGCTTAAACATTTGCTGTTAATCACCTACTAAGAGAATGCAAAGAAGCCATTAAGCTTTAAGTAAGATTATTTTTTCCAGCCATGATCTCACAAAATGAAAGTAAATATGCCAAATTGCCTAATGCTTTAGTGCTAGGTGATGGGGCTATTTAAAAAAAAGAATTAGGTTTTTCTTCTCTTCTCCCAATAATCCCCTGAGCTGGGCTACTAGAAAAACTTAAAAAAGAGCAGAAAATGCATCCCATACCAAAAAAAAAAAAAAGAAGTTGGAAAGACCTGCCTTTTGGCCTCAATTTACAAAGCAAACAATTGAGAAACAGGGGATGTGGCTTCCCTTTGTAGCTTTGTCAGAGATGTCTCACCTGTATTGATGATGCCACTCTGTCCAATGACAAATTGCTTTTCACTGCTATTAGTACTCCAAAGAGTAATTAATTCATTAATTACTCCAAAGATTTAATTAATTCCCTTGGACTTGCTACGAATCACTTGTGCTTGGTTTCTTGATTTTCTTTTTTATTGCTATTTTTGGATTTTAATCATGGTACTCTTTAACTGTTGCTGATTTAATATGCAAGACAATTCAGTTGGATAAAAATTCTTGTTTCAGAGTCTTGATGAATTTGAAAACTATTAACTATTTCTTCCCTATCTACTTTGTAACCAAATGCAATGTGTGCCTTGGATTATTTTGCTTATTGATGCTTTAAGTTAAATTTATAGCTGCAAACTAGTAAGAACAAGCAAAGCACAAAATTATGATTTAAATGCTTTTCTTGAACCTAGAGCTTTTGTGCCCATCATTTTAACCCATGTACAGTGATGCAAAGCACAGAAATCTTTGTGGCGATCTTAGTAAATCTTTGCTCAGGGCCGTTGCCTTCTGTCTGTGCCAAGAATAATTGTTCATGAGTGTAGTTTTTTAAAAAATCCCAGTATTTTTCAAATTAATATTTTCACGCTTTATTTTTCTGGATTATGCTTATAAATCATGTAATTTAATTGTGCTCTAATACACTTGCTGTAATTCTGTTTTAAAATAAAGTTAATTCTATAGGTGAAATAAATATATGTTCTGGTTTTTTCTTTCATCCGACACTACTTCACATTGTTTTGTGTATGTAAAGCTGCCATAGCTACCATATTTACCATTAAAGTAGAACTTTTTTTTTAGTGTCACAAAGCACGAGGCTATGAGAGTTGCTTTTGTAATGATGTTGGTAGTATCATCTCTCAACACAACTGTACATAATGTATACTGCATTGAAACAGATAAGGGAGATAACTCTTTAAAAGGAACATAGGATTAGGTATTATTTTCATGACAAGAACACAGTAAAAGAGATGCATATTAAAGTAGAGTGTGGACTCATGGGGGTATTGTGTAACAATGAAAGAATTTGTCTTTCTTCAAAGAGAAAAGTGAACTGGGGGGAGGGGTGGGCAGGGAGGAGAAGGTGCAACAATGAATGAATGAGGGAAAAATTAAATGGGAAGAATATGCATAAAAATATACAAGTTGCATTAAAAATCATTAATAAAAATGTTTTAAAAATGATAGGGAGAGAAAGTAGAATAAAAAACTCGAAGTGTGGAAAAAAAAGAAACTTACTTTCAATAAAGAATTTTGATAAGAAAAACCTCCCAGACCCCATAACAGTACAGTCTCTTGGAGAATATAAAGCCCTAGCTGACTACAGAAAGAGCCTCTCTAAAGACTTCCAGGTTAGAAAAGGAGATGCTGTTCAACTTCTCTATGAGGATTTCGGGGGTCAGTGGTGAGCAGTTCCTACTGCCTGTGATGCCTTCTGGCTCGATCACGTGGATATTGAATGAAATTTGCCGCTTTACCTGTATTTTTGTTTTTCAAGAAGCAGAAACATCTAATTTCTTTTTAGTGATTAGCTCTTATTTTCATTGCCTGAAAATATAGCACACTTACTTAAAGGCCTACTTACTTTGAACGAATAAAAGTTCATTTCAAATAATGAAAGGCTGCATGCTTGTTTTTATTTTGTGGTTTACAAATGTTTTAGCTTATACATTTGGGCTTTATAATGGCTAGAGGTCACATTCCTTTTGGTCATTTAAGAAATGAATTAATTCTTCAAATATTGAATGATACCTATTATGTGCTCTGGGCACCATGCTTCCCTACTTTTCAGCATAGTATCATTGATCTTTTTTCAGTTTAAATATTGACTTTTAAGCTTCTTCATTCTATCCTTATGTGTTTGACTTCTTATGGCACCTACTATAAAGATGATTCTGCCAAACATATTGTTTAGGTATGAAAGAGCCCAACAGAAGAAGTGAATATTGTTTGGAAGAAGACAAAATGAAATTTTCTCCTCCCATCCCCAAATGTAAATGGAAATAATTGTCTTCTTTGTGTCAACAGCCTCAACTGAAATGCTACAGTGACAGTGTACCTTAAATTTAAATAGGGAAAAGTGTGCACACTAAGGTAACATTAATCATTTTAATGATTGATCATTAATATAATAACCATTTTTGACTAGTGACTTAAGTTTTTTCACAGGTTAAATAATCCAAGCTTGATGTCTTTGGACACATTTAAGTGCTTTGTCAAAACTTGAGTGGCAATCTAATATATTTTCTTTTTAATTCCTTGCTATTTCCGTGGTAGTCTATGAATTCATCTATTATTAAGGTTGGTGACAAATCTAAGCAGAAGAAAAGAAGATCAAATTCCAGGGAAAAGTTTACAGATTTTCATTGGTAACTATAGGTTTCAGAGTGTGAAAGTTACAGGTATAATAAAAATAAACTGCATATTATTTGTTTAAAGGGTAAGACATTGAAAACCTCAACCTTAAGTTGATAAAGAACCTCTTTTCTGCACTTAGAAATTACGTGTATACGTATTATGTTTGCCAGAATTTACTTTTTTCTTTAATTATTTTAAATTCATGAATAAAGAATTTTAAAACATGTAAAACTTTCCCCTGCAGACTTGATAAACACTGTGGTCTTAGAAGAGATCCTTGAGAATACTGAAGTTACACTTTTCAGGTACCGTTCAAGACTGTTCAACAATGGATCCTTTACCAGACTCTGTTTTCATTCAATCCCAGGGGCATGTTACTCCTTTAGGGCAGGATTCTGCTACACACACCCAAACACACATCAAGACTTATGTGTGAATCAACCAGAACTGACATTACCAGAACTTACCTAATATGTGCATTTCTATAGATTCAACCCTTCTTCTTGTCGTTGTGTACTGTTGAGTCAGAATCGACCCATAGCTGATCCTCTGGTGAGTTTTCAGAGGCAGTTAATTGCATGGGAGGAAATTGCCCATCCTTCTCCTGTGGAGTGGCTGGTGGCCTCAAACTGTGTGCCTTCGGGATTGCAGCACAGCATCTTGCAACTAGGCCACCAGAGCTCCCTGGACTCAACCCTTAGTACATAAAATTTCTGTATACATACAAGTATTTCTATGAACACTTAGTCAAACTTAGCTATTTATGGAAAGATAACACACACAGAGGATTATTATTGTATGCACATAATCCATCTTTTTGGCCTTTTGTTTTAATTCTAAATAATGGTATCTTGAGTTTAAATGGGTCTAGTGTATCCAGAATAATTAATAAGGTTCCAAGTTTCATTTATAACTTTATATGAAAATAAGGATGGTAGATGCTGAATCCCAAAGGAACCACTTTCTGTTGATTGCTAGGAGTGCTCTTTGTCTGGGCCACCTTTCGAAAGTCAGACCCAATTGTGTAAGAACTTATTTCAGTTACTTAGATAATTAGAAATCAGAACCATTAGTATATCCCAAAAACCTAACCAAATCAATATTTGTTTTAAAAAAACACCACGCTGAAATGCATTCACCAGGGCTTTATCATTTCTCCATAACTATTCAATCTGTATATACAAAAAAAAATAATTCGAGAAGCTGGACTATATGAGGAAGAATGTGGTATGGGGATTGGAGAAAGACTCCAGCAACAGCCTGCATTATGCAGATGATACAACCTTGCTTTCTGAAAGTGAGAACTTGAAGTGCTTGCTGTAGAGGACCAAAGATTACAGTCTTCAAAATGGATTTTATCCCAACATCAAGAAAATGATACATGAAGAAATGCTCCAAATCACTGGCAATAAGAGAGATGCAAATGAAAACCATGAGATGCCATCTCACCCCAACAGCAGTGGCAAAGTTTAGCAGGACATCATATAATAAATGTTGGAGAAGATATGGTGAGATAGGAACTCTTATACGTTACTGATGGATTTGTAAAATGGTACAACCACTTTGGAAGACAGTTTGGTATTTCCTTAACATTTGGACAAGAACAAACTGGGAGGAGGGTAAAGAGAATAGTGCAACAATGAATGAGTGGAAGCCCAAAATCTCTGTAAATGTTTATGAAAATTAATAAAATATAATTATAGAAAAAAAAAAAAAAAAAAGCTGAACATAGAAATTCCATATGACCCAGCCATTTCAATGCTTGGAATATACCCTGAGAAAATGAGAACTGAGGCACAGAAACTTGTACACCAATGTTCACAGCAGTGTTATTCACCATCCCAAGACCATGGAAACAGTCCAAATGCCCAACCATATGGGATGGATTGAGAAATTGTGGTACATTCACACAATGGAATACTATGCAGAATGCAGGAGCAATGATTATGTAAATTACTACCCAATTTGGAAGGAACTAGAGAGCATTATGTTAAGTGAACTAAATCAGTCCCATAAGAGCAAATACCATTATTTGTTTAAGACTATTATTGTAGAATGAGTATGAGGATCCAAGGGGGGAGATGTTGGAGCAGAGGGGTGAGGATGGTTGGAGGGGGAGGTTTAATCATAGAATCACACAATTTGATGGATGGGGAGTGAAGGAAATGGGAAATGTCCAGTGTGAAAAACACAGTATACAAACTTTGTAAATAAACTAGTATTAAAAAATAAAAAAGTGCTGACCACTGGCCAATAGGCAACAACAACATCATAGTTGGCCCACCACCAACATAGGCAAATGCTTGAACATTACTGCAATGACATTGGTCTAGAGACTAAGCTATACCTGATCCAGGTCAAGGTCTTCACAATTACTTTCTATGCATCAGAGAGCTGGGCAATGACTAAGAATGACAGAAGAATTGGCGCCATGGAGTTGTGGTGCTGAAGAAGAGTATTGAACATACCATGGACCACAAGGAGAACAAATAAGTTTGTCTTAGAGAGGGTGAAAATGCATTTCTCCTTGAAGGCAAGGGTTTTAAAGCTCTGTCTCATATACTTTGGACGTGTGACCACAAGGGATCAGTCTTTGAAGAAGGACATCATGCTTGGAAGGGTGGAGGGACAACATAGGAGAGACCTCAAATGAAATAGATTGACATGGTAACTGGTGCAACGGGAGTAGGTATGTTTGAGTCAGTGAGACTGGCTCAGGATAGGGCAGGCTTCAGAGCTGTTGTACATTGTGTTGCTGAGAATTGCAGGTAACTCAAAAGCAAAAAGTGCCCCTTTCCAGTCCCTTTTTTTGAGTATCATTTCCTCATTCTATGTACCCTCCACTCCAAACCCACCGCCATCAAATTGGTTCTAACTAATAGCGACACTCCACCAGATCTCTAAGGCTCTCTTTCTTCGCAGAAGGGACGTTTCTTCTTTCTCCCTCAGAAGACTTTAGGATATGTGTGCTTGCAGGAGTAGACTATTTTTGATCTTACATTTGATGGATATCAGGACAGATTCAGAAGGAGTAGACAAGTACAACATGTTTGAGAGAAAAGGATGCTGCTGAGTGAGGACTGGGCAGGACTCTTAAATTCGGGAAAGCAATGACTCAGAGAGCCTACTGCTGAAGTCTTTTGCTCCTCCAATTCTCTCTACTAGAATTATTAAGAAGTATGCGTTGAAAACAAAGAAATGGGAAAGTGGAATTTCAAGAAGCATTATTTAGAGTATTAATAGAAAACATAAAACATGTAGGAATATATCTAACAATGGATGTGTAATATTTTGATACTGAAATCTATAAACAACTTACCAAGACAGAGAACGCACAGAGTGGCAGTTATTGCATACCCACGGATTAGGAATCCCACTGTTTGTAAGAAAGCCATTATCCTTGGTATTTGCTTTTATTTACAAGAGGGGAAAATAGAAATGGTGCTGGAACAACTGGGTCCTCATAAGGAGGGAAAAATGAACCTCCATCTCAATACCTCACTCCACACAGGTTATTTTGAGTTGGACCTTGATCTAACAACAGAAGCTATAACATTTGAAAGCAAACATAAGATGTTATTGTCACATTTTGATGAAATTGTTCACATTTCAATCTTTTCTCCATCTGTCATGGTGTTGCCTGTTGGCCTGGTGGCAAGGATTTTCTCCCCCCCCCCCTTGATGTTGAAATATACTACATATTGAAGGATGCAGTCTTTGATTTTCTGCAGCAAGTTCCTCAAGTCCTCTTCCCTTTCAGCAAATGTGTACTATAGCATTGAGAAATCAAAACAAAGGGAAGAGATGCTGGGGGGGGGGGAAGAGAGAGATGAAGAGAATTATGTTACATGGCAGTTTGAGAAGACAAGGCGAAGCATTATAATGGCAATGTACACTCAGGGAGGAGTGATAGGGAATGGCAAAGGGCACACTGACAAAGGAGATTAATCAGAACTGGCTTTGACAAGCACTGTGGCAATTGGACAATTA
>NW_006399766.1:22502412-22504444 GCF_000299155.1 Elephantulus edwardii | reverse complement strand
GTAAATGTTCATTAAAACTAATAAAATTTAATAATAATTTATAAAAACAAATAAAAAATAATGGCAATGTACAAAGAACTGGAGTTGAAGAGTAAACAAGAGAAAAGAGGAAGAACTCACTTGGCATTTCTCAAGTTGAAAGAATGTAAAAACAAATTCAAGCCTTAAGTTGCAATACTGAGAAATGCTATGGGAAAAGTCTTGAATGATCCAAGAAGCATCAAAAGAAAATGGAGGGAATACATGGAGTCACTGTACAAAAAAGAAATTGGCCAACAGTGAAAATTTTAGGAAGCAGCATATGATAGAGTCAAGGTAATGAAGGAAGAAGTTCAAACTGCATTTTAGGCACTGGCTAAATACATACATACATACATACATAAATTTAGTCAGTCAGTCAGTCAGTCCGTCCCAGGAATTGATGGGATGCCAGTTGACATGTTTCAACTAACAGATGCACCTTTGGACATGCTCACCAGTCTATGCCACAAAACTTGCAATAGAGCTTCCTGGGTAACTTACTGGCAGAGATCTGTATTTGTTCCCATTCTCAAGGAAGGTAATCCAATATAATGTGGAAATTAACAAACACTATTATTGTTATCACATGTAAGCAAAATACTGCTGAAGATCATCCCAAAGTAGCTGGAACGGTACATTGCCAAGGAACTTCCAGATGTTCAGGCTGCATTTAGAAGAGGCTGTGGCACTGGGGCATCATTGCTGATGTCAGATGGATCCTTACCGAAAGCAGAGAATGCCAGGAAAGCATCTTATTTGTTTTTTATTTACTATGCAAAGGTGTTTGACTCTGTGAACCATACCAAATTATGGCTAACACTGAGAAGAGTGGGAATTCCAGATGCTTTATTATGCTCCTGTGAAACCCACACCTAGACTAAGAAGCTGTTGGTTGAATAGAGCAAGAGAACACTGTATGGTTTATAATCAGAAAAGGGGTATGCCAAGACATCCTTTCTCTATAACTGTTCAATCTGTATAGTGAGCAAATTATTAGAGAAGCTGGACTTTATAAGAAGCGTAGCATCAGAATTGGAGGACAATTCAACACCTGAAATTATGCAGATGACATAACATTGCTTGCTGAAAGGGAGAAGGACTTGACTACAAAAAAATAGCATCAGACAAATACCGAGGAACATTACACATGCTGAAAGAAATATGAGTCACTTAAAACATGTGCCCAAATTGCTGTTTAAATTAATATCTAATATAAATCAATTTCTATAAAGCACTTAACACCAAAATGAAGCAATAAAGGCATGAAACACCAATGCAACGTATATGTTGTTTTTATGTGCCATTGAGTCGCCTGTTACTCATAGCAACCCTATGTACAGCTGGTCAGAAGCCTGCTCTGTCCTGAGCCAGTCTCACTGACTCTGACACACCTACCCTCATTACCCCAGTTTCTGTATCAATCCATCTCATCCTGGGTCATCCTCTCTGGTGCTGTCCCTCCACCCTTCTGAGCATGATGTCCTTCTCCAAGGACTGGTCCCTCCTGGCCAAGTGCCCAAAGTATGTGAGACCAAGCTTCAAAATTCTAGCCTCTGAGGAGAAACTTGGTTTCACTCTTTCCAAGACAGACATTTGTTTCCTTGCTGGTCCATGGTATGTTTAAGACTCTTCTTCAGCACCACAACTCAAAGGAATCTATTCTTCTGTCATCCTTAGTCATTGTCCAGCTCTCTGATGCATAGCAAGTCATGGTGAAAACCATGGCCTGGATCATTGTGCCCAGGCCAACAAGATTAAAAAGTGAGAACATCATGTAACTTCCTTATGGTTTTAACATTTGTGTTCATCATTAAGAAGACCCACAGGTAAGCCTGAGAAAAACTGGATTAATTGTGTATACTGCACTGAAACAGATGAGGGAGAGAAATAATTTAAAAGCAATGTATGATAGGGTATTATGGTTATCACAAGAGTCCACAATTAAGGTTGCATAGTACTTGGGGTGGTGGGAGGGGTGCGGGGGGGGGCAATTGTGTACTAGGGAGGGAGT
>NW_006399766.1:22406885-22501867 GCF_000299155.1 Elephantulus edwardii | reverse complement strand
TAATGAAAGTTTATAAAGAACTTGGATTTCCATTGTTGCACATTTTCCTCCCTGTCCTCTCTCCTCCCCAGTTTGCTTTTTTCTTTGGAAAAACAATTTTTTCTTTCATTATTATACAGTCGTTCTTCCCCCCCCTCCCCTGACTGCTTCATGATGCAACTATTATTCTGGACTCTTGTTATGCCAATAATGCCTAATCATATGTTCCTTTTACACAGTTCTCTCCCTTGTCTGTTTCAATGCCATGTATATTATTTATCCCCTCTGTTCTTAGTTTCCCCCCAACTTTCATATGTACTGTTTTATAACAGTGGAATTATAGTATTTTTCCTTTTGTGACTGAGATATTTAACTCAGCATAATATCCTCCTGGGTCACCCATTTTGTATAATATTTCATGAGTTCCTTATTTTCAATGCTGCATAGTATTCCATTGTGTGAATATCAGAGCCTCTCTATCCATTTGTTTGTTGATGCGCACTTGTGTGTTTTCCATCTCTTTGCTATTGTGAACAAAGCAGCAATAAACATGGGTGTGCATATATCTGCTTGGTGGGGGTTCTGATTTCTTTAGGGTATATTCCCAGTAGTGGAATTACTGGGTCAAATGGTATTTCTATTTGGAACATTTTGAGAAAGTGCCATACTGCCTATAGAGTGACTATAGAGTGGTTGCACCAATTGACACTCTCACCAACAGTGAATAAGGGTTCCGTCACTCCACAATCTCACCAACATTTGTTGCTTGCAGCTCTGTTAAAGTTTGCTATTGTTACTGGGGTGAGATGATATAGTGGTTTTGATTTGCATCTCTCTTAGAGCTAGGGATATTGAACATTTCTTCATTTGTTTGTTGGCCATCTGAATGTTTTCTTTGTTGAAGTGTCTGTTCATGTCCTGTTTCCATTTTTTCAATTGGGTTGTTTACCTTTATCTTGTTGTGGCATTTGACTATTCTATAAATTCTAGATATAAGTCCCTTGTCAGACATGTGATTACCAAATATTTTTTTCCCAGTCTGTGGCTTTCCTTTTTACCCTGTTGGAGAAGGTTTTGAATGTGTATAGGGATTTGATTCTTAGAAGGTCCCGTTCATCTCTTTGATCCTTTCCTGTTTTTAGGTTTTTCAGGATGCTTGGAAGACTGTTCATGTTGTAGATTAATGCTTCTAGGGTTCTTCCAAGCTTTTTTCTTTCTTTTTTTTTTTAAATTTAGGTTGTTTACCAAGCTTTTTTCTAATGAAGTTTATAGTCCTTGGTTTTTGTTCTAGGTCCTTGATCCACTTTGAGTTGGTTTTTATGTAGTGTGAGGTGTGGGTCTTGGTTTTTTCTGCTGATGTTTTCCCAATTTTGTGAACACAATTTGTTAAAAAGGCTGTCATTTCCCCATTTAACTGATTTCATCTCTTTGTCAAAAATCAGTTGACCATAGATAGATGGGCTGATTTCTGGGTTCTCAAGTCTATTCATCATTGATCTATGTGTCTGTCATTGTCCCAGTACCTTGCTGTCTTGACCACCACGGCAGTGTAGTAGGATTTGAAATCAGGGAGTGAGATGCCTCCTATTTATGGATTGAAGCTCACCATCAAGATAACGAAGTCTCAGGACTGGGCTGATTGACCACATCATGATAGATGTTGAAGAGATTGAGATTGTTGACAGCTTCAGTTTCCTTGGCTCTAGAATCAACACTCTTGGTACCAGCAGCCAGGAAATTAAAATACAAATTGCACTGGGAAAGTCTGCTGTCAGAGACCTCTCCAAAGTACTGGGGAGCAACGATGTCAGTCTGGAGACTAAGGTGTGCCTGATCCAGGTCATAGTCTTGCAATTACTTGCTATGCATCAGAGAGCTGGACAATGACTAGGGATGATAAAAGGAGAGTTGATGCCTTTGAGCTGCGGTGCTGGAGAAGAGTATTGAATAAATCATGGACTGCTAGGCAGGCTGCTCCTTGGAGGCAAGGATTCTGAAGCTTTGTCTGACACACTTTGGACATGTTGCAAGACGTCACCAGTCGTTGGAGACGGACGTCATGCTTGAGAGGGTGGAGCGACAGCACAAGAGAGGAGGACCCTTGATAAAATGGATTGATTTGGTCACTGGGGTAATGGGAGTAGGTGTGTCAGAGACAATAAGGTTGGCACAGGATAGAGCAGGGCTTAGGGCTGTTGTATATAGGGTCATTATGAGTTGCAGGCAACTCGATGGCACATAACAACAATAATACACAAATAATTTGTCTTTTAAATAGACGTGTTATATCAAGATCCTGGATTATACCAATGTTACCAGTTTGTATGACATACCCAGTGCATTTTATTCAAATAAACCTGCAAATTATGAATTTTCAAATAGCCAATTGCTGAAAGTGATGCTAATTGATTCATAATCCACTCATTAAGATGCCCTTACATTTTATATTTGATTTAATTAATGTTTCTTCAAAATAACAAAACAAAATAGAATATTTTTCTTTTTTGTGGTTAGAAAATAGAATTAGTAGATAAAAACTTTGAATAATACTGTTTCTCTGCATAAAATATTTTATTTTCATGATATTGAACTAAGAATTGTAATCATTTAAGATAAACCGGGCTCTGTATATTTAAATGTACACTTGTAATCTTTTAATCATTATACACTGAATACCATAGTTGTATATGCTTACAGGTATAACTACTGAATTAATCTTATTAGGCTATAAATGTGTGTTAGTATAAAATATAGCAGCAATTTAAAAATATTAATTACAAAAAAATATTAATTACATAGTAAATGTACTTTAAATGTAAATGTACTTGTATTAGTACTACATTAAAAATGTCAAATCTTAAATTCATTGATTTTTTTTTCCAGTTAAGTATGGTATCAATTAAACATTAAGAACACCCTTCCCCCACATATTGGTGATACCCTAAATGCACCATAAGTATTTTGAACTAAAATTTACCCTTAACCTTGCTTCTTTATCCTATCTCTTGATAGGCAGATTGAGAGATAATACCAAGACAGATAGGTTTGTAGGTATGTATGTATGTAGGTAGATAGATATATAAGTAGATAGAACCAGAGCTGGGATAAAATGTAAAATAAATTTCCTTATTCAAAACAATAAAGTTGAACTCATGCCTCACCACATATATGAAAATTATCTCAAAATGAATCAATAAGATATTTAAAAAACTGTTATACTCTTAGGAGAAAATAGAAGAGTAAAACTCCAAGACCTTAATAGTGGATTCTTAGATATGACATCAAAACATCCAAAGTACAACAATGAAACTAAAGAGACATTGGCCTTCATGAAAATTTAAAACTTTGGCACATCAAAGAACTTTGTCAACAAAGAAGTAATCTACAGAATGGGAGAAAATACTATACTTCAGAACCATAGATAAGGCTTTAATATCTAGAATATATAATAACAGTAATATTAAGAAGAAGCCTCGTACAACTCAAAACCAAAACTTGTTTTAAAAAAGGCAAAGGACTTGAAAGATATTCTTTCAAAGAAGATAGATCAATGGCCCATAAATACTCTAAAAGATACACTTTAAAATTTGCTGCTGTTGAGTCAATTTTTACTCCTGGAAACACTCCATAACCAATGGGAAGGCTCTTTTGTGAAAAACAATGTATTCAAACTTTCTAAAGAAATCAAAATAATCTAAAAAAATCTTCATGGGAGGAGATTGACCAGTCTTTTCCTGTAGAGCCACGGGTGGGTTGGAACTGTTGATCCTTTGGTTAGCAGCCCAACACTTAACCCGACACCACCAACACTTTTTTTTTTTCTTAATCATTGAGAATGTAAATAAAAATCACAATTAAATACCCTTTAAACCCACTGTTGTTGTGTCCCATCAGGCCAGTACTGATTCATGGCCGATGATCCAGAAGGTTTTCAGAAGCTGAAAATCACATGCTCCTCCTTCTCCTGTGGAAACGGGTGGATTTGAACAATATGTTTTCAGGTTGGCAGTGCAATTCTTTACCTTTAGCAGCCAGACATCCCTTGAAACCAACTAGGATGGCTATTACAAGAAAAGAAGGGTGCAAAAGTGAACTCTCTCTTGGGGTTGGAAGAAATGATACAAATACTTGGTGTTTTCTAACCATCGACTGGTTATGCTGGTGGTGCTGCTTTTAAATCCATTCTGATTTATGGCAATTTCATAAGACTGATCTAGGTCATGGTCTTTACAATTACTTATTATGCATCAGGGAGCTATACAACGACCAAAGATGACAGAGGAATTGATGCCTTTGCGATGTGGTTCTGGAGAAAAGTATCGAACATACATACCATGGACTGCTAAGAGAACAAACACTTCTGTCCTGGAGATGGTGAAACTGTTGGATAGAAAAAAAAAAAAAAGTAGGGAGGGAGAGGGAGCTAGAACTGGTCCCAAGAAAAAACAGGCCTTTATTAAGTGCTCTGGGAGGGATGCCAGGTGCTCCTCTGAAGAGAGGATCAGAGTGGCCTTAAGCAGGCAGACAAAAGCAGTTTCCTTTTATAGGGGCTGTTGATGGTCAGTCTCCTCCCTTTCAATTAACGGCCTCTGAAAACCCACTGGAGGATCAGCTAGGGTTTGTTTCTGACTCCATGGTACACACCACCACAAGGAGGTTTAGAGGGGATGGGAGTTTGCTCAGGAATCTGGGGACAGACGTCCTGTCAATGTGTGATCAGGCCCAGGGCCTTATCAGGATCCTGTCATCTAGTCATTTTATCATGATATGGACATTATTAGGTTTCCTCAAGGAATGGTCAGGCCTGAGGGGACCTGGGACAGTCTTCCTCCAAAAACCAGGCTGCTCCCTGGAGGTAAGGATTTCAAGCTCTGTCTCACATGCTTTGGGTACGTGGCCAGGTGGGGCTAGTCCTTGGAGAAGCTTAGTGGGTTTTAGAGCTTGGAAACATCATGGAAGGGAATAGTGTAAGTCCCTACAGACTATGCTACCAGAGTTCCTATATAAATCTATACAGAGAGAGCTGGACAATGACTAAGGATGACAAAAGAAGAATCGATGCATTGTTGTTGTTGTGTGCCATTGAGTCAAAACCAGCCCAAAGCTGACCCTCCACTAGGTTTTTAGAGGCTGTAATTGCATGGGAGGAGGTTGTTCATTTCCCCCTAGTGAACAACTGTTGTTGTTGTTAAGTGCCATCGAGTCGTTGGCGACTCATAGCGACCCTATGAATGGAAGTTCTTGACAGTTGCGCGACTTTCATCCTTTCTCCATGTTCGTAGGGTTTCACCGAGGCAAGCTATTTATGGAAGTGGATGCCACTAGGTGGGTTCAAATCGCCTGCTTTTGGGTTGGCAGCACAACTCCATATTACTAAGCCACCAGAGCTCCCTCAACCCCCACTAGCTTTTCCAAAGGGCTGCTTAGTTGGGTTTGCAGATATATTGATCTCTTCAAGACCATCATGAGGCTAGAACTGGCACCTTAATGTAGTGTGTGCAACCCTAACAAATTGATTTGATTGAATCTTACGTCTAAAGAAATCTCGAGATGGTTTTAGATGTTTTATTAAGTATCTGGTGCAATCCTATAAAACGGATTTGATTGATCTTTATATTAAAAAATTTTGAGATGGGTTTGGATGTTTTATTAAGTATCTTATCGCTGGACCAGCTATTCTTTGCCTTTAAATTCCTTTCCAGTTCTTTTGAAAAAGAACTGACAATAAACTCATTCATTCCCCTATCCATAGTCGCTGAATCAGAACTGACTATATGGCTGGTTTCCAAGGCTGTAAGTCTCATGGGAGGTGATTTCCCACCTTCCTTCCTTCCTCAGAGCGCTTGGTGGATTCAAACAGCCAGGAAGTCACCGCCTTTGAGCTAAAGCACAACTCCAATGTGGACAACACCACCAGAATTCTCTCCACCAATGGACTAGTTAATAAGTCCATCCATCTCCGAAGAACTCCCTGGAAATGAAAACGGGCATTCACATCTTCATTTTTATATAGAATGTGGACATTTGCAAAAAGAAAGAGGAATCTTACAGAATACACCCATCAGAGATGACGTCCATCACACAGGTGTACTGCAAATTTTCTCTTCAGAGGAGAAAAATTCAGGTACAATTTTGAAAGTGTGAGTGGATATAAGAAATACTCCGCTTGAAGAAAAATTAGGTCAGTGATTTTGATTTGGATTTAGTCAGAGGTCAATCCAGTTTCGCCCAACATTGTCACTACCCCAAACAGGTTTTCTTGGAAGGAAAGAAAAGCTTATTATTACTAGGTACAGAGTGCAGGAAACTTTTTCCCGCTGGAGCAGCAGACTCTAGAGTGCTTAACGAGTCGGCTCTCAAGCAATGAAATGCCAAAACAAGTCATGTCTATTACATTTGAGGATACTTCTGTACATTGATTTGGGATGGTGGATCTGCAAGTGGTCTTATGGGACCTACCAGGGACAGCAAAATGTGGAGGAAACAACTAGTGTGAAAAGCAAAACCACCTTTAACTTGCTCAAGATAAAATTAGTAAGAGTCACAGCTGGGTACCTCCCGTTCAGTTGAATTCCTTTTTTTTCTTGATGTGCATATTCTTTGCACAGATTGATGGTATATTAAAATCTTAAATTTTTCTCCTGCGCTGGTCGAGAACCCACCCGGAATTCTTGTTGCATGTAATTCCTGAAAGTACTGTTTTGCACATTAAATTCCGAGGAGGTATTTTTTGGCACAGGTTCACTAAATAGGAATAATGACCTGTCCTCAAGATAGTCAACGAAGTTGAACTTTCTGAAGATTTATTCTTTAAACGAAATGAAATTTAAATCCAAATGAATGTTACGGTTTCAAAGATAGGTTTAGGCTATGTTGACCATCTCATCTAAGCATTTGTGAGATATACTCTGCAAATTGGTACTACAGAATTACAAACAAAGCAGGTGGTTGTTGTGTGCCTTCAAGTTGAAACCAACTCTTAACTGATCCTCCAATGGGTTTTCAGAGGCAGTAAATCGCACAAGAGGGGATTGCCTATCTTTCTTCTGAGAAGCACCTGATGAGTTTGAACTAGATCCTCTGGGTTCTTTGGGCAACTCTTTATCCACTAGGTCACTATTTAAAAAAAGAAAAAAGCATATGTGCCTCAGTGATTCCATTACTGGGAATATACCCCAAAGAAATCAGAGCTGTGACACAAACAGGTGCATGAAAATACTGTTTATTGCAGCATTATTCATAATAGCAAAGAGAAGCTGCTCAAGTGCCCATCAACAAATGAATGGATAGAGAAACTGTGGTACATCCACACAATGGAATATTATGAAGCACTGCAAAACAACAAACATGTAAAACACTACACAACATGAATGAGTTTAGAAGACATAATGCTAAGTGAAGTATCTGTCACAAAAGGACAAATACTGCATAAGACTACTGGTTTAACAATAGGATGAATATGATGGGGAGGGGAAAGGAGAACAGGAAAACAAGGAATAGATGCACTTAAATAGGTAAAGGGAAGGACAATTGGAAAGAAACTGATGATTAAGTATTATGATAATCAGCAATCTGGAACAGGACTAGCATCACAAAATGAATTGGGGAAGAGGTGGGGAGGGATATGTGTGTATGTAAGAATGAACGAAAACCTATACCTTTGTAAACTTTCACTAAAATCACCACCACCACAGCAGAAGCATGAGGTCTCTAAAGACTGATGGTGTGAAATCACCTGTTATCATGAAAGAATGGCCGGGAAAACGATTTTCTTAAAAATTACAACCAAGAAACACCACCAACAAAAATGGAGCAAAAGAGATTTGTTGCATGAGAAGAATTCAAGTGCCAAGAATGAACCTGGTTAACTGCATAGCAGTTTGATCATGGATGCACTGTTTTACATAGCAAGCTATGAGAAATCAGCTACCCAGAAATAAAAACCTTAAGTCACTAAGACAATTAGGACTCTGTGATTATGAGAAAAATGCTGCAAAAGGAAAAAAGTACAATACACATTGTGAAATAGAATATTAAAGACTAAAATGAACCCTTGAATGATTTGCTCAACATATAGATTGAATCGCTGAAAATTGTTAATGTTTTCTTGCTAATCCAAAGGTTAACAATTTGAGTTCACCCAGAAGCATTTTGGCAGAAAGGTCTGGTGATCAACTTCTGAAGAAACAGCCATTGAAATCTGTATGGAGCATAGTTCTACTGTGATCCACGTGGGATCACCAGGAGTCAGAGTTGACTGGAAGGCAACCAGTGTTACGTTGTTTAGTTTGCATTCTGAATTGTTACTTGGACTCATTATGTTTAGATGGGAGTTTTAGTGTTATGAAAATGAACGCTTATTCTTGCCATGTAATCCAAGAGGAAAATGGGCTTTTTGCTATAGACCTTGACTAATGCATACACTGTGTAAACCATGGGGCCCCTTTTTACTGTTAAGGTCTGCACTTAAACCCCTCACAGTTATTGCTCAGGAGCAGCTATTGACAGCACTTCTAAATGTTTAGGAGTGACGACATTAGAGATCACTATGGTTAGTACGCTTTTCCTAGATTCAGATCTTCTATACAACATTGCCTTGAAGAGAAGTCTTTGGAATCAGAAACAGCTCTTTCTTTCTAACCATGTCTGGCTGCTAATAGAAAGGTTCTCAGTTCAAATCTACTAGCCCCTCCATAGAAGAAAGATGGACAAACTTCTCCCATAGATACTGCATAGTGCCAATGTTGTAAAATGGGACTGACATTGGGGTTTGGGGGAGACTGAGAAAGATGGGATAAAAAATGTATACTACATCGAAACAGATGAGGGAGAGAACTGTTCAAAAGGGATATATGATTAGGTATTATTGTCATGACAGGAGTCCAGAACGAAGGCTGCAGAGTGGAGTGGACTTAGGGGGAGGGATTGTATAATAATGAAATAAATTTTCTTTTACTTTTCAAAGAGAAGAGCAAACTGGGGGAGGGGGGCAGGGAGAAAAGTGCAACAATGAATGAATGGAAATCCAAAGTCTCTGTAAACTTTCATTAAAATTAATAATAAGAATATAAAACAAAACAAAAACTTGATGGAGGGTTGATATGAGTTGTAATTGTCTTGATGGTAGTGTGTTTGATTTTGGCTCAGTGAAAGGTAAAGTCCTCTGGCCAGGAGACTGAACTGTTGTCGAGTGTTCGGTGAAGGTGTGGGGGAAACGGCTTGGCTTTCTTCCAGAAGAGCTTCTTTGTCTCTATAGGAAAGGTTCAGCCTGCTGTTCCTCCCTTGATGTTGGTATTGGATGCTGTCAGAAGCAGTTAAGCAGCTCTTTCTCCTGCAGTGCCACTGGGTGGGTTTGAACCATCAACCTTTAACAGCTGAGCACTTTAAATGAGCTCTTTTGCCGCCTGAGACTTTTACGTATACTGGAGGTTTCCTTTAACTCCGGAGATCTCACAGCAGGCCACAGCCCCAAGAACAGGATGAAAAGGTCTCCTTTGGAAACAAACAAACAAACACACAACAAACTTTTGGAGAGAATGAACAATGATCTGTGTGCTGGGCTTGGTCAGAAAGAACAAAACTCTCAAAGTTCTTTGCCTCCTGTGACTCCTTTATAGTGTCCACATTGACAGAAGAGGCTGAGTTTTGTGGCTTTAGCTCTGAAGTCCAGAGGTCATTAGTCTGATTCAGAAAGAGCCCTGAGTCCTGGTGGCTGTATGTATGTACGTATGTAGAGGCCCTGCTAGCACAGTGGTTAGAGGTATCAACTATTAACCAAAAGATGGTGGCTTGACCTCCCCAGCTACTCCATGGGGGAAAGATGGCGCCGTCTGATTCCGTGAGAATGACAGACTTGACGACCCTATTGGAAGCTTGACTCCATTCTATAGGAGCTCTACGAGTTGGGAATCCACTCAGCTGCAGTGGGTTTTCGGTTTTGGGCATTCTGACAAGACTGGTGGCAGCTGTGCCCTGTTTTCCCAACATCCACAACTGTACTGCATTGTTAGAATCCCAGCTGCAGTGGGCCTGTCTTTCAACTTTACAGCCAGCCACAGCTGCTAGAGTAGCCTGCTGGCCTCCGCGTGGTTTGGAAGTCGTCTCCAGCCGATCTGAAACGCTGCTGGGAAGACTGTGCCAGATGACACCTTTGAGCGTGCTTGAGAAAGCAAATGTCACATCTGGAAGCTCCCAGGCTTGCAGCTGGGGTAGAAGCCAATGGCCCGGCTTCATTCCACATATATTTCCCAAGTGCCTGCTGTGAGTAAGGGGCTGTGGCTTCGGTTCTTTTCTTTGACTCTCATACTGCCTTGCAGGCTACCTGGTGCCCCATCTCGATTTCATCGCCCTTCTGTCAATTGCAGCGTCACTAGTGAGGCTTCCTCACCACCCATCTGTCAATCTGTTGTACTGTGGTGGCTTGTGTGGTGCTTAGAGGCTGAAAGCTCTGCCACGAGTGTTTCAAGTATCAGCAGTGTCACAGCACTTCCAGCCCAAGACGAAGTAGGAAGAAAAGGCTGGCAATCCACTTCTGAAAATTAGCCAAGGAAAACCTGTGGGTTACAGTGGTTTCAAGTATGTCAAGGATCATGAGGACAGTACAAGATGGAACAAGATTTCGTTCTGTGGCACTTAAGGTTGCCACCAGCTGGACCATCTTTAAAGCAACTAACAACAAAAAGTCAAAACTCCAGGCACTTTTCAATCCAAGATTTTCCACCGATGCAGAACGTTACCCTCAAAACTAAACCCAGCCCACTGCCTTCCAGACAATTCCAATTAACACCAATTCTATGGGACAAAGATGAAGTCTCCCGTAGAGTTTCCAAGCCTTGACAGAAGCATGTTGCTATAATGCCTTCTCTCTTGGAGCAGCTGGTGAGTTTGAACTGCCGACCCCTTTGTTAGAAGTCAATGCTTAGCCTGTTGAACCACCAGGGCACATTAGAAATACTTGAGCTGCTAAAATATGAAGACAGTAGAATTAATGTTCAATGTGGTTCAGTAATAAGTACTAAGGGAGTAGCATGGGAGACCTGAGTTCTAGGCCTGGATCTGCTGCTTGGACTTAGCCTTTTAGTGGTCTCAATCTTTTCATTAGTTAAATAGGTAGAGTGGAATGGGTGATATGTATGGGCCTTACAGCCTTTTTGTTTTAAAAAAAAATATTGTGATTTGAGTGAAATCTTACAAAGCCAATTGGCTTTCCATTCAACCATTCATACACATTTTGGTTTAACAACATTTGTTACAAAACTCAAAGTGTAATCACTTTCTTTTCACTTTCCCCTCATTCCCATTAATCCTTCTATCCTACTCCTCCCACCTTCAGGGCTTTATTCTTGAGCTAATGCTGCCCTTTTAAACCTTATGTTGTTGTTGTGTACCATAGAATCGGAACCAATCCACAGCTGACCCTCCGCAGAGTTTCAGAGGCAGTTAGTTAATCACACCGGAGGAGACTGTCCATCTTACCACAGAGCAGCTGGTGTCCTCGAACTGTGTGCCTTCAGCATTGCAGCACAGCTTCTTGCCACTAGGCCACCAGAGCTTTTAGCCTTATGTGTTTGGTTATTCTGTGGAGTGAGTGCCTCTCTGGTGATGCTGATCACCTTCTAGATCTGTCTATTATTGTTTGGTTAGAAATTGAGTCACTGAAGTGAGATTTCAGGTTTGAAGGGTGACTAAGGGCTGCGGTCTTGAGGGTCCCACCCATCTTTACTGGACCAGTAAGCCTGGCCTTTGTACAAAATGTTTTTGAGTTTTGGTGGACCACTTTTCCCGACACTGTTGAGGATCTTCTGTGATCACTTTGAGCGTGGTCAGTAGCGGTAGTCTGGCATTATCTAGTTCTCCTGGTCTCAGAGTCATACAAATGGAGGATCACATGGTCATCAGTCCTCTGAATGAACTGTTTCAGTGTGTCTGCTTCCTCCCCCCCCCTTCTGGCTTCTTTATTTTAGACCAATAATTGTACCTTGCCTGACTGCTAGGAGACTTTTTTCCATTTTTTTAATTTCAAAACAAACTGGCTAATTTTATTGATGAAAAATGTGACATGATTTCTTTTTCACCAGTCTGTTCTGGCATGCTTCTAATGATATCAGAATCACCTGCAGCAATGATAGCCAATGTGCAGACTCTGTCGTATTTTCCACATGCTGTGCCCAATTTAATGTTATTCTCACTGTAGTGATGGACACCAGTTTTGGCCGACATGGCGTAGTAACTCGGTTTCAGATTTCCTCAAGGCTGGCCAGTTGTGGGCGAGGATGACCAACCTGGCTTTTCCTTGCCTGATCATCTTCAGAGTCTGCTTGTACCCCAGCACGTATTTCCCACTTGTCATAACAAGTTGGAGCCTAGAGTTGATCTACTCCAGGGACTTTTTCGTCTTTTTTAGCAGCCACCATCTTCTCGCCTTAGGTGCTGGCTGGCCCTCCACCTACAGCTGCCGACGAAATGGCCAGGGAGGGATAAAGTTAGGAAACTCTTAAGACCCTAATTGCTACTACACCAAAGTGAGACATAGAACATTGTCTTTGTGGACTGTGGTCCCAAAGGCCTTACAGCTTTGGAATTTGTAGGTTTAACTAGAAGCTTTCAGAAGGTGTTTTTGAGTGGTAGGGTGTTGTTTTTTGTTTGGGTTTTTTTTTTTTTTCAGTGGGTATGTCAGGATTCAAGGGAGTGGGAGGTGTGAGAGTAGCCTCCGCCTTTTCTTTTGGCAGAGGAAATGAGACAGAGCTTTGTTCCCATCACCATAAATCAACCCATTTTTTTTAAATCCATACTTAAACAGCAAGTTAAAATGACTGCACTACATCAACACACTTCTCTCCACTCAGCAAGAGTCCTATTTTCATCTGTCACTTTCAATATTACAGCAACATGGTTCAGCCCATTTAGGCTAAGTAGCTACAGTGATTTTGAAAGCACTAATGATTCTTATACGGAGACTGTGAAAATGCCTGCGGCACAATTCACGAGGACCTGGCTCAGGAAGGAGCTGCGGGCATTGAGGTGGGCTTGAAAGCTCCACGTACGTGTTTCATGCTGGCAACAGGCCATATGTGGCTCACAAAAGAATTCAGTCATTCGAGAGCTCTGAGGCAGTAGAGTAACTGCTTTGGAGATTTGTGGCCCAAGAGCTCCTCCATCTGTCATAGGGAAGGCCAATCTCAGAAAGTATGAGGTTTGTTCCCCTTTGCCGCCTCTGTGAGAGGTGGTCTCCATGGCAACAAGGCCAGAGCATCTCACTTCTACCATCTGCAGAACACAAGGACTTCAGACCTTTATTCATTCAAACGTGAAGCAGTGGTTGTATGCCTGTGTTGACATCTTCCTTAAACCAAAGGCAGACAATGATGGTGCCTCCTCTCTCTTCCCCTCCTGCAGCCAACAGCAGCAGCACTGATGTCTTTGGTTGGTCACAAAACTGACATTCTTGGCATTGTTTGTATGTAAGTAGATACTCGCTTAATTCACATTTGTTGAGCAACTACTGTGGAAGTCGATTGCCACAGATTGCATCTCACAGAGACCTAGAGCAGCTGTGCCCCGTAGCATTTTCAATGGCTAATTTTCAGAAGTGGGTCTCCAGGTCTTTCTTCTGAAGCAGCTCTGGGGAGACGCCAGCCTTCTGATTGGCATCACAGTGTGTTACCTACTCAGGGACTAGGAATGTAGTGGGCATTGATAAAGCCATTTCCATATACTGCTTTCTTTAACATCACAAAATACATAACCATGGATTCATATTTAATGAAGATTTATTGTTATTTGGCATACAATAAGGAGCTCCTGGTAGCACAGTGCTAACCAAAAGGTGAGAGGTTCAAATCCAACAGCTGTCATGTGGGTAAAAATGGTAAATCTACTCTCATAACAGGAGAAGGCTGGGTAATCTCCTCCTGTACGATGACTGTCTGTGAAAACCCGTTCAAGGGTTGGCTATAGGTTAGTTCCAACTTGATGGTACACCACCACCACCACAACAACAATTGTCATAAAGATTTAGAGCCTTGGAAACTCTGTGGTGCACATCTACTCTGTCTGACAGGTTCTCAACGAGTTGAAATCCACTCTAAAGAAGTGGGCATTTAGGTTTTTGCATGTAGTGCTTTCTCCTTGAATAAATAGGGAGTTGTTGTTATGTACCGTAGAGTGAGGACCGATCCATAGCTGACCCTCCCGCAGGTTTTCAGAGGCAGATGGGAGAAGATGGCCCATCCTTCTTCCGCAGAGCAGCTGGTGGCCTCAAACCCTATGCCTTTGCAATTGCAGTGCAGCTTCTTGCCACTAGGCCATCTGAGCTCCCTATACAGGGAATACAGAAACAAAAGAGCATCCTAAAGAAATAAGAGCTGTGACTCATAATTATTTTATTTTATTTTTATTTTATTATTACTCATGTTACTGACGGCATTGTTTACAACAGCAACAAGATCAGTGGCCCTAATGGAGAAATAAACTGTGGCATATTCACACAATGTGGTATTATACAACACTAAAGAATGAGATAGCATTTGTGAAGCACTGCAGAACATGGGTGAAACTAGAAGATATTACATTGAGTGAAATAAGTCAGTCACAGAAGAGTACTATTACCCAAAGCTGAAGAAAGGTTTATGATAGCATCGTTCTTGGATGTTTACCAGAGAAGGGAAGGCAGGGAGGGGGTAAAAATGAATTGGTGACAGACACTTATTAAGATGGGTGAAGGAAAAGGCAATAAGGGTTGATCAGACATTACAAGTATTGTAATTAATGTTATAAAGCAAAATACATATGAATTATTGAATGGAAAAATATGTGTTGTAAACTTCTACTCAAATCACAATAATTTAAAAAGAGCCCCCCACTATACCCATCACTACTCGTTGTGGTGAAGTTGATTCAGACTCATTGTGACCCTGCAGGGCAGAGTAGATCTGCCTTAAGGGCTTTCCAATGCTGTAAGTTTTTACAGAATCTGGCTGTCACATCTTACACCTGCGGAAGAGCTGGTTGGTTTGAATAACTGGCTTTTCAGTTTACAACCCAGTACTTAACCCACTGAACCACCAGGGTTCCTTCTCACCCTATGTTGTTGTGTACCCTCGAGTCAGAACCAACCCACAGCTGACCCTCCAGCAGGTTTTCAGAGGCAGTTAATCTCACGGGAGGAGATTTCCCATCCTTCTCCCGTGGAGCAGCTGGTGGGTTCAAACTGTGTGCCTTCAGGATTGCAGCACAGCTTCTTACCAATAGGCCACCAGAGCTCCCTATAGGAATGGAGAACTCAAAGCCCAAATACTTGGGGAACTGCTTACATTATCTAGTGTAAATTCCCAGCTGGTCAGACCCCAATCTATCCCATTATTTTCAGTCCTTGCTAAGCCATTGCCCACCTGGCTGCATAGGAAATCCTACTGACAGCTGAGGATCAAATCTTAGCTTTGGTTCATTCTACTTGGATACTCTCTTATTAGATTTCCCTTGGATATTGTACACTACTCAGAAGAACATTTATCTCTTCTTAGCTCTTCCCTGAATATTGTACGCTACTCGGAACAGTTATTTGTGAATGATTCAACAACAAACACTTTCTGATCAAGTTAAAGGTCCATTTATTGATTTTTTTTTAATGTATTCAAAGACCGAAGGAAGAAAGATACTGACAAATGAGCAGGAGTAAGGCTTGGTTGGGAGTAGGGTGGGGCCAGGAGAAAGCACTCGCTTAGTGGGGTTAACGTGGTTTCGAACACAATTTATCAGTGGTCTTGCGTGTAATCAAATTGGCAGTGACTGGTTCACATTAAGCAAATAGGCTTAGCTATGGACTAGAACACCAATTTATTAATTCACCAAGAGAAGTGTGACTGGATCGAATTGAAGTGTGTATGTTGATTGGTCTGAAAATTCTCTTCGAGCAGAAAATGTGATAAAGAAGACCCAATTGTAATCCTGAGGGAGAAAGGGGGCAGTCTCTTCCTGTAAAGACGTGCAGCGTGGGAAGCCTGGTGGAGGGCCACTACGAGTCAGCACCCATTCAACAGCAGCGAGCAGTTGTGGTCAAAACCAGAAAAGGGGACTCAAGTGGCTCAGCGTAATGAACCAGGCCACTGAAACCCTTCTTGACTATAGAGATAAACTTGTCAAAGAGAATTAACAATAATGTTCTCTGGGGAACTTCTTCACTGACCGAGCACTGTTCTCCCCTTCCCTGAAGACTCTGATGGTTCTGGGATGCAAGTTATTATTATTAATTTTTTCAGACATGAACACTACAACTGGGTGTATTTCTTGGTCATGACTACAAGGCAGTCTTGCCTTCACGGAACCAGACCTCCACATCTACCCCATCACAAGGCCTTAGGGAACTTTCTTAAGTCCACCATTGCTTCTGCTCTATATCTATTTTAATAATGTTGCTTTTTTGAAAGGAACTTCCCCCTCAAGTTCCTGAGACTCCAGTACTTCATCCCTCTATTTCCAAGAAGCAAGTCTGAAGGTAAAGCAATAGCAAGTGAGAGCTTGATAAACATGTGTCACTGTGTACAGCAGTACAACGGTATGGTCTACCCCTTCCCTCCTTTAAAACCTATGGAGGGAAAGAGAAATTGATTTGGGAACTGGGAGATTGGAAAGGTAAAGGCTGTTTCAAATGAGTCTGAACCTGTTGACAGTTCCCTGTGCTCAGGGCATTGAGTCCAGCTATGATACCTACCACACAATTATTCCTTCATGAATGTGGTGCTGGCCTCGTGATTGACTAGCCAAGGATCCTAGGCAAATCCCTAATCCATATCGATGTGGTGGTGGAAGAGGCAAGAAAGATCTGGAACATGGAAAGGGAGATCCAGCCAAGTGGAAGACCATAGTGCTTGATGAGCAGGCGGAGGAACTTCTTCTCACAAAGGCTGACCCTATACACATGGCCAGGATTTCCTACCACTGTTTCTGTAGTGATCATACTTTCTGAGCTATTTACTCTAGTTAAATGTGTGTTCTAGACCAAATGTTCTCATTACAAGAAAAAGAGTACTCTTAAAACGCTTGCATCTAAATCTAAGAAGCGGTGGGGAGAGGATGAATGAGAGACTGTGCATTTTCAATTCCACATAAGAAGCCAGTCTTGGAAATACGTGCTACCCTAAGTGAGCTTTGTTTTTTCTTTAATCCAGTTGACATATCTGGATACCTTGGTGTAGATTCCATATTTACCTTTCATTGCACATTCTTCCCCCCAGCTAATAATTCCAGTTAAGAAACTCGTCCCTTCCACCTCAGTAACATGGGGTCCCCCACTGTCCCCTTGGCAAGAATCTTTACCTCCCTCATGATAGCCAGCACAGAACATGTTATTCAGGATGGTGACTCTCGTGGACCGAAGGCAGGTGGCTCGGTCAATAAGAGGAACTTTGAGGTACTGAAGAATTGAAGCTGATCTCCCTCTGTTGAAGATTTTCCCCCAACCACTCACATAGCCAGATCCGAGTTTGAGGAAAGTGTTGGTATATTCCCTGTTGGCCACGCAAATCGGTGTCACGTAGCTGTTCAGGACTAAGGGCTGGTCCAGTTCCAGGAGGGCGATGTCGTGGCTGTACCTGTTAACGCTCGCATTGTAGTGGAAGTGGGGAATCGTGCGGATCACTTTTCGCGTTTGCTCAGTGTGCTCCTTTTCCTCAATGTTATGTTCACCTAGTTGGGGGGGGGGGAGAAAATCAACCGAACTTTCTTCACTCACAATCTTTTCAATAACGCTGCCAATTTCCTAAGGACCTACTAGCTTTCACTGCCTTAACTGGCTCTTTTAAGTGTGTGAATTTTACATCGTGATGGTTTGGGTAACAGATCATCAGGGCTAGTAAGCAGGTTTCAAGCTAAGCCATAATCGAGGATCTGAAGTAGGGCATTGGCTCCATTTGTCTAGGCTTCTCTTAGCTTTCCATTGGGCAAAGGCAAGAATGAACCTAGTCCTTGTGAATTAGACTCTCAATTTTAAGTGGTCACACTCCTGCTCTGTAAGTCAGTCCATTTGGTCATTCTTTCAAATGCTGGCTGAAGACCTGAATAAAGGCTGTGCCAGGATCCAGACATACAAAGACCAATGACATGTCCCATTTTCAGGAGGGCTCAGCCTGGTGGAGAAACGGATATAGCTGTAAATGAGTGTATCCCGCTCAGATGGATGTTAGCAAAGGCTCACAAAGAGCAGTATGGGGGCTTGTGGGATGGAGCAAGCCAGTTTCTGAAAATATGACCCCTCTACCAAGAACCTGGCTCATTAAGTATTGATCTTACTAAAATCTACTGCTGTCAGGTAGATTCTGATGTATGGAGACCCTGCGGGACAGAGTAGAGCCATTTCTAAGCTTCTGAGTTCTTTAATCTTTATGAAAACAGAGTCTCATCTTGCCACCCCTCCACCAGTCTACTTTGCTAGACAGTCTTAACCACAGTGCCCCCAGAGCTCCTTTAGTGATCCTATCCTACAAGATTTGCATGAAATAGGATGCAGCAATGGCATAATAGATCCTGCAAGTTAGTGCTATTTATTTTTCACTTGTTTACCTGCGACGACCGTGATCTGATCCCCAGGTTCGATACAGTGGGCTGCAGTTACGACCCATTTTTCATTAATGATGGAGCCTCCACAGAATGCCTCGATTTTCCCATGCAAAACGACCTGAGGAAACAGAATCAAGAACCTTACTGTGTAACAAAGTTGCTCCGGACCAACGCAAACGAGTGTGCTGTTTAAAGGCTTCTAGGTGCTGGCAGAAAGGGAGTGTTTTCTGGAAAGTGTCGGGTTTGCAAATGAATGAGGGTTTCTGGAGCACAATCAGAAAAGCCATTTCTGTAACTGCCTGGAAGGGAACGTGCTGGATGAGAGCCAGAGGAGGGAGGGCCTTGCTAGCTGAGAGCTGGGGAGGTCCAGCTCCTTGGGAGCGGCGGGAGTCCAGCTGGGGAGTCCAGTGAACAGAAGGCTCTGTCTTTCTTTGGTGATGAGGGCCTTACATTCCTTTTCCAGGGGAGTCAAATATTCTCTGGGTGGGCATTTGAGAGGCATTTACAAAACACACTGATGGGACTTCTCGAGGTCAAAGTAATGACCGAGTTTGCTGTCCCTGCATGAGAAAATCATCTTGCTACTTGTCACTTATAAGACAAAAGCCAAGACACACTAACTCAACTGGTTGCCCCAGAGTTGATCTTGAGTCAAGGCAACCCGTGCGTGTCCCAGTAGACCTGTGTTACATAGGGTTTTTTTCCGTACTGATTCTTTAGTGGGGACTCCTGGTGGATCAGGTGGACCCAGAGGTAGACTGGAATCCCTACCCTTTCAGTTCGCAGTCCAGCACGTTAAACAGTTTGACGCAAGCACTACTTCTTTCTCTGGGAGGTCTCTTCAAGCTCCTTCCACACTGGAACGTTATAAAGTGGGATCTAGAATGGCCATCCAGGCAGGGAGGATTGCTGAGCCCCACGCACTCCTCCCAATTCCCCCTACCTATATGTGCATTTCCTTGAGTGGCTTTTGTCCTAAAGGTCCAGTTTAGTTGTGCTTCGTCCTTGGGCCAAATGGCTAAAGGTATTTGGGTACTATGTTGAGCCTGGGAATTATTAGATATGAAGCCAATCCAGTTTTTTCTCTGTACAGTCATTTGCATGAACACTGACTATGCAACCAGGGTGCTCCTTGGAGTCAAGGGTGGTGCAATTTCATCTCACAAACTTCGGTCGTCTTGCCAGGAGGAGCCAGTCCTTGGAAAAAAGACATCATGCTGGGAAATGTGGAGGTCACAGAAAGAGAGGAAGACCCTCAACAAGATGGGTTCAGAGTGTCTCAAGCATGTATCAGAGATGGTGAGGGAAAGGGCAAGGTTCAGATCTGTTGTTATGTGATGGGCTGCTAACCCTGGAGAATTTCACTTCTGTAGGCAAGGACT
This sequence comes from Elephantulus edwardii, assembly GCF_000299155.1. Lineage (NCBI taxonomy): Eukaryota > Metazoa > Chordata > Mammalia > Macroscelidea > Macroscelididae > Elephantulus > Elephantulus edwardii. Next base: position 22,481,954 of record NW_006399766.1, on the reverse strand, counting down.
TTTCTTTGATTCATCTCTTTGAGAAGGAAGTTGAGAAATGTGAACGCTAGAGGGCACACTCAACATTTGGTAAGAGCCGTGAGAGTGTTGGCTTGCTCTCTGTGAACTGACGCCCTGGGCAGGAACCCTGCAAGGAAAAAGGAATTGTCAAGCTCTTTAAGTGTGTGTCAGAGAATCTTCACGGATAAGTTCGTTGAAGGTTCATTTTGTCCTGATTTCAATTTACAGAACACCTACTATGTTCTCGACACTGAAAACCTCGCCTCAGGCTGAGGTTGGCTCATTTCAAGCTTCTGATTCCCTTCATATTCAAGCTCCCTTTTTCACTCTACCTGTTGCTTTGCCTACAGAACAGACTCAAAATAGATGCAAACGCATAGAATAAAACGCATACATATCTGCGTGTCCACCTCAGAGAACCAACAATCAATCTTCTGAAATTTTTTAATTTTGTGAAGAATAAATGCATATAATTTATTATAGTGTAAAACATTTCTTATTAATTATTAAAAAGCTACTATTCATAATGTCATATAAAGTGGCACTAATAGGTGCTTTTGATATATTAGTGGACTGCAGTTTAGAGAGAGAAAATAATTTCTACAAGGATGAAGCTGTAGTTGTTGAGTACCAAAGAGTTGGAACCAACCCATAGCTGACCCTCTGGTGGGTTTCGAGAGGCAGTTAATCACATGGGAGAAGATTGCTCATATTTTTCCTGCAGAGCAGCTGGTGGCCTCGAACTGTGCGCCTTTGGGACTACAGCACTGTTTCTTACCACTAGGCCACCAGAGCTTGCAAACTCAGCTTAGCCTGATCCCAGAATAACTGCTCCTACCTACCTAGTATTTTACCACCTAGTATTGGTCTGTTCACCTGTGGCAGTTTTATAACCATCTAGTATGGTTGTAAAATACAGATTCTGGGGCTTGACCATGTTTAATGAAATCAGAATTTGTAATAGGTGGCACTGAGGAAATGAAAATTTCCCCATTTAGTCTCACACATAATTAAGTTTGAGAAGTATATCTACTGACTCAGAATTCCTAAGCATAGGCAGTATTTCTGTTTAAAAAATTGTTCATTCCATGACTGTATGAAACACAATGTGAATAAAGGAAAGTGTGAAAAACAATGTAAACGAATTTTGTATGCAAAGCAATGTAAAAGATTTTAAAAAAACAAACAACACCCCAATAAATAATTGCTCATTCCAGGCAGAGCTCTGTTAGGCCTGAAAACTCCTGCCAACACACACTCACTCTCACTCACACATACATACACATACACAGTGCCTGAGCAAGGAAAGATCAATCTTCCCTTCCCATTGGTCCATAACACCAACCAATGGGTACAGGAGGTACCTCCCAGGGGATTTCCACTTCCCTATCAGGATATACTTGTTGTCTTAATTGAAGTCAGATGAGAGGCTTAGTTGATTCCCTCCCCGAATCATCCTCTGAAAGTGCTGCGGGCACGTTCTTCATCCCAAAATACCACATGGTCATGCCCTAGCCCATAACGCTTTGAAGACTGTGCACTCCCCCTCTGCTCCCCTGTGTCTGTGCCCAGCAAATGAGTGAAGGTGGAGGAGGGAGACTATGGATAGAGTCTGAGGCAGTGGTTGGTGGGCAGACATGGGGAATGAAATCAGTGTAGGGCCCAGAGGACAGTGGAGTGGCGAGTGGGGAGTGCAGAACCCATCCCATAGAGATTGTGAGAGGTAGGACTGTATTTGGAGAGTCCAAGCTGACAGTTTATTCTCAATTGTCCCATTAGATTTCACATACAAAATAAAAAGCTCTGGTGGCCTTGTGTTAAGAAGGTGTACTGCAATCCTGAAGGCACTCAGTTTTAATCTACCAAGTGCTCCATAGAAGAAAGATGGGTAGTCTCCTTCCATGCATTTTACGCCCTCTGAAAACCTGCTGGAGGGTCAGCTCTGAGTTGGTTCTGACTCAACAGCACATTGCAACAGCAAGACAAGATAATTAAGAATTCACGGGCAGGGGGAGGGGTTTGTGCGGGGAGAAGGGTGCAACAATGAATGAATGGAATTCCAAAATCTCTGTAGATGTTCATTGAAATGAAAAATAAACAAACTAAATTAAAAAAAAAAGAATTCAAAACACTATAACCAAAAGGCAGATGGTTCAAACCCACCAACCTCTTTGAGGGAAAAAGATGGGCAATTTCCTTTCATGCTATTTACAGTCTCTGAAGACCCACCTGGGGTTAGCTCTGGGTTGACTTTCATTATTTAATGGCAATGGGTTGTTGAGATGTACCAGAAGGTACATGCGAGCACATGTACATCTGTAGGCATCTGTGTACATATATCTATATATTTATATGCCTTGCATATATATTCGTAATTAATGGATCTCACAGGAGTCCCCATTAGGGATACTACCAAGACACAAACAAACATCTTGTGGGATAGGTTTACTGTATTTGAAGGCTTGCAGCCACAGTCTTGTGGGATAATTGGTACAAGGTAGTTCATAAAGGCAGTGTTATGCATCCTAGTTTAGAGAATCGCATCTAAGGTCTTGGTCTCTGCTAATCTGACACAAAAGAATGAAAGAAACTAAAGGTCTGAAGAAGAAACTAGCACAAAAGACTAAATACTGATATGAATCACACCTTCCTCCATCCTGAGGACAGAACTAGAGAGTGCCCAGCTATCATTACTGACAGTTCTGGCCAGGACAACATAAAAAATCCTAAAGAGATAGAAATGTGTAGGAAAAAAAATTCAAATGCCTAAAAAAGATCAGACTTACTGGGCTGGTAGAGACCCTCAAGACTATTGAACTAAGATACCCTTTGGTCTTAGAACTAAAACCTCTTCCAGGGGTCATCTTTCATCTAAATAATATATAAATAAACACTGTTTAATGGAGTGATGATATATATCATGGTGCTGTTCCTCTGACCACTGTGTAAGGACAGTTGAACATTCAGTCTAGTACCTAGACCAAACAATTTCCACAGCCCTTGGGCCTGGAGACCTTGGTCTAGCTCATCTGATAACTGCCAAACACTCTTCACCTGAGACTTTTGGTAGATTAGCGAGAACTATGGCTATAGTCTATTAACCCTGAGGAGTGTTCTTGGCCAATTCCTGCCTAAGTATTAGAAATTTGAGCAAACATCTTTGCCAAGAAAAAAATCCCTTAAATATATTTGCATTTAAAGATATTACAAATGACTTGGTTTTGGAATGTTTGCTTGGCTACCTCATGATCACCACTATTTAAATATCAGCTATTTGGGGGGGGGGGACGAGCTGTCTGTTGGGCCAAGGACAAGTTCTTGCAAGCTATTAACTTGAGGAATGTTGGGGGAAATGAGAAGACATACGTTCTGAGCAAGGCATTTGTGTTCTGATCATTTTGGAGTGTTCATGTTTATCATATCCTTATGGAAATCTTTTTAAGTCTCTCAAACACACACCAGTATATTTACATGTACCTACAAAACATATATTCACACATTTTTTTATACTTGTCATTTAAAAAGTCAACCCAGTGTACAAATTGTCATCTTGTTTTCTTCTTAATTTGAACCTAGCCTTTCGGTAAAATGTCTCTTCTCTCTTCTTGCCTCCATTTTTACAATTACTTCCTCTGCTTGCATATTCTCTCTTTTCTACACAATGTGGTCCCATTTCTGCATGATGAGGATGTGTGGAGCTTATTAGGTCTACAGATAGGATTCACTCACTCTTTGGCTCAGGTCATGTTAGGCAAGGGGGGGGGGTGCAGTACTAACTTTTAGGTCTTTAATACATGACTAAATTGTTGTAGTTATTAGGGGCCATCAAGTCAGCTAAAACTTGTAGCAACCCTATGAACCACACAGCCGAACCTTGCCCTATCCTGTGCTATCCACGTGATCTCTGCCATGTTCAAGGCAATTGTTGTAGTGTCAATCCATCTTATCAAGAGTCTTCCTCATTTAATCTGACCAAAATGTTGAAGTTGTCAAGGATTTCATTTTACTTGAATCCACAATCAATGTCCATGTCAATATCCATGGTACATGCAGTTTAAAAAAATCAATATATCTGTTGCATTGGGAAAATCTGCTGTCGAGGACCTCTAAAGAACAAGATGTCAGTTGAAAGACCAAGCCATGGCATTTTCAATTGCTTCTTATCCATCTGAAAGTTGGACAATCAATAAGGATGACAGAAGAGGAATCTAAGCCTTTGAATTGTGGTGTTGGTGAAGAGTACTGGATATCTCATGGAATGCCAAAAGAATAAATAGACATGTCTTTGAGAAAGTGCAGTCCAGGTGCTCCTTAAAGGCAAGGATGTTGAAACTTCATCTCACTTACTTTGGGCATATTTTCAAGAGGAACCAGTCATTGGAGAGAGACATGCTGGGAAAGGTAAAGGGTTAGCAAAAAAAAAAAAAAAAGGAAAGACCCTTAGCAAGGTGGATTGACATAGTGACTACCATAATGAACTTGGCATGACAGAGGTCATGAGGATGGCACAAGGTAATGCAAAGTTCAGATCTATTGTCCACAGGGTTTCTGTGAGTCATAGGTGACTCAACAGCACCTAACAAGTCATCAAAACATATTTCATCAAGTAGTCTTAGGACATAAAGAGGAATATAGACTAAATATCTTATCTAAACTAACTGCATGGGACAAACTGAGTTCACATAGGCCTTACTTTTTATTTCTCTTAATTGATACTTGATAATCTGAACTAGAAATAATAGAAACTTATCTTTTTCAGGTAAAACTAAGTTTATATTCTTAGGATCTTTGTATAAAATTACCCCATGCTCTCCTCTCTTCTAAATGAAAGAGACATTTTTAGGTTATGTAAAGGTGGCTTTTCATGCTGTCTGCCACTGCTGTATGCCTCTACTGAGGAAAAGGAATTGGATTTGTCTAGGTAGATGTGATACACAGAGCACGTGCTCAGGCAGATGCCTTTTAGGGTAGCTGAATGGAGGCAGACTAAGGAAAATGCTAAGACATTCTAAAGATAATTTAGGCCAAGAATAAAATAAAGAATAGACAGACTGCTTCTCTAGATATTTTCTGTAGGTTGAAAAGGGTCAAGTGTTGGTAATTGCATGTGATATGTCTTAATAAAAAGACTAAAAAAAAGCTTAACCATTAAGTCAGATTAGTAAGCATACACTAAATATGGATATCATAGAACAGAGACTTGTGATAAGACAGAAAACAAGAAGACCAGGCATTTCACATGCAAGGTCAGACAGATCCTAGTCCAAAGCAGTAAATTGACTACAGTTCTTAGTCACTTTGCACATGCTCAGAATTGTCAGACAGGCCCAAGGGCACTGAACCAGATAATTTTCTCAAATCACTCACTCCTCTGCTGGTAAGAAAGGTGACCTAGTAGTACTGATGTTGCAATTTCCCTTTTACGGTAATATTAAGAAACCTTTGATTTCTCCCTTTGCTATTGGTTGCCAGGGAGTGGATCCTGACTTATGGTCACCCATTTGTTCAGAGGGTTCCAGTCTTCTGGGGTGCCTCTGTTTATGTTTGAGCCACCAAATTTCTCAGCTATCTATCAGTCAGGCACTTAGACTATCTATGTCACCTAGGAAGCTCTGGTGGTCTAGTGGGTAAGGACAAGGGCAAAATCCACGGCAGGGTTAGCTATAAGTTGGTTCTCATTTGAGGGTAATGAGTTATTGATTTAAGGGACTCAATAAGACGTGCTAATTCTAAGGGAAAAAAATATTTTCTGTTTCTGTATGGTGCATTCAAATACATAGTTTTTTTTCCTCTATTCTCCCCTAAGGCTTCTGTCTCAGTAATAAAAGTTCATAAAGCCACAGAGAGGTTGAGGTGACTACACAGAAACTCTAGGGGTACCTGGAAGAGGCTTCTGTTCTCCTAGTCTTGAAAACTTGAAAAAATAAAAAATCCTAGAAAAAGGTAATAAGAGATGCCAGACACTGATGGTTAAATGGAAGGTGAGCTATGCACTGAAGGAGTTTAAGATGACCTCCTTCCAGATGAAGAGATCTCTCTTGCACTCTTTCCTCGTAGAGGTGTCTTCCAGCTATTGCTCAAACACCCCTAGTGACAGAACTGTATTGCAGGTCAACAAACATTTGGAGAACAGCTCAACCCACATGCCTGACCCATTAGTTAGAAAGGATTTTATTAACCAGGTCAAGACCTGCCTACCCAAAGTTTCACTTTCAAGTCTACAAAGAAAGTTGTCTCTACAAAGAATGTCAGGACTAAGGAGCACCTGTTTCATACCATGGTCTTTCCAGTAACTTGCTATGCATCTGAGAACTGGACAATGACTAAGGATGACAGAAGAAGAATGGATGTCTTTGAGCTGTGGTGTTGGAGAAAAGTACTAAATGTACTTTTACATGGACTACCAAAGAAAAAACAGAACAAACAGCTATGTCTTGGAGAAAGTGTAGCCAGAGTGCTTTCTGGAGGCAAAGATGATAAAGCTTCCTCTCACATACTTTGGGTATGCTGCTGTTGTTGTTATGTACCATTGAGTTGCATGCAACTCATAGCAACCCTTTGTACAATAGCTCTGAACTCTGCCCTATCCTGAGCCATTCTCACTGTCTCCAACACACTTTACTTCTATTGCTCCAAGTACTATGTCAATTCATCTCATCCAGGGTCTTTCTCTCCTGCACTGTCCCTTCACCCTATCAAACATGATGTTCTTCTCCAGGGACTTGTCCCTCTGGGCCACATGCCTAAAATATGTGAGACAGAGCTTCAAAATCCTTATCTCCAAGGAGCAGCCTGATTTTCTCCCTCTCCTGGACAGATCTGTTTGTTCTCTTGGAAGTCTGTCATATGTTGAATACTTTTCTCCAGCACCACAACTCAAAGGCATCAATTCTTTCATCATCTCTAGTTATTGCCCAGCTCTCTGATGCATAGCAAGTAATTGTGAAGACCATGGCCTGAATCAGGCACACCTTAGTCTCCAGTCTGTCATCATTGCTCTTTAGCACTTTGAAGATATCCCTGACAACAGATTCCCCCAGTAAAATTTGTCTTTTTATTTCTTGACTGCTGGTGCTAAGAGTGTTGATTGTGGATCTGAGCAAATGGAAATTAACGTGGGTTGTTGATGAGTAGTCTTACTCCAATCCTGATGACACATTCCTCCTCATAAAGCCCAGCCTCCAGAATAATCTGTTCCACATACAGATTGAAAAGGTACGGAGACAGGATGCATCCCTGACACACTCCTTTCCTGATTTTGAACCATTCAGGGTTTACTTGATCTTTTTTGAGGACTGCTTTCTGGTCCAAGTAGGAGAGGTTATGCCTTGGAGAGAGGCATCATGGTTGGGAAGGTATAGTGATGACAAAGAAGAGGAAGACCCTCAATCAGGAGGATGGACACAGTGACTGCAGCGATAGGCTTGAGTGTGTAGAGATTGTGAAGATGGCACAAGATAGGACAGGATTCAGATTTGTTTTTCATAAGGTGGTTATGAGTCATACTCAATGACTCATAGTAATGGAAATACTCTTTTTATATATGCATTGCTTAATATGGTAGCTACTAGCAATCTGTGGCTATTCACTTGAAATGTGTCTAGTGTGGCTGGGGAATTTAATTTTAAATCCTATTTAATAAAAATTTGCATTTAAGTAGCTAATCTAAGGAACCAGTAAAGTGGCAGGATAGAAAAATCAATATACAAAAGTCAATTGAATTCCTCTACACCAAAAAGAGAACATTGGAAAGGAAGTCAGTCAAAGAATAACATTTACTTTATCTCCCCAAAGATAGAAATCCTTAGAAAGAAACCTAGCCAGAGATGTAAAAGATCTTTACAAAAATAACTACAAAACACTACTGCAAGAAATCAAGAGATCTACATAAATTGGAAAACATACTATGCTCATGGATAGGAAGACTTAGCATTGTGAAAATGTCAATACTATACAAAGAGCTCTACAAATATAATGCAAACCCAATACTTATTCTAATGCTTTTCTTTAAGAAAATGGGGGGAGCCCCTAATTACCAATTATATATCAAAGGAAAAAAGTCCCAGATAAGCAAAGCATCATCGAAGAACAAAATAGTTGATCACAGACTACCAGGTCTCAGAACAGTTTGATACAGTGATGAAGGGGCAGTTTCCCCCAGGGATAGACAAAGTCCCAGGTTTACTGCAGGTTTACTCCAGAAGGTGACAGGTCCAGAAAAGTGACAAGGTCCCAACAGTGTAACCCTCAAGTCTCAGCAGTCTAGGGAGTTTGGGGGCCGCAAGGAGCAACTTTCCCTACCTGAAGAAGTCCTTTTGGCTGGTGAGAATGCTCGCCTGTCTATGAAGATCCCCTTTCCAGGGGAGAGGAGGACAACCACCCTACCAAAAATATCCCTTGTGGACCATGCAGGAATGCTTGCTTGCTTGCTGTGGCCATCATACTGTATAACACCATTGTAAAAATAGAAGAGTAGCTTGTAAAATATGTATACATGTCCAGAAGCTAAAAGGGAAAGAGGGCAAGGGATCAAAAAGGGAAAGAGAAGAAAACACTAGGATAGCAGAATTTAGGGAGCAGGTGTGTGTGTGTAGGAATAGGAGAGATTCAATGGAGACTTGAGAAGGTTGGGTAATAACGGGCATAGATCAATAGTCATTAAGTATATAAAATACAATGTATATGAATAATTGCATGAAAGACAATATAAATGAAAGATTAAAAGAAAAGAAATAGTTCTGGAAAAACTGCATATCTGTGTAGAAAAATGAAACACGACCCATACCTCATACCATACACAAAACTACCCCAAAGTTTTAAATAAAAACCCTAACAATATAAAGTTCATGTAAGTAAAAATAGGGACAAGCCTAGGATCCTTGTGGTTATTGTGGTGTTGTGTGCCATTGAGTCAGAACTGACACAAAGATGACTCTCCAGTGAGGTTACAGAGCCAATAAATTGCAAGGCAGGAGATTTCCCATCCTTCCATGGAGCAGCTGGTGGATTTGAACCTTATGTCTTTGGGATTGCAGCACAATTTCTTAGCAGTAGGCCACCAGAGCTCCCCAGGGGCCATAGTATACGGCATAGAGTACCCAACAAAACAAAAAAATGCACAAACAGCAGGAGATGAGCTATATGAATAGGACTTCTTGAAAATTATTTATGTTCCTCATGAACACAATAGAATACATTGCATCAAATTTGCCCCATGTGATACGTGGTTTGCTAGTTTTGACTGCTTTTTCCATGGTCAGTGGTTGGCAGAGTAAAAAGAAATCCTTGACAACTTCGATTTTTTTTCTGTTTATCATGATATTGCTTATTGTTCCAGTTGTGAATATTTTTGTTTTCTTTGTGTTGATATGTAACCCAACAGCAGTATAAATAAATAATAATTTACACATGGACACATAAATAGTTAAGTATGCTAAAGGGATGCAGGTGTGTGTAAAGGACTATACCTACATGCAGGTATAGTTTTAGCTATAGATATTTCTATATACATATTTCTAAGTGCTGCATGAATGTTCATATCGACAGTGGAGCACATTGTCATGGAAACTACTTAAACCAAACACCTTGCTGGATGATGTTCTTAGCCTGGAAGGGGAAGGACCATGGAGACAGGAAACATCTGTATCAATTGGCACAACATAGTTCATGTACACTGTTCTGCATCCTCTTATGGTGAGTAGTGTCTAGGGTCATAAAGTAGTGGTCATTAGTATACAAGTATTAGTCTCTTTCTATCTGGTATAAATAGGAGTGAGTGTGTGTGTGTGTGGGGGGAAATAACCCTCAAGAGAGTAATTTGTGCAAAGGACTAAAGGAGCATATGAAGCACAGCCTGGATGCATCCTGAGACCAGAAGAATTAGATGGTGCCCATCTATCATTATTGACTACTCTAAATCAAATCACAACAGAGAGTCCTGGATAGAATGGGGGGAAATGCAGAGAAAAAAAAATTCACAAAATTAATCAGAGTTACTGATCTGACAGATACAAGAGGAACATCAGACATCTTTCTGATCTGGAACAGAAGCCATTCCCAGAAACTGCCTTTCAGCCAAATCAGACAGGCCCATCAAATAATTATACTCAAGAGAAATGTGTACCTTAGAACAATCAATTATATGAGATCATAAGGATGAGAAAGACCGAGGAAGGACAGGCAATTCAGACAAAAAGAAATGAGAAACAAAGGCTGGAAATGGGAGAGAACTGACAAAATTCAGGGAATGCAACCAACAATTCTATGGAATCCTTTATATACAAGCTTTTAATGAGAAACTAATTTGTTATGCAAATTTCACCCAAAGAACAATAAAAATTAAAGAAATGGAGTACAGTTCTACTCTGACACACATGGGGTAGCCATGAGGTGGAATGGGGATGGCAACTGTTTGTTTTAACTTTCTCTTATTTGTTTAATAAATTCCCAGATGATGCTGAGGCTACCAAACTTTGAGAACCACAGCTCTGAACAAAGCCCCTATCTCATACCATGGCTTTAACAACTCAGTTCTTGCCTTAAGCATCAAACATCCTTTAAAATTGCTTTTGTTTTGGCAAGACACTTACGGACTCTCACCAGTTTTCCCAGCATTTGAAGCTGAAGCAGCACCCTGACCTCATGTATCTGTGAGCTCACTTTCACACCTCCCTATTGCTGACATTTCCCCCATTTGACCACCTGGAATCCTGCTGTGCTGATTCTTTGAGGCCAAACTCGACCTTGCATAGTAGGTTCCTGCCCTTGGACTTCTCACCAGAGGCCCATCCCTGGGTACGCCTCCATGTTGCTTAGTGCTGAAACTTGCTTAAACAATTCTCTCAAGCTAGTAGGTCCTCACCCTCCCACCTAAGCCAGCTGAATTCCAGTTTTGAGACATCATTGGTATAAAGTACCTGCCAAGGGAATTGACCTGGTATGGCGTTGTCTCCACCAACAACCCGGGTGAACTCCGATTGTGATGAGTTGCTTTCAGTAACATTATCCCACTCAGCTTCAGTAGAATTTTCATAGTCCACACTGGAGAAAACCGTCTCAGCACGAGTGAGCGTCTTAGATGAGAGTGAGACAGAAACTCTTCCACATGGAAATGGCACTAGAAGGATAGAGAGAAAATCAGTATTCTGGTCTTTCTCATTGGCAAGCATAAGAAGTATTAGAAAAATCGAGAATGAGACCCATCCTTGTCATTGCTGAGAAGAAGGCCCATCAATATTACCAAAATTGAATCAATAAATACAGTCTCAAGCTAAAAGGCCGATTGCATTATTTTCATGGAAAGTTTTCAAACCTTCATGAAAAGAGCTTTTGGCTCAGGAATCCATATCTTTATGGAAGTAGGTGTTCCAGAATCCAATTTGGGGGAAGACTTTTCTAAAGTCTAATGATTTTCTGTTTAGTTGTTTTACTAAACACGTTTTAGTCTCAAGTGCAATCTCTGAATGGAAGTCTGATGATTGGTGTCAGGTAACAGATGGGATGACTATGAGTGACAGTTAACTCCAAGGCAGCTAAGTAACTTAAGCTCTAGAATTAGGTAGATAAGGTGCCTGTTGTTTCTTGTTAACAAGCTTCCTTTTGCAGGTTAGAATGCTTTCCAGATCCCAAACTGGACCTTTTAGATGTCTGTTGTGCTAGATCATTATGTTTTTAGTTACTTGGCTATAAAATAGTAACCAAATAGATTACTAGTGTAATTATCATAGCCACATCCATCCAGGATCTGATTCCCTTTTTACCTCTGGTTGGTTTCTTTTCGGGAACAATGGAAGAGTCTACTGATACATTGGGTCCACCAGAATGTGAATTTGTAGTCAAGCCAAGTCACCACATATTTTATTTTCATTTCTCACTTTCTTACTAACCACATTCCTTATAACAGACATTTCTATAGCAACCAGCTGCCGCAGAGTATCATGAAGACAGCATGAGGTTGAGAAAACAGGAAATTAGTTAAAAATATTTCTGTATAAATACAAATCATCAACAATCGCCAGAGATTTTGGGACCATTACTATTGAAAGGCAGACACACTTATTTTGAATCTGACCTCCTTAATCTGCTAAAGGATAAAGCTATAGATTTGAAAACAGCACAATATTTGAGAGCAGTTCTTGGGATTCCCTCCCCTCCCTCTTCCTAAAGCAACAGGTTTGTAAAGGTTTAGCCTTTGTGTCATTCTCTCTACCTTTGTAGTTTGGTTTTAAAAGATAAAATTATTCATTTTCTTCTTCCCAGGATAGGCTAGCACTTACGCTATGTCAAAAGGTAATAAGGACAGATAGCCATGAAATGTTAGCCACTCATCTCAGTTGCACCATGTGTTCTCCTGCCTTCTAGTCCTTGCTTTAATTTCCTTTGCCTGGTGCCCTGCTGAGATAGGTATCGAACCCAGCTACAGAGGAATGGTGCATGATTTAATGTACCCATTTGATAAGATACCAGGCTTTGGAAACTTTTGGAAATGACATTTAGTTTAATTCAAACAGGCCCCTCATTTGCCAAATGCAACTGATCCTGCCATGTGTGTGCTTTTTCTTTTTTCTATCAGTTCCTACTGCTTTCATTTTTCAGGCGAGAACAATATGTATGCAGAGTGGAAACGTTCAGAAGAATACAACAGTCAGCTGCCAATGGAATGTCATGGTTAGCATAACTTGGAAACAGTGCTTTGTCCATTGACGGTGCTGAGCAGTCTGCCAAGAATTTCAAACAGATGGTGGTCAGAACCATTCTGGCACCAAGTGTACAAACTCAAGGGTATGAAAAAAGTTTCTTAAGAGTAAACCAGTCAGAGCCTAAGAGAATCATGTCTAAAAGTCAACATCATTGAATAAGAAGCCTACCACCAAACCAAGCCATCTTCTATAGTTACAATATTACTGAATGGCTTTGTCTTGAGGAATTACGAATAATTATATGGAAGCCATGAGAAGACATGCTTTATGATAGCAAAGTTAGAGGGGGAAAAAGAATCACTCCTAAAAACTGACCAGATTTAAAAGAATTCAGTTATGGGAAGTTCCAGAATTTATCCTTAAAATAAAGCTGCAATTGGAGGAATCAAGTTTGACTAATTCAAGTTAGCGAGCTTTTCTGTGATTTCAAAGGGGAGTAAATGCAAGTCTTAACAAGTTGAAATGTAGATTTGTCGACTGTATCTGTAAAGACTTTTAAAAACATCAATTTTAACCTGCTGGTATACAGGAATGCTTGTCTTCTGCAAGTTGATATCCATCAGTACAGGAGCAAACCACTTTGCTATCAGCACCTAGTTTGCAGAACTGCTTGCATCGGCCGTTCTTCATGTTGCATGTTACATCTGTAAGAAAGTAAAGTCAATGGTGAAGAGAATCAAAGACTCAAAGAAACAGTCTAAAGTAGTAATTGGACCTCCTGAACCCGCAGCTTCCATGATTATGAGATGAGAAGATGTAGATGATGCTTAGCTAGATTTAGATGGTGACTGCTTTTAACAGGTCCTTAGGAGGTCCTGGGTAGAGTGGGAGGAAAATACAGAACAAAAGAATGAAAAATCAGACTTACTTGTCTGATGGAACCTGGTGGAATTCTGAGACCATGGTCATTGTTGTTGTTGATTGCCTTCAAGTCGAGCACGACTCATAGTGACCCCATGAACAAAAGGCCTGAAGCCCCTCTACAACTATCAACATTTATCAAAGTTCATAGATTTTTCTGGAGGCATGTTATTTAGGAAGTGGATGTCAAGCTGTTATAGTATGTTATTGTTGTCATGTGCCGTTGAGTCTCTTGTGGTGTATAGTGACCTTACGTACAGCAGCTCTGAACCCTGCCCTGTCCTGAGCCATTCTCACAAATTCTGACATACCAACCCCCATTGCCCCATTTACTATATCCATACATCTCATCCAGGGCTTTTTCTCCTTCCAAGGACTGCCCCTCCACCCTTCCAAGCATGATGTCCTTCTCTAAGGCCTAGTCCCTTCTGGTAACACGCCCAAAGTATGTGAGATGGAGCTTCAAAATCCTAGCCTCCAAGGAGAAATTTGGTTTCACCCTCTCCAAGAACTTTTTGTTTTCTTGGCAGTCCAACTGACAGACCTATAAAGTGAACTATGATACTTATAGGGAACAGACTCTTCAGAATAGTAAGTCAAATGGGACTAAAAGTCAGTACTTGCCCCCAAACAGAACTCAGAAGGCAGTGAAGAGCAACAAATTGGAATAGGGAACCTGATGGAGAAGCAAGAAGAGTGCAGATATATTGAGAAAATGGCAATGAATGTTATGAAACATCATATGGAAAATTAACATTCTCTGTAAACTTTCACTCAAATCACAATTTAATAAAAGAAGGCAAAGTCAATAGTAGCATCACTGCACATATATTTCTAAAAAGTGTATGGATTTACTGACTTACTTCTGGGTCAAACATACACTAAGGTCAGAAACATACACATGCATGGCCAGAAACCTGGGACTCAAGGGACCTCTGGTGGCTTAGTGGCAAGAAACTGCATGGCAAACGCAAAGGCATTCAGTTTGAATCCACAAGCTACTCTGCCAAAGAAAGATGAACAGTCTCCTCCCTTGTGATTACTGCTTCTGAGAACCCACCAGAGGGTCAGCTACGGGTCGGTTCAGACTGCATGGTACACAACAACAAGAAAAGAAAAGTCTAGACAGAATGTTAAGCTTGGGAGCCTTAAACTATGAGTAGAAAACCAGAAAATGTAAGTCTAAAAAGGGCATAAAAATAATAGCAGCAATATCTTTGGGTGTACTACCATTTTAAAAAGAATCTCTTATTGAACGATAGTATGTTCAGAAAAGTACACAAAACTTAAGAGATATGACATTTCAGAAAGTGAATATACTAGTGATGTGGATACAATGGTGAAGTCCTAACCCTTTTACCTGTCAATGTGACCAAGTTTAGGAATAGCATTTTTCTTATGTCGATGTGGTCATGGGGTGATCTTAAACTTACTCTTTTCTGAGAAGTCTTTTATAAATAAAGAGAATTGACAGAACCACACAGAGGGCATACAGACACTGTGTGATGACAGAGACAGACACATTCTTTAGCCCAGGAACTCTGAGATGAAGAAGGACTTTTGGATTTGGACTTCTAGTCTCCCAAACCATGAAAAAAAAAGTCTATATCCTGTAAAGGCCCCATTTTGTGTCATTTTCTTATAGCAGCCCTAGCAAATGAATACAACCTGTAAAAACACTAAGAAATCAACACATGGACATTATCAACCTCCCAGCAACTCTTCTAATGCTTCCTCTCGCCTTTCCAAAGGTAATCATTATCCTAACATCTAACACAGTAAATGACTTGTTTATGAATCACGTCTTATATACTATTCTGTGTTTTGTTTACTATATCTGTGAACTCCATCCATGTTGGTTTGTGTAGCAATTGTTCATTTACACTATTAGAAGTTCAAGCAGGATTTAGAAGAGGCTGTGGCACCAGAGATAGCATAGCTGAAGTCAGATAGATCCTGTCTGAAAGCAGAGGATACCAGAAGAATGGCAATCTGTGTTTTATTGACAATGCTAAGGCATCTGACTGGATCATAACAGACTGTGGCTGACCCTGATAAGCGTCGGAATCCCAGAACACTGAATTTTGTTCATATGAAACCTATGCCTAGATGAAGAAGCTGTTCTCCGGCTGGAGCAAGGGAAGGGTTACTGCATCAGAATGGGTGTGTGCTAGGGATGTATCCTTTCTCCATATCTATCCAGTCTGTATGCTGAACAAATAATTCATGAAACTGGACTCGGGAAGAGGAAGGTGGCATCAGAATTGGAAGAAAACTCATCAGCAACCCATTTTTTTCACCAGCAACCCATTTTATGCAGATGATACAACCTTGCTTGCTGAAAGGAAGGAGGACTTGAAATGTCTGCTGTAGAAGAACAAGAACTACAGCTTTTACTGTGGACTGCATCTCAACATCAAGAAGACAAAAATCCTCACCACTGGGCCAATAGGCAACATAATAATAGATTGAGAATGAATTAAAGTTGTCAATCTTGCTTAAGTCAACAATCAACAACCTTGGTACCAACAGTAAGGAGATCCAGACACATATTGCATTGAGAAAGTCCACGTACAGGGACCTCTCCAGAATATTGAAGAGCGATGATGTCAATCTGATTCAGGCTTTTCAATCATACGCTGGATAATCATCGGAGAGCTAGACAATGAATAAAGATGGCAGAATAAGAATTGATGCCTTTGAGTTGTGGTGTTGGATAACAATACTGAATATTCTATGGACTGCCAAAAGAACAAACAGATATGTGTTGGGAAAAGTGCAGTCAGATTCCTCTTGGAGGCAAAGATGATGAAAGTTCATCTCTCAGAATTTTGGCATGTTGCTAGAAGAGGCTATTCCTTGAAAAGGGACATTATGCTTGGAAAGGTAGAGGGTCAGTAAAAGAGAAGAAGATCCCCAATGGGTTGACACAGTGACTGTAGCAATGGGTTCAAGTGTGTCAGGATAGGTCAGGGTTCCTGTCTGTTGTTCACTGGGTCATGAGTCCCACTTGACACCTAACAACAACAGCTACAACTATAATCATCCAATATAGAGATATGACTCATTTTACTCACCTGTGCTATCATCAGTGTATATTTGGGGTTGCTTCTGAGTTCGGGGTCTTAGGCATACTGCTACAATGAGCATTGCTGTCCAGATCTTTTGGTTGCAGGTATGCATTTTTACTAGATAAATAATTATAAGTGGAATTATTTGAACATATATTTATAGATTTAGATTCAGTAGATTATATTGTCAAGAAATCCTCTGACAGTATTGTACAAATTTCTTTTTCTACCATCAGTGGATGAAAGTTGCAGTTGTTGGAGACCTTCATTGCAAAAGGTACCTTCTTCCACTCTGTAACTTGCCTCTTCACTCTAAATGATGTCTTTTGTGAAAGTGAAATCCTTAGCTTTAGTGTAGTTTATCAGTCTTTTCACTTATAGTGAGCAGCTTTTGAATCCAATTCGAGAAGTTTTTGCTAATGCCAAAGTGATAAATATATCTGTTTTTGTAATTTTTTTAGAAATTCATTGTTTGTTGTGCCATTTTTAGATACTCAATCCATCTGGAAATTACTGTGGTGTATAGTGTGAGATAGGGATAAAAATGCATTATTCTAGAATATCTGATTGAAACACCACAATGCATTGAAAATTCAGCCCCTTCTGTACCAAAGCAGTACTTCTCTTTCTCCTGTGCAGTCTCAATAACAGGAAGTGGTGTGGCTCACGACTTGTTAGCGAAGAGCTGTTTGTTTAAGAGAAATAGCTCTGCCCTTGTGTTGTTTTTATCTATGGAATTCTTCAAAGCAAGGATGGAAGGGCTTCATCGCATACACTTTAGACGTGTTATCAGAAAATCCCAATCCATGGAAAAGGACATCACACTTTCAAAAGGAGGCCGCAAAAAAGAGAAAGAACCTTAATAAGATGGAACGATCAGATGCAGTGGCTGCAACAAAGAGTTCAAACAAAATGATCTGGAGGATAACACAGGGCCAGGCAGGGTTTCCTTCTGTTGTACATGGGTGGCTGAGTTGGAACAAACCTGCTAACATGGAACAGCAGGTTGATAATTTATCCTCTTATTGATTCTTTCCTCCCTGTCCTTCCCTCTTGTTTTGCCACAGGCTCCTCTGTGTTCTAAGGCATCTAGTGGCTATGTTGGTTTGGAAGTGCATCAGGAATTTTTAAAGTAACAACTCTAATCATCCTAATTGGATTTTACAAAGGCTATCATAGGTTAATATAATAATTAGCTCATTTGCTTATGATGGCAATTCCAGGAATAGATGATTCAAAGCCATCTGGACAAAGGAGCCAGCCTGAACTTTAGCCTTTGCTTCCAATAATCCAGTAAGTCCATGATCCACAGAGATGATACTACGTCCTTTTTTATTTACTTACTTATTGTCTTAGGACCTTTCTCCTCACTAATGATGATAACATCCCTGACTATTGCTACAAAGCAACTCGAAAATGTTCAGCCAAATCAAATACCATCTGTAGAAAGTGTTCAGTCAATGTGACAATGAGATAAGGGACAGAGGTACATGGTAGGAACAACCTGGCTTTGGCCACAGCACATACAAGGGGAGTGTGTAAACTTGGTATGGCTTTCCCATTGTCAATCCTGTGTCCATGACTGGGCAACTGTCTTAAAATCTTCCATGTTTACCATAGTCCTGATGGCCAAGTATGCTGCTATTGGTTTTCAGCTTGGTTTGTGCATGTGGTAGGAAATATTGCTGCCCAACCAGTAGTGCCCTACCCTCACGCAATGTGTATAAGGATTCCCAGAGTAACATCACCAGGAGCTCCAGAGCAGAGATTTGTAGACTAGAACCTATAAAGCACTTAAGACGACAGGTGTTGAGTTGGATGTGGCCTCTCCCCTGATCCTGAAACTGACCTTGGAGCCTGGGACATCTGTTGAAGAACATCTTAAAGCATCTCTTCTCCACTCACGTTAGCACGAAGTTCATTTGTGTCTAGTGCAAAAGTTATCCTATTCTGCTTTAATTTTTTTTTTCTCAGCCTTCCTTTCCTCTGATGTGAAATTGACAATTTGGCCAAACGTCTAACAGGTTTATCACAAGACATCTTGCTATCTGGCGAACCTCAACGTATATATCCTTCTCCTTCCCCAACTGACATACACAGCAAGAAAAACAAAAAAAAAAAAGAAAAGAAAAAAGAAAAGAATATTTATGTGCTTGGTTTGATTTTTAATTTCTCCTCATTCTACTTGGTTATGGAAAGAATACCCTCTGTATTCTCTAAAACAGATGGAAATACCAAGTGTCTACAAACCTTGACCTGTCTGATTTTGATATGAGCTGAACCTGGACCATACTTTATTCTAGCCAAAGCACCCAGTAGCGCCTTAATTACTAGTCTTACGTTTCTTATAATTAGAAAGCAGGCCTTCATCAATGTTTCTACCGATGGAGAAGGGGTGGGGTGAAGGCACAAGATTTTAACAATGAAAATCCTCTTTCCTTTTCTGAGGTTGGTGAGGCCAGAGACTTGGTGCACAGATATTACACAAGCTGTGCTCTCTAAACATTTTCGAGAGTAGATTGAAGTTCAGTTTGAAGCAAAAAGCTCAAATAGGAGTGTATGTGTTCTTTTGCTGTTTCTTTCCTCTAGTGTATGAGAAAAAGCTTTTTCTTTTTAAGATATGGAAATTACAGTTGAAAGCTTCTCTGTCCATGCTCATAATAAAAATTCAAACGGACAAAAATCAGAAGATGAAAAGTAAAATTCTTCTTAAAAGTCTACAAAGGTCTACGAGGAAGGGTTTCTTGCATATCCTTTTTATAGATCTCTGTACATTTATGTAAATATACATGGTGATCCTTTTCTCTGAACAGATTCAGTCTTGTATAGAAGGCTGTTGGTGTTATGTGCTGTCAAATCGACTATGACTCACAGTAACCCTATGTACAATAGCTCTGGACCCTGCTCTATTTTGAGCCAATCACACTGACTCCGACACATTTATCCCCATTAAATTACTGTGTCAATCCATCGTATCCAGGTCTTCCTCTCCTGAGGTGTCCCTCCACCCTTCCAAGCATGATGCCCTTTTCCAAGGACAGGTCTCTTCTGGCAAAAGATGTCTATACCCCATTCTTTTTAATGACTGCACAGAGGGTTGGCATAGAAAGGAAGACGTTCAACAAGATGGACTGATGCAGGGACTACCACAATGGGCTTGTGCAAGACAGACATTGTATAGACTGTGCAGGATAGGCAAGGCTCAGATTTGTTGTTCATAGGATGGCTATGAGCCATAACCGACTGGATGGTGCCCAAAAAACAACAGCATAACACACTTTATCAGTGTAAGGCTGTGCTGTAGTGCACTTAAGCAGCCTTGCTATGGTGAATGAGCAAGTTGTATTCCACTTTAACCAAAACCATTTGCTGTGGAGTTCATTCCAACTCTGGGCAACCTCCTATGTCGCAGCTAGAACTCGCACTACCACAATACATTCCACTTTAGCTGTTTATAAAATACCTAAGTACACCTTCTTCATAGGTCATTGTGCACTCGCGCAGCACCCTTGTGGGAGAATATTCTGAAAGAAAATGTGTTGAGTTAAAGCATGTATATTTCAAATTACCAAAATTCTGTCAACTTACCACTCAGAAAATTATACCAAGGGAGCTCTAGTGGTCTAGTGGTAAGAAGCTGTGTTACAATCCTAAAGGCAAATGGTTCAAATCCACCAGCCGCTCTGTGGGAGAAGGATAGGTAATTTCCTTCCGTGTGATTTACGGCCTCTGAAAATCCACTGGAGGGTCACTTATGGGTTGGTTCTGATACAGCAGCACACACTGCCACCAACACACTGCCTAGGGTGTTTCTGGTGGCCTACTGGTACGAAGTTGTGTTGTCAACTGAAAAGCAGGTGGTTTGAATCCACCAACTGCTCCATGGGATAAAGGTGGGTAACCGCCTCCTATGTGATTTACTGCCTCTGGAGGGTCAGCTATGAGTCAGTTCAGATGTGACAGCACATGACAACAGCAATGAAATTGCACTGATAACAGCGACACCCCTCTAGTGCTTCAAATGAACAGCAGATTTTCACAAGAAAGATGGACAGTTTTTCATCAGAAACCCAATAGTAAGTAGGTCAGGGACGACTTGGCTCCAACATGATGGCAGTGAGGGAGAGAGAGACCCTGATTGGTACTTGAGACAGTTTAGCCAAGTTGCTTTGGAGAGTTCCCTTACACATAAAGAACCTCTTGGGAGCATTCCTCCTTTGTTTCTGCATTTACTGAACAGAAAGGATATTTCTATACCTTTATCAGGATGGCCAGGCAGATCCATGTACCCTAGAGGCCAGGTGTGGTGATAATAGCTGTAGGCTGCAGTACAACCATAGAGATCTGAGCAAACCAGAGTGTGGCTCCCCAGAGCAACCAAGATACTACCCATTGTGGATGGCACCTCTGTGCTGTGTGAACCACCACCTTCCGTTTGAAACAAAACTTGTTCTAGATGTTTTAGGCTAATACGGAATTCTTCAAGATGATTTGCCTCCTCCCTCAAAGTAGTTTGTTTTTTGTTTGTTTATGGTGTTTGCTGTTATAGTTGTTGTTAGGTACTGTTTATTTGATTCCAACTCATAGTGACCCTATGTGCAACGTAACAGTGCATTGTCTGTTCCTGGGCCAACACAATCATTGCTATGTTTGAGCCCATTATTGTACCCATGTTGTCAATCCATCTCACTGAGGGTTTTACTCCTTTGGTTGATTCTACTTTTCCAATCATGAAGTCTTTCTCCAGTGACTGCTCCCTTCTCATAAGATGAACCTCAATACCCTCATTTGTAGTGTACCCCCATTCTGGTTGTACTTATTCCAAGGCATATTTGTTCCTTGTTCTTGCAGTTCAGGGTGTAGTCAAAACTGTTCACTAATACCATCATTCAAAGACATAAATTCCTTTTCAGTCTTCTTTATTCATTATCCAGCTTCTGCATACATAGGAAGAAATTGAAAATACTATGGCTTGAGTCAGGCCCACCTTAGTTCTCGAAGTGACAGCTTTGCTCTAAAACACTTACATTTTTTAGATTTTATTTATTTATTTCTGCTTTTGAACACTTTAAAGAAGTCTTTGGCAGAAGATTTTCCAAGTGCAATGCACCTTTTGATTTCTTGCCTTGCTGCATTTAAGAATGTTTGATACTAAGCTCTGTTTTCAATTATGCTTTCTCCATGAGCCATTCCGTTTTAGCTGAAACTAATTGGGTTACTCACTCCCTTAGCTCCAATAGTTGTGTTATTAAGTTGATAATGAGTAACTACTCCAAAGGTTTCTGTAATAGCAGCATCAGCTTATCTAGGTGAATCTGAAATTATAACCTTTCAGCTCACAGGAGCACTTCGGAGCTGTTCAACCCATTATGACACATATAGGAAAGGTAACCAGCATCAGTTTGTCCCAACTCTTTGGTGGTATGAAGATTTGTACCAGGTAACCTGAGGGAATTCAGGTTCACTCCAGATGTACCACTTCATCCCCCACCTTTACTCTCTTCTGTCATCGTGTTTTTGCCCTGTCACTTTTTACATTTTTTTTCTTTTCGTTTTAATCATTTAGTTACCAAAGGAAGGGGATCAATTGATTTATCTTTAATGTGCAAAAGATTTCTGAGCAACTTGATGGGCTACTTTATTTCCTTTCTCAATAAGATCAGTGCAGCTGCTACAATTAATTTTATTTTATGCCGTTTTCATCCATCTATCAGGTGGGTTGCTATGACGCCGTAATAGATCCTTGCTAAATTTGCACTCTTTGCCCTTAGTCATGTAGCCTGTGGTGTTAAATCCTTTTGCTAGTATTCTATCTCTATTCCTCTGGTGATTCTGACTAGAAAGAATCCTTCATTAGCATTGTGTGCTTTGCACAATTACAATGCCAGTCATATTTTGTCAAGAGGTCAGGAGATAATAAACAAGTAGCTAAAGGACTTTGGGGTTGACTGCTTCAATTATCAAAACCTCCCAACAAAAAAAGGTTCCAGCCTATGAGAAGAAAGGATACATGATGATCCTAGATTTGCTATGGAGCTCTTTTGTCATTATCAATAGAGTCAAATTCAGGAACGAGCTCTGATTTCTGTTAACGCATTTAACTCATGAAGTGCTGTATATCAAAGAGGGTGGTTTTCAATTGCTACTGAAATATTTTCCAACGCATTGCACTGGGAATATCTGCAGTTAGGGACCTTTCCAAATTATTGAGGAGTGATGATGCCAGTTTGAGGACTAAGGCACGTTTAATTCAAGCCATCGTCTTTTCGACTTGTTATGCATCTGAGAGCTGGACGATGAATAAGGATGCCAGAAGAAGAATTTGTACCTTTGAGCTGTGATGTTGGAGAAGAACACTGAATATCCCATGGACAGCCAAGAAAATGAACAGATATATCTTGGAGAGGGTGCAGCCAGAGTGCTTTTTGGAGGTAAGAATGATGAGACTTTGCTTCACATACTGTGAGTATATTGCTAGGAGGGACTATTTCTTGGAGAAGGACATGATGCTGGGAAAGGTGGAGGGTCAGCAAAGGAGAGGAAGACCCTCAGCCATGTGCATTGATATCGTAACTGTTGTAATGGGCTATCATGTGTCAGGAAGTGTGAGAATGGTGCAGGATAGAACAGGGTTCAGAGCTTTTGTTCATAGGGTCGCTATGAGTCGTACTCAACTTGATGGCACTCAACAACAACAACAACAACGACTCCTTTAACTCAGGCAACCCTATATAAAATGGAATGAATCACTGTACCATCTTTACAATTGTTGGTATGTTCAAGTTCATTGTTGTGTGGCCATTGTGTAAATGTAACCTAGAGGGCTTATTTTCTAGCATTAAAGTATTAATAGCATTAATAGTATTCTATTTTGATCTATATGGTTTCCATTGGTTGATTTTTGGAAGTAGATTTCTAGACCTTTCTTCATTAGTCTGCTTTAGTTCAGAAGGTCTGTTGCAACCTTCCCACCATCAGTGGCCTTAAAGATACTAGTGGCGTAACTTCCAGCAGCACAGCTACCTATAAGCCACCACAGTACAACAGACTGATAGCCAAGTTGTGGTATATTGAAAAAGTTCCTTTGACATGGAGGAATTGACTTTACGCCCTATCGGTGTTGGAGGAAGTGCAATCAGAGTGCTCCTTAGAGATAAGGGTAGTGAAACTTTGTCTCACATATTTTGGGCATGTTGTCAGGAGGGGCTAGTCCTTGGAAAAGAATATCATGATGGAAAAGGTGGAGGGTCAGAGAAAGAGACAAAGGCCTCCAATCCAATAAGATGGATTGACACTGTGACTAACAATGGACTTGAGTGTGTCAGAGACGGTGAGGATGAAGCAGGTCAGGTTCAGCTCTGCTTCTCATAGGGTCACTGTGAGCGATGGTTGACTCAATGGCACCTACCAACAACAATAACAACGTACTTAATTGACTTCCTCTCCCTGTGCTAACAGCAAAGAGTCAGCAGTTGAAACAGTGCTATAGGTTCTCCTTTCTCCTTTCTCTTTTCTCTGGCTATGAGTATAGTGGGTTAGAAGTATTGAAATTGAGGTCATACAAATAAAATGTCAAGTCGTGACTTTGTCACTTAATCCTTCTGTCATATAGAACCCTTTGAACAGCTGTTTTTGTGTCTTTATAGAATGGAGATCATAATCTTTCCAACACTATATGCTTTATTAAGCATTAAATCTGGTAGTGTATGTAATAAAGTGACTGGATAGGTACTAAATGTTATTATAATATAGTTTCTCAAGTTTGTACTTTGAAAACTATGGCTCCAGTTGGAGTGAATGGTCATAGGCTTTGAAAGAACATATTTTGAGAGGGAATGATAATGTATGAATATTATATTTTCTAGTTTCATCTGGTTTTGAAGGGGAATTTTGGAATAATGAATAATTAAAAAGTTTACTTACCCAATTCACAGTTCTTTCCCTCAAATCCAGGTTGACACCAACATTCATAGGAATTAATGCCATCCTTACACATGCCACCATGCAAACATGGGTTGGAATCACACTGGTCTCCATCTTTAAGATACACGAAGATTAAAGATTAATTAGCAGACAAAAGGTTTGGAATGCCCAGACCTCCCTGTGCAGACACATGGATATAGGGTCAGAGCAGAACTCCTGACCCAGAAGTCATGCTACAGTCATGTCCTGCTCCTGTCATTTTGGATTTCTAAATTCAAATAAGCAAAAGTTCTCCAATCAAACCCACCTGAGGGAATTGTCCTGAAGAAGAGCTGTTCATAGCCTATACAACAACCCAAGGAAGAAGGAGATGGAAGTGAATTCCTGGGTATAAAAATGTGCTATTTCAGTGTAGGTTGAAAAGGAAATACAACCCTTTCATATAGAATGTTGTTGTTGTTAAGTGCAGTTGAGTTGTAGATGACTCATAGAAACCAAAAGAATGAAAGTACTGAACACTTGTATAACTTTCATCATTTCTCCATGTTCATAGAGTTCCTGGAGGCAAGCTATTTCAGAAGTGGATGCCACTCTGGCTTCCAAGCTTGTTTTAATTGGGGAGCTCCACCACACACTGTCCACCATGGGTAACCATTATTGTATTTGACACATCAGTGTCACAGTGTTCAGCATCACAGCTACCATGTACAGCAACCTCTGTACAGCAAATGGACAGACCAGTGCAATACCACTTAGAAGAATGTTTGATCAAAAACAATGAGGAATTAATTTGAAACCACATCAAATATTAAAATAAATTATTAGCTATCTACCAAATAATATCTGCTCTGTTACAAGCCCTGTAGAGTAAGCTGTTGTAGAATATCGCACTTGGTGCTTCTTAAGGAATTTATCACCAGGTTGCAGAGTAAGAGAGTGTATTTCCCTGTATTGTCATTTAACTTTTTCAATATGAAGTCAAGAATTAACATGATAGTAAAGGTGCCAGTAACATTTATTGTTACAGTGCGTTAGTCTGCTGTATAGAAGTTAGGTTTCAATTGGTTCATGTAAAGGGAGTCCTGGTGGTGTATTGTAGTACATTACATATTGCACTTCCAGCCAAAATGTCAAAAGTTCAAACCCACCATCTAACTGCTCTGTAGGAGAAAGATAGGTAATCTCTTCTAATCATAGACCTGATGGAGGGCCAGTATGAGTTGGAACTGACTCAAAGGTATTAAGTTTGGTTTTTGATATAGGTAAAGTGAAGATCAATTCCAATATACCCTAAAGTATTAACATGTAAGTGACCTCTGTAAAAAAATGCATATTCGGTGCCCATGTCTCTGTTCTACCTTTCATGAACTTTCTACATTTACAGAGTTCTTGGAGACCTTTGAAGACACTATTGTTAAGAAAAAAGGAGGAAGCAACAGTGAAGAGGAAAGGTCAGGATGAGAAGTGGACTTTACGTTTTCTTTCTCTCTCTCTCTTTGGAATTTTGTTTCAATCCATACTTCCAAGGAAGCTTCTGAAGAAAAGGCTGAACAGAACTAGAAGGGAGACTGAAACATACTTAGAGCTAAAAACAAAGTTGTTGAGCATTATTGAGTCAGAACCAACCCCTAGCTGAAACCTCAGCAGGTTTTCAGAGGCAATAAATTACATGGGAGGAGATTTCCCCATCTTTCCCCCCACAGAACAGCTGGTGGATTCAAACTGATTACCCCAAATTTAAAGAAAAGGGGGGAGCTACATCTATAAGAGTCAACATACAAGAAACAACATAATAAGATGACAAAAATAATAAAAAGTGAGATTAAAAAAAAGAAAGAGAAAAAAAATACTTTGGCTATGTTGTTAGGAGAGACCAGTCCTTGGAAAAAGACAGCATGCTTGGAAAGGTGGAGGGTCAGTGAAGGAGCAGAAGACCCTCAAATATAGATTGACACAGTGACTATAATGGTGGGCTTGAGTTTTCCAGAGATGGTGAGGATGGCACAAGACAGGGCAGGGTTCAAATCCATTCTTCATAGGATTGCTGTGAGTCATAGTCAGCACTTCCCAACAACAGTCAACTCTCTGTCTTGAAGGAAGTGCAACTAGAATTTCCCTTAGAAACAAGGCTAGTGACATTTCATCTTCCATTGGACAAGTTGTAAGAAGATGCTAGTCCTTGAAATAAAGACCTCATGCTTGGAAAAGTACAGGGTCAGTGAGAACGAAGAAGACCCTCCATGAGTTGCACTGACACAGTGAGTGCAACAAAAGGCTTGAGTGTACTGGAGGTCATGAGGTTAGGGCAAGATTCAGATCTGTCATTCATAGTCACCATAAGCCATAGTCAACTCAACGGCACCTGTCAACAGAAGTCAACATCCACAGTGAAGCTGATCAACATCTAGTGCGTGTCAAAGCTTGTTGCCTCACTATCTTCTGTCAGAAGCATGTCTCTCTGTTCCATGGACTTAGGAACTAATATCCCTTTCTCAGAAATAGTCCCTCTCTGGAGAATCTACTTGCTGTAAAAATTAGACCTTGTCCCCTATGCCCCTTGATCCAATGTGCTTTTTGCAAAAATACTGCAATTTGTTCCAAGTGCATGAAACCCAGATACGTTGTCTCTGGTTTATTATTGTTGATGTTCGGAACAGGTCTAAAAAAATGAGCTACATTTGCACTTTATATTATAGACCAACGAATCTGAATTATTTAGGATGTTTCACTGAAAGGGTCTGGGCTTGCAGCCAGCTACAAAGCAACTCATTTGCTGAGACACATCTTTAAAATGAGTGTCATTTTATAGTGTGTTTAGTTCTTCCTTTGGGTGGTTGTCTTTGTGTACTTTGGGCCCAGACAAAGCCATAGACAGCAGCAGGGTCAAAGACAACAAAAGATAAGACCTGGTCTAACGAGATATTCCTGTTTAAGGTTGTTGCTTAATTAATAACTGCATCTGAAGACAATAGAGAACTTGGGTTTGGTTCTGGGATTCATGACTCTCCAACTGGATGACCTTTGGCAAAGTGGCTTAGTGGTTAGGAAGTTGTGCTTCTGACCCAAGGGCAGATATTCAAATCCACTAGCTGCTCCAGGAGAGAAAGATGGGCGATTACCTCTTATGTAATTTAGTCTTTGAAAACTCATTGCGAGATCAGTCGTGAATGAGTCACTTCCAACTCAATGACAATAAAAGAATGAGTTTGAGTGTAACTGTCCTCAACTCTCAGTTTATTTCTCTATAAAATCGAGACGGTAACAGAGTTGGTGTGAGGATTAAATGTAACCGCCCCTTCGCAAACAGTAAAATGCTGGGTGGGGGGAACAAACTCACTGTTATCATGTGTGTTTTGATTCATAGTGGCTGCTCGTTGGGTTTCTGAGGCTGTAAGTAGTAATAGGAGAAATTGTCCATAATTCCTCTTGGGGCCATTGGTGAGTTTAAAGAGTTGGAACAACTCACTACAGATTATGTCACCAGTATTCTTCTAAAATGCTGGAGAGATGCTAATTAATACGGCTGGGCAATGATTCTTCAACCAGACTATTTTCTATAGCAAGTTGGTGGGAAGCAATGGGGTGAATGGGAAAGTTTATGCAGTAAGAAACGACATGGCCTACTTTTGTGATGGTTAGGAATTTCAGCTGCACACAAAAAGAAGTTTGAAGGTCCTTTCTTTTTAGTTCTTGGTTTGTTTTTTTTTTAATTTATATTTTTTCCCCATAGGAAAAAACCCAACAGTAGCTGAATCAGAGGTACAACACAGGACAACTCATGTGACCTAGTAGACAAAAGCTTGCACTCAAAATATAGTACTGAAAAGGTGATCAGTGTTTGATGGGAAATGAAGGATCATGGCAGTTTAAATGGGAGATTCTTCTTGGAAAAGTAGAAATTTATCTGCTTTTAAAAAGAAATTTAAAAAAAAGAGAAATTCCAAGATTTGAAGTTTTACATTCAAAAGAAATGGAAAGTAAAAATATTTGTTTGGACTGGTTGTTGAGGAATACCTCAGTTGAATTGTCATGGTTGAATTGATTATGAAGAACAAAGAAAGGTAGTTGAACCTATCCAGTGGCTTGATCTTCTCATGACTGAAAAACAAACGTGCTGAAATGATGAAATTGGGAGGATACAGCAAAGTGCAATAAAACTGTATCTCAAAAAGATAGAACTCAGTGAATTTGGTTCTGGTTGTTTCTACCCAAGCAGTCTTATACTCCATCAAAATTCTGCTCCTAGCTGTTGTGTACCATCAAGTCGGAACCGACCCACAGCTGAGCCTTCAGTGGGCTTTCAGACGCAAACTACCTATCTTTCTTCTTCAGAGCAGCTACTGTATTTGAACCATGTACCTTTTGAATTGACAGGCCATTAGTCTGGGTCTTAACCACTTATCCACTTAAACAATTATTTGTCTCTCACTGTCTGGAACAAAGAAGAGAGAAGGAAAGCAAACAAGGATTGGATCAATTAGTCCAAAGAATAGACCATGGGAACCTCAACTTCCATGAGCCTGAGACCAGAAGAACCAGATAGTGCCTGACTACTACCAATGACAGCCCTAGAAGGGACCACAACAAAAGATCCTGGACAATAATCGGGGAGGGGGTGGAGAACAAAGTGAAAAATCATAAGAAAGACTGAACTTCCTGGTCTGATAGAGACTAGTGGAATCTTGAGTATAGCCCTACTTATCCTTTGAACCTAGAAACAAAACTCACTCCCATGGCTCCATGTTTAGTTAAACAGTAGACTGGTCTACAAGGTGACCAATAATACCAAGAAGATGTTCAATCTTTAGAATATTCAATCATACAGGGTTAAAAGAACAGCATTTTACTAAAGATAAATCCCTGAAGGCAGTAAGAGTTAGGATCAAATGATTAATGGAAGTGAAAATTAAAAGGGAGGAAGTAAGAAGAGTGTTGTTGTTTTGTATCATTGAGTCAGAACTAACCCATACTTGAACATCTGGCAGGTTTTCAGAGGCAGTTGAATTGCATGAGGCAGTTAATTGCATGGAAGGAGATTTCCCATCTTTCTCCTGGATTATATTGTAGGCATTGAAATGAATAGAAAACAAAATGTGTATGAATCTTTACATGAAAAGCCAATGTACTTTGTCACCTTTCACTTCACTCACACTCAAACAAACAGACAAACAATTAAAACAAAATGCTGCTGCTTGATTATAAACTAATTTTAAAAATATAAACAGTACATATGTTTGTGTCACACAAATTCTTTTATTGTGTCATTTTTCACATTAGTGAAGCAGCTCAACTGCCCACCAGCAAATAAATGCATAGAAAAGCTGTGGTACGTCTGCACAATCAATGGAATATTACTCAGCATGGAAAAACAACAAACTTGTAAAATTCTGCACATCATAGATGGGTCTGGAAGACATTATGTCATTATGTGGAGTGAAAGATCTCAGTCACCACAGGACAGATACTGTATAAGACTCTAGTTATAAAATAAGATGGACATGGGGTGGGACAAAACAGGAAAAGAGTGGATAAATAATGAACACTGCATTAGAACAGATGAAGGGAAGGACTATTTTAAAGGAATATATGATTAAGAGATTATGTATATATGACAATCTGGAATAAGAAGTGCATTGCAAAGTGAATTAGGGGAGGGAGGAAACCATGCACCAGTGAGTGAATGAAAACTGAACCTTTCTGTAAAATCACAATTTTAAAAAAGAAAATAATTTAAACAGTAACCAGTTGGCTTACTCTGATCTATCCATGGGGTTTCAGTGTCTGTGATCTTTTAGAAGTAGATCCCAGGATTTTCTTCCTGAATTCTTTTGGGTAGATTTGAACTTTTAATCTTTTGATTAGTAATTGAGCACATTTGTACTACCCAAGGACCCTGTTGTACAATTGTTGTTGTTTGTTGTGTACCATCGAGCCAAAAATGATCCATAGCTGACCCTCCAGCAGGTTTTCAGAGACAGTAAATTACATAGGAGATTGTTCATCCCTCTCCCACAGGGCAGCTGGTAGATTTGAACCATGTGACTTTGGGAACGCAGTACAGTTTCTTACTACAAGGACACCAGAACTCCCAATTTGTTGTCATTAAAGTGTTGACTTTTCCTCTTTCTGGTCAACTCATTCAATCCACAGTTATTGAATGACTGTGAACAAAATCACTTGCATAATTCTGCCTGCATGATGCTTGTCTTCTATTGGGATGAGATGACAAATAATAAATATTAGAGACAGGAAAATGATATGTTAGATGGTAAAAAGCATTATCTGGTGGCACTGCAATCCCAAAGGCACGTGGTTTGAATCCACCAGCTCCTCCGTGGGAGTAGGATGGGCAATCTCCTTCTGTGATTTTTTGCCTCTGAAAACTCGCTGGAGGGTCAATGATGAGTTAATTCCGACTTGACAGCACACTCAACAACAGAGTAGATGGGCAGGTTCAGATAGTAAATAAATGTGAATCTCATTGAGATGAGGACCATTGGAAAGAAACCTGAAGAATGTGGAGCAAGCCAAGGAATACCTAGGAAAATGGTGTTCTAGGTCGAAGGAATGACCAGAAAAATGATCCTGAATAGGGAGTAGTGCTAGAGTGTTCATGGAGCAGAGAGGAGCCAGGTTGGCCAGAATCCAGTGTGTGAAAAGCAGGAGAAGAGCCCTGACATCAAACCGGAAGGGAGAAGGGCAAACATGGAGGCTACCTTTAGGAGTAGGACTTTTAACCCTTCTGTGACTCATGGGACAGATTTTCTACCTCTAGTGTTTAATGTGAAACATTTATTCTACTATTAATGCATCTTGGCAGCCAGTATAACTGCATGAGTCCAAGGAAATGGCCTTATCCCATCAACTCCAGGACTAGAGATCCCTTGGGAATTTCATGTCCCACTGAGTATGAAGAAATATATATGGCCTTACATTTTTTTCCATTTCATTAAAAATGTTTTCCAATATTGAAAACATATGGTTTCACAAAAATTCAAAGCATAAAGTAGTTTGATCTTAAAGGGTTAAACCATAAACAAAGAAGGTAATCTGTATTTTCCCATTCTTTACTTCAGATTACAAACTCTCATTCAGTGCCAAGATACAATCATTTGTATTTCTTCCTTCCACCTTCCTGGGTTGGAGTGATGGATGGTCTTTTGAAGTCCTAAGAAAGAATACACTTATCCACCAGCTGATGTCTTCTACATTATCATAGACCTGTAGGCTATCAGCATTCAGTCTTGGGTAAGGACTTGGGCAGCTTTTTCTGAGTATTTTTGAGAGTTTAATAGCGCATTTATGAAGGGAACAAATACACAATTCCCAAGTGTTTCATGTACACACAAGAAGATGTTATACATGGCTTACCAACATACTGCTTCCAAAATTCATTCTATAGAGAAAAACAAAATGATCACAAATTAATGTTGTTGTTAGAGTTGCTTGCAACTCATAGCAACATTATATACAATGGCTCTGAACTATGCTCTATCCTGAGCCAATCTTATTGACTCTGACACACCTACCCACCTACCCCCATTACCCCACTCACTGAATCAATCCATATCATTGAGGGTCTTCCTATCTTGAGCTGTCCCTCCACTCTCCCAAGCATGATGTCCCTCTCCAAGGACTGGTCCTTCCTTGCAACATACACAAAGTATGTCAGATAAAGCTTCAGATTCCTTGCCTCCAAGGAGTAGCCTGGGTTCAGGATGAACCTATTTGTTCTCCTAGCAGCCCACTGGATATTTAATACTCTTCTCCAGCACCATAGCTCCAAGGCATCATCAATTCTCCTTCTATCATCCCTAATCATTGCCCAGCTTTCTGATGCATAGCAAGTAATTGCAAAGACCATGGCATGCATCAGGCACACCTTAGTCTCCAGACTGAAATCGTTGCTCTTCAGTACTCTTGAGAGGTCCCTGACAGCGGACTTTCCCAGTGCAATTAGTCTTTTGATTTCCTGGCTGCTGGTACCAAGAGTGTTGATTGTGGAGCCAAATAAACTGAAGCTGTTCACAATCTCAATCAGTTGTATTTAAAGTGTTCAAAGAGGATCTATTCCTTCTCAATTACAATTCTATATATTATAAATTATATGTATAATTTCAGAAAATAATTTACCCCCCAAATTCTTTTAAAGATTTCCTGTTTATTTGCTCTTCATCTGAGAAGTGCTACATGTAAATACTCACAGTTTTCTCTGTGTTTTCGAAAACTTCTCGTGCTTCTTCATAATTGCACTTTTCTTCATTACATTCCCTCTCAAGGTTCCCTTGAACAAACTCTTCCAATTTACCTGAGTTATATCTCCTTGGCCGGTTCAGAATTTTGGTGGCATTTTCACGATCAAGAAAAACTGAAATTAAAAGAGCCATTCTTTAGTTTAAGGGGGGGGGGGAAGAAAACATTGTGACAATTAAATACATCTCTTATTAAACACTTTGTTTTTAATCCAATAAATTTCAAAGCCAATTTCTCTGTGAATCGTAGAGCCAAAATTGCGGAGAAATCAATTTCAATTTTAGTCAGGATAGCTTTAATAATAAGAGGTCAGATTTTCAATTGTATTTGAATTTACTATGTCTCGCAAAGAAAGTTCTCAAATAAGCAGTTAACTTGACATATCGTCATCACTCCAGAAGAGCTAATTGCAGGACCTTGCAAGGTGCACCATCACCTGATCCAGACTAGTGGCAGAAAGCAGTTGCCCAAAGGACCTGGTACATGCTTCTCCTGGAACAACAAAGGTCTGATGGGTCCCGCAGCAAATCTGACCCTTGTATCTCCCACTAGATATTAAAGAAAAAACACTGTCCTGATTTTCTCTCTTCAGACTGACAACACCTTCAGTTGCCATGTGCTGCAGTTATTCTAATGGCTTAAAAAAACCCTGGGGATTAAAAGTGTGACTTATTTTAGTGTTCTGGTGGCACAGTTGGTAGAAGGTTGAGCTGTTAACAAAAAGCAGCATATACTCAGCAGCTCCCAGGGAGAATGTGATTCCTTGCATGTGATTTACAGCCTGTTAGATGGTCAGCTAAGAGTTTATTCCAATCCCATAACAATAGATATGTGATTTACAAAATTGTGTGTGTGTATTTTAATTAGAATCAGGAATTAAGAAGCCACTCAGCCTCACCTCTTTCTTCAAAAGACTAGCAAGGTAACCATTTGAAAATGAAGGTAAGAATAGTCTTACAACTGTTGTTGGTGCTGTTGTTAGGTGACATTGAGTCTAGTACAACTCAGATCTGAACGCTGTACTCTCCTATTCCCTCCTCATCATCTCTGACATACTCAAGCCCATTGCTGCAGTTACTGGGTCAATTCATCTCATGGATAATCTTCCTTTCTCTGAACCACCACCCTCCCAAGCCTGATGTGCCCTTTCCAAGGAATAGCCCTCCCAGCAACATGCCCAAAGTATGTGAGATGAATCTTCACCATCCTTGCTTCCAAGAAGCACTCTTGCTGCACTGTTTTGGGTTTTGTTTTTTTTTTTGTGCAAAAGATGCTTTTATTTTTTGATGATAGTTTCCAATCTCCTAAAAACTATCATGAACATTTGAGACATTAAGTAGGTAATTGTAACCATCTTTTAAGAATATCACAAAACTCATCGGATAAACAGAACAATGATTTATTCTTGTTGAATATACCTGACA
The DNA here is from genome assembly GCF_000299155.1 of Elephantulus edwardii. Classification (NCBI taxonomy): domain Eukaryota; kingdom Metazoa; phylum Chordata; class Mammalia; order Macroscelidea; family Macroscelididae; genus Elephantulus; species Elephantulus edwardii. The sequence goes on along the minus strand of NW_006399766.1, from coordinate 22,447,724 downwards.
GTTATATATACACCAAATAGTTGACAGGTTCAAAGTGGATGTATCCATCCCATTAGCAAAGAAACATGGGAAAACATTTAATTCATAGTAATATGTGGAGGCAGAAATTACTCCAAGAAACTAAACAATTAGAAATAAAGTAGAAATTCTGAATCTTTATGCTAAAATAGGTGGTTCAAAGTGTTAGTCAAAACTCCATTCTTTAAAAATAATAATTTTCAGTTACATGAAGACAATATTATTTTTCTTATTTTATAATTGAGAATTATTTGAACAGAGATAAAATTATTGGTTATTCTTTTCTCTTCCTATTATTCATGTGACATATTTCAAGAAACATGATGAGGCTTAGTTAATTGTAATAATTCACTTGAACATTGAATTATTCTAGATACATATTTATTTTAACAAGTGCAAAATATTATAAGACAAACTTATCTACCATTCATGACAATGATGCTCTTTTATCATGCTTATTGTCAAATGTACTTGAAGAAAATTCAGTTAAAAATCATGATGCTTTCTTGAAGACATATCTGTTCTTTTGGAAGTCTATGGAATAGTCAATATTTTTCTTTTTTAAAAAAAGTAATTTTAAATAAAGTTTACAGAGACTTAGGGTTTCCAGTCAATCATTGTTGCACTTTTCTCCCTATCCACCTCCTCTCCCCCAATTCACTCTTCTCCTTGAAAAGCAAAACTCTTTCATTGTTATGTAATCCCTCTCCCTCAAGTCCACTCCACTATGCAGCCTTGAATACCCATTCATATAGCCCTTTTAAACAGTTCTCTCCCTCATATGTTTCAATGCAATATACAATACAATATACAAGGCAATATATAATACAATATACAATATCCCCTCCTTTTCTGTCTTCCCTTAACCCTGATGTCAGTTCTGTTTTACAACAGTGGCCCTATGCAATATTTGTCCTTTTGTGACTGAGATATTTCACTCAGCATAATGTCCTCCAGGATCATCCATTTTGCAGAATATTTCATGAGTTCCTTGTTTTTCAGTGCTGCATAGTATTCCATTGTGTGAATATAACACTGCAACTCAAATGCATCAATTCTTTTTCTGTCATCCTATGAATTGTCCAGCTCTCACATGTATAGCAAGTTATTGAAAATAAGATGATCTGAATCAAGTGTACCCTAGTCTTCAAACGGAAATAATTTCTCCTCAGTAATTTGGAGAGGTTCCTGACTGCAGATTTTCCTAGTTCCGATAAACCTCCTGACCTCCTGATTGCTGATATCAGGGGTGTTCATCCAAGTAAGAGGAAGTCATTGATAGTTTCAATCTTTTCTCCATCTACCATGATGTCCTCTATAGGTTCAGTGTTGAGCATTTTTGTGCATTATGTAGTTACCTTCCTTGTCCTTTGTGGTGGTTTTGGCATTGAAATTTATTTTATCGAGATTACTATCATTTCTCCTGCTTTTTTGTGGTTGCCATTTGCTTGGTATATTTTTTCCACACTTCTTTTTAGTCTTTATATTCACTTTTCAGCTGTGTCTCTTGTAGGCAGCATAATGATGGATTTTGTGGGTTTGTTTTAATCTAATCTGCTATTCTTTTTCTCTTCTGTGGTGCATTTAAACCACTTATATTTAGGGTGATTATTTAAAGGCAAGGTTTCATTGCTATCATTTTATTGAGTTCTTTTTGGTGTTCTTGGTAGTTAGTTACTTTGGTCCATCCTGCTTCTGTGGCACCTCTGTAAGGAGGACATCTCTCAGTGTTTCCTGCAGGTCTTGTTTTTACAAACTCCTTTAGGTTCTCTTTTTCTGGGAATATCTTGATCTCTCCTTCATATTTGATGGACAATTTTTCTGGGTACAATATTCTTGGTTGACAGTTGTGTTCTTTGCATGTTAAAGATATGTCATTCCACTTTCTTCTTGATCTCATGGTTTCTGCTGAGAAATAGGCACTTAATTTTATCTTCTCTCCCTTATAGGTTACTCTTTTTTCTCTCTCTCACTGCTTTCAGAATTTTCTCCTTATCTTTGGTTCTGGAAAATTTGACTATGATATGTCTTGGTGTTTTTCTTTTGGGGTCTATTCTGTATGGTGTTCTTTCAGCTTCTTGAATATATATTCTCTCATTCTTCATTATGTCTGGGAAGTTTTCTTCTAGTAGTTCTTCCACAACTTTTTTGGTGCCTTTACTTGCTTCTTCCTGTTCTGGGATTCCAATGATGCACATGCTATTTCTCTTGTGTCCCACATTATTCTTAGATTTTATTCTTTTTCCTTTCTTTTTGCTTCTGCTTTTTGCTCTGGCTGATCAGTGGTGATGATTCTATCTTCTATTTCACTGTTTCTGTGTTCCATCTCTACAACTCTGTTCACATGTTCCTTGATCATGTTGACAGCATCTGAAACATTTGTCCTCATATTTGGATTGTGGTTTCTTATTTTTCCAGAGCCCCTAATGCATCGTTTGTTTTATATATATTGTTTTGGATTATTTTTTAAAGCTCCTCCTGCTGTTTGCTTGCAGTGTCCTGTAATTCTTCAAGTGTGTCTTTCACCCATTGAAAATATTCAATCACTGTTCTTTTCAATTCTGTGTTGGAAAGTTTCATTAGACTTTATAGCTTCTGGTAATCTATTGATACTGTGTGTCAATTGGGGGGTGTCATCTTGTTTTGTGCTTGTGTAGGGTGTTAGGTAGCCTGTTGCCTACATAACATTGCTGTGGTATTGATGTCTGAAGTGATAGCAAGTTCTTAATCTGAAGTCACCACTCCAGAAGAGAGTGAGTGGGACAGTTACCCTACCTGGGTTTCTCTCTTCCTTCTGACCCAAGGGAAGATCTTCAGTTTGGTAGAGAAAAGGCCTGTGAAAGCAGCCTCCTTTGTTAGACAACTGCTGCTACTAGGCTATCCCTAGGTGCTCCAGGCTAAATAAAGGCTGTTGATTGAGTGGACATGAAAAGACACAAGGCAGAGTGCGGAGACCTGATTGGGAAACCTGGAAGCCTTGGTTTTCCCTTCAAGAACAAACTACAGCTGTCTCGCTCTCTTCTGATTGAGCTTAAGAGGCCCCATGTAATCCAAACAAACAACATTGCCCCCCCCCCAAAGTATCTCACTCAAGTTCCAGCATTGCTCCGGCTTGCATTCTTCCTGGCATGCATCACTCCCATGAGTCACATCACGTCATGTGCGGCACCAGCATAAGGAGAGGAGTTCCTTAGAAGGTGTGACCCTCCATCTTCTTTTGATACTTCCTGGATGATTTTATATTTTTCCCATAGCATTGCTCAGTATTGCAACCCAATGCTTGAATTTGTTTTGCAGTTCTTTCAACTTGGCAAGTACTGCTTTTTCCAGTTCCATTTCTACACATTTTGTTTTTTTTTGCTTTGTCTTTTTCAGCTGTCTTTCTAATCTTCTGTTCAGATTTTTTACTCCAGCATCTCTTCCCTTTATTTTGGCTTCTCAGGGCTCTCGTCTGATTTTCAGAGTCTCTTCTGACATCTATTTTGGGGTATTTACCCCCTCTGTCTTTGGAATGACATTTTCCTTTCTTCATAGATAATAGCCTTGATTTCATCACACAACTCATCCAGTTGGTGCTTAATGCCTCAAACCTATTCTTAAGATAGTTTTTAAATGCAAGTGTGATAGACTCAAGACTGTCCTTGATTTCGTGCCACCTGAATTTAAAAATCACGTGGGCATGTTTTAGTTTACTTCAGTCTCACTTTGAACTTGCACACATGGAATTGCTGATCTGTTCCATAGTTAGCAGCTGGCCTTATGTATTGACTGTGATGTTAAGCTTCTTCAGTGATTCCTTCCACAGATGTAGTCAATCTGATTCCTATGTAATCCATCAGGTGAGGTCCATGTGTAAAGTTATTTTTTTTTAAAAAAAAGGTATTTGTAATGAATGCATAATTGAGCCCACAAAATTGTATTTCTGACCTTGTTTGTGCCAACAAGTCTGTACTTTCTGATTACTATTCCTCCTTCATTGTTTCCAGCTTGTTTGGTTATGTCTGGACTGCAAAAATGGATAAAAATCTTTAGTTTCTTCCTTTTTGGCTTTAAATGTTGGTGCATATATTTTAATAATGGTTGTTTTAACAAGTTTTCCTTGTATGATATCACTCACAACATTGTTCTTTAGGAAAGATCTTTTTAACTATTAATGCAACACCATTTTTTGACTGTTTTTCATTTCCAGAATAGTAGTTCCATGTGATTGTCTGATTCAAAGTGGCCAAAGCCAGTCCATCTCATCTCACTGATATCTAGAATATCAATGTTCATTCATTCCATTTCATTTTTTACTTCTAATTTTTTCTATATGTATAATACATACATTTAACAATTGTACAAAAAGTACACTTGATCCCTGTATTTTCAGTGGTACCATCTAGTCCCTTGACAACCCCACTTTTGTCTTTCTCTACAAATCCCCTCTAGGCTTTACTTTTTCTCTGAATTTAGTCTAGACTTTCCCCCTTCAACTATTCACCTTAAGCCTATCCTGAAATCCCAAATTGTAGATCTATGCAGCTATCTGCCTTCTGTCTACTGTTCAGAGGCAGCTAGGCATTGTGGGAGAAAGTCATCAGGCTGCAGATGGGTGCAATTACACTTTACTACTCGTTAAGCTACGTCTTCCTCTTGGCAACTTGCTTACTTGGCTCTCTGTGCTCCTACAATGGTACGTATGTCTGTTTCTATTTACAATATGGTAGCATACCAAAAAAAGTCCCTAGGTGTCACAAATGGTTTGCCCTCAACTATAAGCTGTCCTCTGAGGCAAATTTCATTGCTAACCAAAAGACCAGGTGTCTCCAGTGGTTCAACTCCACCATCAACTCCTTGGGAGAAAGATAGCAGACTCCTTCCGTTAAGATTTACAACCTCTGAAACCCTCTGGAGAGTTACTTTGCATCAGAACTGACTAAATAACAGTGAGACTAACCTAAAGGCTTGAATCTGTCCATGGGAGAAAGGTCTGGCTCTCGCGTCCATAAATATTACAAACCAGAAAGCCCTATGGAGCCGTTGCACTTTGTAGCACATTTACTTAATATGAATCAAAAGCGATTCAACAGCAAGGAGTTTAAAGTGAAGCAAAAGTTCCCGTGTCTGCCACTGTATTACCTCGGGCAAGTCACATATTCTCCGAACCTTATTTTCGTCAAATGTGAAATGTGTATAAAAAAGTAAACGTCTGGCTCAAGCACTGTTGGCAGGATTAGTGAGATAATCTATGTGGGCTGGTGAATGTTGAGGATCTCTTTTCCTCCTTTCCATGCTCTTGCTTGCCTGCCTTTATGTTTATCTCAATTCCTTTTAGCAACTCAATGCACACTTTTCTAGCTCTTTGCATCCTTAAAACCAGTTGCCTTTAAGTCAATTCAAATTCCTGGTGAATTCACAAGTCTCAGAGGGGAGTCGGGAGTTTTCCAAAGCAGATCACTAGGCTTTTGCATCAAGGAGCCTTTAGGTACACAGGAACCTCCAACCTTTGCTTTAGCAATTGAGTTTTTTAACAATTTGCAGTGACCATGGGCTCCAGGCTGTATGCTGTTTTGTTGTTCTTAGATCCCTTTGGCTCCAACTCACAGCAACACAGAACACTGTCACATCTCATGCCGTTCTCCCAATTTCTATTGTGCCCAAGCCCACTGCAGCCACTGTCAGGCCTTCTCACTAATGGACTGGTTCCTCTTGGCCACACATCCAGAGTCAGTGAGGTGAAGTCTTAGCATCCTCACATCTGAGGAGTGTTCTGTCTCATTATTGTGTGCCGTAGAGTCGAAATCGACCCATAGCTGACCTCACAGGTGATTTTTCAGAGGCACTAAACCACACGGGAGGAGAATGCCCCTCTTTTCCCCACCAGACAGCTGGTGGATTTGAACTGCATTATCGTTGGGTTGACAGCATAGTTTTCTAAGATGTTTAAAAAGTGATAAAAAAGCCACTACATGAGATGCCCTGCCATCCGTTCTCACTCCCTGCGTGCTCCTGTCTGCACTCCTGAATTCTTATACAGCAATAAGTCCCACATACCCATCTGCAGTTAGACACAGCTTCTGAATTCCAGATCATTTTCCCAGCCCCTTAACCGGAATGTGGCTAATGGTGGGTGATGTTTATTTTATGCTTCTGATGTGGTGGACACTCTGCTCTGTGCTTTGTATCCATTATCTCATTTCATCCTCCTAACAGTCCCACGAGATAGGTGCTTTCATCTCATTTTTGTAAATGAGAAAAAACAAAGTTCAGAAAGGTTACGTAATTTTCCCAAAGTAACATACTAGCCTCAGAGCCAGGATTTAGACCCTGCAAGTTACTTGGCAGAGACAAATGCTCATGACCACTATGCCATATCCAAGAATCACAGCATCAATTAAAAACAAAAAATCCCCAAACACATTCTGTAGATATTTCCTAAACCCTTTCCATACCAATATGGTTAGTGAGTCTTGTCTTTCTACCTCCTTAATATCACTTGTGAGGGTAGTGATGTCAGAGACAGAATTCCCCTCTTCCATGAAGACCTGGGTTCGATTCCTGACCAATGCCTCTAATTTTGAAGCTACCAGCCATCTACCAGTGGAGGTTTGCGTTCTGTGTTGTTGAACTGGTTTTGGCAGAAATCCCTAGATAGACTACGAAGAAGGGCCCGGTAGCCTCCTTTTGAAAATCAGTTAATGAAAATTATGCATCACAACAATCTAACTGTACTTGGTTGTGGGGGGCGGGCAATAGAATAAAGCAGTGTTTCATTCTCTTGGGAATGGTGTAACCATGAACTGAAGTCCAATCAAATGGCAGCTAGCAACAGTAACAGTATCCTTTGAATCATCTCTTGTCTGTCTGTATAAGCATTGTTTTGATATAGGCTCTTTTGTGTGCTTTAGATAATGCCAGTAGTCTCAAGAGTGGTCTCCCCTAGTCTTGCACCAGCCCTATCAGTTCAGGAAAGTGTGGGTGCAGGTGAGTGTCAGTGACACTCCCCAGGTTTTACATTTGTGATTATTCCATGTCCTGTTCTGTTGTCCAGATTCTTCAGCTCGGGGTTTCCTTATCTGAGGACCTGACCTCGCCTGGTCAGCCTGTTTCACCTGTTTCATTTCTTATTTCCACCTTTCAGTATCCATGCTGTGCTAGTTGGAGTCTCAGAAACACCTCACATTCTTTGTAGATCTATCTGTACATGAGTAAGCCTCTTGGTATAGAATGTCCTGAATCTGGAATTTAAAGAGAAAGATTGGCAGTTTCAGTCCACCTACTGGTACCACGAAAAAGATGCCTAGTTATCTCCTTACATGTTGTTGTTGTTAGGTGTCATCAAGTTGCCCATGACTCACAGTGATTCTTATAGACAACAGATGTGAACCCTGCCCTATCCTCACCATCCTTACCGTTACTGATGTGCTTGAGCCCATTCTTACAGTCACTGTGTCAGTCCATCTTGTTGACAATCTTCCTCTTAGCCTCCTCCTTACCAAACATACTGTCTTTTTCCAAGAAATAGTTGCTCCTAACACCATGCTTAAAGTATGTGAGATGGAGTTTCACCATCTTTGCTTCTAAGGAGTACCCTGTTTGCACCTTCTCTAAGACATATTTGTTCTTTTGGCAGTCCATGAGATATTCAGTAGTCATCTTCAACACCAAAATTCAAAGGCATCAATTCTTCTTCTGCCATATTTAGTCACTGTCTGGCTCTCAGATGCAAAGCAGGTGACTGAAAAGACCATGACTTAGATCAGGTCCACCTTAGTCTTTAAGTTGACATCCTTGCTCCTTAGAATGATGGAGAGGTCCTTGATAGCATGTTTCCTCACTGTAATACTTTTTAAAATTTCTTGGCTGCGGTTACCATGAATGTTGGTTGTGAATCCAAATAAAAATTGACAACTTCAATCTTTTCTCCATCTTTCATAAGGTCGCCTATTGGCCAAGTGGTGAGGATTTTTGTTTCTTGATGGTGAGATATTCTAGCCCTTGAAAACTCCATGGAGCACAGTTCTGTTCTGACATATACACAATTTGTTTGGCTTGAATTTCTACTCCCCTTCAGGAAGCAGCTTAAACATTTCTCTGTTGTATCTTCTCCATTTAAAAGATTGCTTTCTTTGTGTTCCCTTAGCCTCTGGTACTCACCTTATCATACATACTGAAATCTCTCACCTCCTCCCATGTATCTTAGGTCAAAGAGAAAGCCTGGTTTAATGCCAGTACTGTTTGAATTACTTGCAGATGGTTTCTTCCATATGTTTCCATACACACAACTGAACTAGTTTTGTGGAACATTTTTTAATTCAAAATTCCAAACTGATGCCATAGTACCTAAAATGCACTACTTCAGTGTACCACACAGAGAAACTCTCCGAGTGTGCCAATAAAAGCAGAAGATAGGGAAGCATCAATGCCGCCCATACTTAGGGAGATTCCCCTGGCCCTTGCCTCTTGTTGTTGAGTTGATTCCTGCTTCTGGTAACCCCATGTATGCAAAGTAGGGTGACTACAATCTTTCACAAGCTCACCAGGCCTTACTTCTAGGTGGATTTGAACTGCCAATCTTCTAGTTAATAGTCCATTACTTCACCATTTATTCCATTCAGGGACTTCTCAGGGGATTATCTTTGACCTTGTCAGCTCTAGAGTCACACTGCCTTTCTCCTAAGTATTATGTCAGTATATAAAGCCATTCAGTAACTCTGCTGCAATCAAGTTGAGTCTGACTCTTAGGTTTCCTCCATTGAGTTTCTGAGGCTATAATATATTTTCTTTCTCTTTTTTTGGCTATAGATTTTTGTAGGAATCAACTGCCCATCTGTTTCGGGGGAGCAGCTGGTGGATTTGAACTTCTAACTTTGTGGTTTGCAGCCTGTCACATTACACTCTATGCCACCAGGGATACTTCCTAAGGAGCACACTTTAGCTCTGGTCATACATCTCCAAGCTCTGAACAATTAGTACCTCTGTTGTTTGTAGCCTACGCCCTGTCATTTTCCTGACATCTCAGGTCTCAACATTTGTGGGTTGCAACAGCCCACTGAAAAGCCCCTTTCCCTCTCTACTTCTCCTAACGTCCGTTGTCCTCCCAGATTTCCTGTTTTTTCTCCTTTGCATTATTTCCAGCACATTTTATTTATCCTTTAACTGTACCCGCTTCACTAGTTTGCATGAACCTTTGTGTTCTCACACCATTATTTGTTCCTCTCAGGCTGCATCTGTAACTGACATCATGTCTGGAGTAGGCACCACAGTTCCAGTTGGTTTTCTGGGGACACTTGGGGTTGGCACCCCTGATCCTGATGCTGTTGGCTCAAAGATTTGATTCTAGTGGGTTGACAAGTAAGTGTGATAAATGCTTCCTGCGAGAGCATGCTGTTTGTCCGAATGGGAGAACGTGTGCACTGGGTGCCTTCCTCCAGGGAGTGTACAAAGTCACTGAGGTTCTGAAAAAACAAAGTGCTCCAAGCGGTGAAAGGAAGCTCCTTGTCGTTATGTCAATTCTTGCACTTTATCTGTGCCCCTAGGGAGCTCAACTGTACAATGAGTTACCCTAACATTCCAACTCTGAAATGTTTAGAATAAGATTCAAAATGATTTCCTCCTAATCCCTGAAATAGTTGGGTGATAAATAGCAAGTTTCTAATGAGAAGTTTAACAGCTGGATTTTTATGAAAACTATCTATTAAAGGGAGAGAATCCAGATTTTAAAAATAAGATATGTCTTACTATATAGTTTCAAATTTTGGAAATCCAGGACATATATTAAAATCAGAGCTTTCACATTAAAGAAACCATTGTTTGCCTTTTAGCATTTTGAATTTTTATTTCAAAATGCTGGACCCCCCAAACCCAAGATGACACTACATTTCTTTTTCAACATTCTGCTGTGTCCTTGTTAGAACAGTTCCCCCTTTTAATAACTTGAACCAAATAGAATATTGTTTTCTTAGAGGAATGACATTGCATTATCATAATCTCAACAATGTTCCTTAAAGAAAAAAATATATATATTAGGTTGAGATTCTGTTTAGTTAAAGAAACAGCAGAAGACTCAGTCGCGAGAGAGCACACACCAGCCCACGTGATGGCTGCTACTTAAACTAAAATCTAGCTTTTCAGTCACAACAAAGACCATGACAAGGATTGCCCCCGGCGTTTCTCTACCTACAAACCAAATATGCTCAATGCATTTGAAAGAAGGAAACCAACCTGTACAGTCAGCGCTGAGTAGATATCCTAAAAGGCAGATGGTGATGAAGCTTAGCGACTCTGCCATGATCGTGCTCAAGCACTGCATAACCTTTGCCGGCAGATTGTGCAAGTGGCAAGGTTGACCAATTGTTCCAAAGTACAAGTGCAGCTGTATTTACTTCTGGTAAATAGTATCCATCTCCCTCAATGGGCCTTTAGGCTATTGCCATTGGCCTCTTGGGTCAAGTGAAGAGATGGGGCAGTGGCCATCATTCAACTTTGCCTCTGGTTCATGAGCTTCTGTCACCTGTGGTTGCTTTGAAGCTGAAGCAGAAGACCGGATGATGCTTCCTTACAGTGGGGGTTGGCAGTAGTAATCACAGTCACTGTGGCAGCAAAATTCATCAGTGGGGCCCATTGTTTCCTCTGTCAAGGAGCACTGTCATATAGTTCAAAGGTAAAGAGATGGAAAGAATGGATCATTTGGTCTCTCACCTTAAAATAAGTCCAATTACTATATGTTCTCTGTCACCTGATGGATTTTCTAAATGCTCCTCCTAAAAATTTGTACACTTGACTGTGTTAGGAGCCTTTATGATGAAACATATGGGCTCCAGCTCAGAAAATAAGAATGCATATGAACTTTCTAAGTAAACCTGTATTAAAATGTTAAAGAAAAAGAATGTGTATATGTACATACTGGAGAAAGGATGAAAGTTATACAGGTGTCCAGGATTTTCATTCATAGGGTCTCTATGAGTCGCCTACGACTCGATGGCACTTAACAACAACAACATATGTACATATGTATGTATGTGTGCATATATAAAGACAAGTGTCCACATACACGCACAAATATATGAGTTTTATTGTATAATGTTATTGTTAGGTGTCATCTGGTTGACTCCAACTCATCAATAGATGAGTTGCCCTATCTTATACCATTCCCACGATTTCCATCATATTCAAGTCCATTGTTACAGTCACTATGTCAATATATCACATTGAGGATCGTCGTCTTTTTTGCTGCCTTCCACCTTTCCCAGCATGATGTCTTTTTCAAAGTACTGGCTCTTTCTGACAACACGCCCAAAGTAGATGAGACAAAGTTTCACTAACCTTGCTTCTAAGAAGCACCCCCTTATTGCACTTCATTCAAGAAAGATTTCTTTGTTCTTCTGGCACTCTACTGGATATGTAATTGCATAACAGTATGCACTAACATATGATATCACTTAATGAATAGTTTAAGAACCTTCCACCAGTATACTATCATTGACCCACCATTCTTTGTGCTATTGTGATACATTTTACAAGGCAAGACATTCAGTCTCAGGAAACTCCAGAGCTCCGCATCAGAGAGCTGACAGTGACTAAGGATTACCGAAGAAGAATCGACACCTTTGAGTTGTGGTGCTAGACAAGATTCTTAACATACCATGGACTGCCGAGAAAACAAATAGGTCTGTCTTGGAGATGATGAAACCAAGTTTCTTCTTGGAGGCTAAGATTTTGAAGCCCTGTTGCACATACTTTGTGCACTTGACCAGGAGGGACTGGCCCTTGGAAAAGAGAATTATGCTCAGAGCGGTGGAGGGATGGCACAGAACAGGAAGACCTTGGATGAGGTGGATTGATACAGTACCCATGACAATGGGGCTATGTGTCAGAGTCAGACTGACTCAGGACAGGGCAGGCTTCGGAGCTATTGTATATAGGGTCGCTATGAGTCACATGTAAGTTGACGGCACCTATCAATAAAACATTATTATAAACCTTATATTTTATTATTACTTTAAGCACTCAACAGACTTAAAATGAAATTTAAAAATGAGATTTAAAAAAAATATTTTAATTTTAATGAACATTTACAGAGATTTTGGATTTTCATTCATTCATTGTTGCACTTTTTTCTTTACCCCCCTCCCCCCAGCTTGTTCCTCTCTTTGAAAAACAAAAGATAAACTTCTTCATTGGTATACAATTCCCCCAACCCCAATCCTGCCCCTCCACCCCAAATGCACTTTTTAAAAAAAAATATATATTTGCTCATCTCTTCTCCATTCCAACATGGCTCAAATCTTTGTGAAGGTCCAAATTTCAGAGAGTTATAATGTTTATGATGACTCTGATGAGCTTTTAAAAATTATTTTGGTGGTGTAGGTCTTTTCATGATGACTTGTCTCAGTTTTTATTTATTTGAAAAGTCTTTATTTCATCTTCATATAAAAAATGGTAATTTTGGAATATAGACATCTAGACTGACAGTTCATTTCTCCCTATCAGTGCATTAAAGATCATGTTATACTGTATCTGATGTTCATTGCTTCTGATGAAAAAGAAGTTTGTATTTTAAGGTAGGTTTATAGAAAAGTTGGATTTTCTTTCATTCTTTGTTTCAAATTTTCCTTCCTACTCCTGCCCCCAGTTCACTTTTGTTTAAAAACAGTTCATTTATTGTTGCATAATTTCCTCCCTTTCCCATATTTTGTCATTGTTAGCCTGTACGCAATCTCTTTCTCTGACACTACCCCATTCAACCCCAATTGGTGCTGACAAATAATATTGAACACACCATGGATTGTCAAAAGAGCAAACACGTCTTTCTGGAGGAAGTGCAGTCAAAGTGCTAAATGGTGAGACTTCCTCTCACGGACTTTGGACATGCTGTTTAAAGGGGCTCGCCCCTGGAGAAGGACATTGTGGTGGCAAAGTAGAGTGAAAAGGCCTTCAGGATATGGATTGCAATAATGGACTCAAACATAGCAGCAATCGTGAGGATGGTACAGGATCAGACAATGGTTCAGGATCAGACAATGGTTCATGCTGTTACGCACAAGGTCACTGTCCCCTGGAACCAACCTCAGAGCACCTGATAGTAACAACAGCAGCATACTTGGCCTTTTTATATGCTCCACAAAGAAGAAATGCTTTACATTTTTATGAAGTCCAACTTATCAACTTTTTTCCTTATAAACATTGTGCTTTTGGTGTCAAATCTGAGAAGTCTTTGATTAGCCCTACATCTTGACAATGTTCTCCATTTTCCCTAAAATATTTATATTTGTTGTCTTCTTTACAATTTTTATGTATTCATAAAATTAAGCAAATTCAATTCTATCCTATTACATAGTTTAAAAACCAAATCACACTCATTACCATCGTGTTGGGACCTACTAAAAATTGACCCCCTAGCAGGTTTTCTGAGGCTGCAAATCATATGGGAGACTGCCTGTTTTTCTCCCTCAGAGCCACTAGTATATTCAAACCACCAGAGAGGTATGGACTGTGAGTTAGAACTAGGCCACCCAACGTCAAAACTCAAACATAGGAAACCCAAAACTCAAACTCATTGCTATCAAGTTGCAACTAACAGCTGACTGTCCAGTGGGTTTTCAGAGGCAGTAAATCACATGAGGAGATTACTCATCTTTCTCCTGCTGATGGATTCGAAACATGTACCTTGGGTTGGCAGCACAACTTTTTACCACTAAGCCAACAGATCTCCTTTAAATATCATGCTATTGTTAGGTGCCATTGAGTTGAATATGACTTATGATGTTATTGTTATATACTGTCGAGTCTCCTGTGATTCATAGCGACCCTATGTACAACAGCCCTAAGCCCTGCTCTATCCTGTGCCAATCTTATTGTTTCCGACACACCTACTCCCATTACCTTAGTCATTGAATCAATACATCTCAACAAGGGTCTTCTTCTCCTGTGCTGGCCCTCCACCCTCCCAAGCATAATGTCCCTCTCCAAGGACTGGTCCCTCCTTGCAACGTGTCCAAAGTATGTCAGATGAAGCTTCAGAATCCTTGCCTCCAAAAAGCATCCTGGTTTAACCTTCTCCAGGATGAACCTGTTCATTCTCTTAGCAGTCCAAGGTATGTTCAATATTCTTCTCCAGTACCAAAGTTCAAAGGCATCAATTTTTGTTCTATCCTCCCTAGTCATCGTCCAGCTCTCTGAGGCATAGCAAGTGATTACAAAGACCATGGTCTGTATCAGGCACACCTTAGTCTCAAGACTGACATAATTGCTCTTCAGTACTCTGGAGAGGTCCCTGACAGCAGACTTTCCCAATGCAATATACCTTTTAATTTCTTGGCTGCTGGAGTGTTGATTGTGGAGCCAAGCAAACTAAAGCTGTTTACAATCTCAATCTCTTCACCATTCATCACAATGCTGTCGTGATGGCCCAGTGGTGAGAATCTTTGTTTTCTTCATGTTGAGCTTCAATCCTTATTGAAGACTGTAGTCCTTTACCTTCTGCAGCAAGCACTCCATGAACACCTTTGAGGCCTTGAACATTAATGAGCAAAGACCAGCTGAGTTATAGGAGGATATCAAGAATATCATCCAGGTCATTACAAAGACAGAGGAGGAAGAAAAGACCAATGGATACCAGAAGAGACTCTGAATATTGCACTAGAGCGCTGAGAAGCCAAAGCAGAGGGAAGAAATCAAGATATTAAGGAGCTGAACAGAAGATGTCAAAAGACAGTGTGGGAAGACAAAGTCAAGTATTATAATGAAATGTGCAAGGAGCTGGAGTCAGAAAATCAAAGGGGTCAAACTCGCTCAGCATTTCTTAAGCTCAAGGAACTGAAGAACAAATTCAAGCCTCGAGTTGCAACACTTAAGGATACTTTGAGCAGAATATTAAATTATCCAAGGAATATTAAAAGAAGATGGAACGCGTATACAGAGTCATTGTACCAAAAGGAATTGGCTGACACAGAAGAATTTAATGAAATAACAAGCTGCTCTGAAAGAATTGGCAAAAAGCAAGCCCCCAGGAATTGATGGTATACCAATTGAACAAATGACATGTACCAATCCTATAAACAACAGATCTAAACTATGACCTTTCCTATGCCCTCCTCGACATCTCTGACATATTTGAGCCTATTTCTTCAGTGACTATGTCAATTTATTTTGTTAAGGGTCTTTCTCTCTTTCACTGACCCTCAACCTTTCTGATCATGATGTCCCTTTCCAAGAAATAGCCTCTCCTAGTCCAAAGTTTGTGAGACAAAGCGTTATCATCTTTGCCTCTAAGGAGCAATCTGGGTGCACTTACTCCATGACACATCTGTTCTTTTGACAGGCCATGGGATAGTCAATACTCTTCTTTAACACCACAGCTCAAAGGCATCAATTCTTCCTTCGTCATCCTTATTCATTGTCTGTCTCTCAGATGTGTACTCAGTGATTGAAAAGACCATGGCCTGAATCAGACACCTTATTTTTCAAACAGACATCACTGCTCCTGAATAATTTGAGAGATTACAGGTTTTCCTGGTTCAACACATCTCTTGATCTCTTGACTGCTGATACCAAGGATTTCGACTGTGGATCTAAAAAAAAAAAAAAAAGTGAAATTGTTGAGAATTTCAATTGTTTTTTCTGTCTCTCATGATTGTTGCCATCAGCGTTGTGGTGACAGTATGTTCAATAATGGCTCAGAAAGCTGTTTCTTTTGCTGCTGTCACTTGCCATGGCAAATGGAAATAACAATGACAATGTGAGGTGCTGCAAAGAGAAGGAAGGAGTGGTGAAACAGGGAGACGGATGGTTAAGGCTGAATGTCAACTTCCTGGTTTGACAATTATGATGGAGTTATTCCCTTGATGAAATATGATATGATAATTTCCTTAGCAGGATCTACTGAACAACCAATCAGTGGCAGGAAGCTTTATCAGCGGTATGAACTGTGTCAAATAGAAAAGGAAGTCTGGCAGAGATCACATCTGGCTCCTCACCTCTTTGGTCCTTGCACTGGTGGGTGGTCTGTCTCACCTGCTGACCTTGGATTTGTCTGGCTCCACAGCTCTGTGACTCAGGAGAAGCCTCTCTCCTGCCGACCGACTCACTGGTCTGGGACTTGCCAGTCTCTATGAGCAGATGAGTCATTTGCTTTGCAGTAACTCACTCTCTTGGGGGCGGGGGGGGGGGACTGGCAATGACACATCTAACAAGGGCCTCATCTCTAAAATATATAAAAAATTCCAGTACCTCAACAAGAAAAAGACAAAGTACCCAATTACAAAATGGGCAGAGGACACAAATAGACACTTCACCAAAAAAGACATTCTGATGGTCAACAAACACATTAGGAAATATTTAAGAGTATTAGCTATTTACTACTAATACTAATTTCCATCGAGTAAGAATTGCCTCTTGGCCATGCCCGTAAGGACCTCGCCACCAGAGCTCCCTCATTAGCTACTGCTGCTGTTATGTACACTTCAGTTGGAGCTGACCCGTAGCTGACCTTCCAGTGGGTTTTCCAAAGCAGTTTAATATCATAGGAAGCGACTTCCCACTTTTCTTTCATCAAGCAGCTGGTGGATTAGAAGCTCGTATCTTTGGCTTGGCAGTGCAACCACTTGCCACTAAGCTGCTAGAATTACCCCCATTCTGTTATTGTTTACCTTTGAGTCAGAAATGACCCACAGCTGACCCTCCAGCAGATTTTCAGAGCCAGTACAGGAGATTGCCCATCTTTCTCCTGAGGAGCAGCTGGGGATTTGAACTATGTGCCTTTGGGTTTGCAGTGCAGTCTCTTACCAAAACAACAGTGAGAGATCATTGCACCTCAGCAAAAAAGAGCAAGATTCCATAAGCAGTTAAGTAAAAAATGCTGATAAAGGTGTGAAAATATTGCAACTTTCACACGATGCTGGTGGGAATGTAAAATGCGGTGCTTCTTTAGGAAGATGGGAATATAAATACCATTTGATCCAGTAATCCCACTGCCCATCATATATCTCAAAGAAACTGCAGCACAAATAGACATATTCATAACCATGTTTATTGTAGCACTATTTATAATAGCAGAGTTGGAAACAAATATATAGTTCCCATCAATGGATTGGCTAAAGAAGTGGTACAGTCACACGATGGTGTATCATGCATCAATAAAACCCAGTTCATTGTTAGTGAAATACTGCACAAAATGGACAAAACTGGAAGAAATCATTCTGGATGGCATAAGCCAGCCACAAAGGGACAATTATGGTATGAGACCCATAAAACAGCTGGTGGATTCAAACTTTGTACTTTCGAGATTGCAGCACAACTTCTTACTACTAGGCCACCCCAGATCTCCCTATTATTTGAAATACTGGTGGAATAGTGTCTACAGCATCCAACTAACACAGAAGATTAAGAAACTGTTTACACACAGATCGAATCCTTTTTAGAGGGTTAATAGAGATCAGAAGTGAGAAGGGACCAAAAATTAAAAAAGAAATTAAAGATACAATTTTTTAAAAATACATAAAAATAAATTATAAAGTATATACACACTTATTTGCTCTTGCTGTTATACACCATCAAGTCAGAGCCCACTCAAAGCTGACCCTCTGGTTGATTTTCAGAGGCAGTAAATGGCATGGAGCAGCAGTGGATTTGCCCTGCCTGCCTTTGAGTTGCCCAGCACAACTCCTTACTACTAGTCCACCAGAGCTCCCTGTTGTCAGAACTGACCCTCCAACGGGTTTGCAGAGGCAATAAATCATGGAAGGAGATTGCCCATTCTTCTGTGGACCAGCAGGTGGATTTAAACTGCATGCCTTTAGGATTGTGGTGCAGTTTCTTACCAAAAGTTCACCAGAGTTCCGTAGGGTTTGATTTACCAATGCTATAGCTTCTAACATCACAACAACATACAAAATATCATAATGAATGAGAGTTGAGGAAATAGGTTATGCGTGTGGTCCTGTGTGTCAGGGAGAGATGGTTTTTGGAGGTCAGTCAATGGTCAGATGCTGCCTCCTCTTACAAGGAAACCAGTTGGAAAATTCTTGGGAACTGGCAGTTGAGGACTGTTCCCATGACGCTGAAGTTAGCCACTGGGAGGGTTTCTGACTTGGCTTGTTTGAGATCTGTATTTGTCCAAAGTGGAACCTCTAAAATGGTTTATTCACATGTCACAATATATTTTCTCCCAGTAAGTTACCACAATGAAAAGCCATTGAAGCAATTGTCAAGTGAATAAAATTGAGAAATAACACTACAGTCAAATAGAGACAGCACAATTTTCAGGGGTAGTTTTGGAAAAAACCAAGATAACAATTCCTTCCAACTTTCTTTGTATCTTCCCTTCTAAGATGACTTGATTTTTCCATCCTTCTTTTGTTCTGTGAGAGGAAAAAAAGGCCAGTCTCCTCCTGTGGGATCTACAGCCTCTGAAAACTCACTGGAAGGAGAGTCAGCTGTATGAGTCAGTCTGAATTGATGACAACATACAGTGACAACAGTACTGTCAATAGTCCTGATCTGAAGTAAGGGGAGTTTCCTTGCAATGTAGTCTGTAACGCTAACACCTTTTTCTCTTTGGGGTGATAAAACAAGAGAGGAAATGAGCAGAAGTGGGGACCACAGTACTTTCAAGAAAGAATTGCCAGGAGTGCCTTTGCTGGGAAACTCCTCAACACAGGGGAAGCCAAGAAATGTGGAGATCTCCATGGAATGGAGCATACATACATTGAAGGAGCTAAAGACCAAAGCCTTTGCCTAGAGTTGGCACCTTAGTCTTTAGTCTTCTACACTGCAACAGAACACATTCGTTTAGGAAAGCAATCCAGTTATCGGATTTCTGCTACAGTAGTCCTAGATCACCAGCACTATTTCTCACCATTTCAGTGGTGGTTATATACTGAATGAGAACCACATGCAAGATTCTCCTCTTGAGTTCTTTCCGTACTCTCTTCTCATCTTTCTAACAAAATTTTTAGGTGGATTCTGCCCCCCCTTTTTTTTGCTATCCCCATTTTACTGATCAATAGAGCGAGCATCAAACAGATGAGACTACTTATCTGTCTTCTCAAGCCACGACTTTTGCGTACTACTACACTGCCTTCCTTTAAGACAATGTTGGGTTATTTTTATACCTCACTCATATGCTGTAGAATAGGGAAAAAATGTCCTTCATGTACTAAGACATATTTTATGTTTTTCTATCTGAAGTTCTCAACCCAGACAGTTTCACTTTGTGACCATCATTTCAAAGGAGCATAATAACTTTTAAATGGATTTGTTCTATCTTCCCATGAAGTGATATAATTAATTGGTGGAAAGCCGAAAGTATCAATTTCTCTGATTAGGTCTTTGTCAACTACCAGTTCTGATCTTTATGACTGCAGACTCAGATCTGAGCATGATGCAGACTTTAATCTGTCCCCAGGGATAGATTATCCAATAAGCAAGGTTAAGCACATGCTTAGGATAGTAACAAAACAAGAGCAGTAGCCCTAAGTAAAGACTCATAGATGCCAAGCAGACAAGACACAGGAAATTCAAGTATCACCTCTCGTGTATTGAACTGCTAATATTATGTTGTGTGACATTAAGTTAGCTGACCCTCCAGGAGGTTTTCAGAGGTCATAAAGCACACAGGAGGAAGTTGCTCATCCAACTACTAATAGTAAAGTCACATTTTAAAAGATGTTACATAAATGAGATGTACAAAGATGTTACATACATATATTTAATGTATAATGGGCTCATGTAAACCCATTATATATTAAATATATGTATGTTTTCATGCTATATACATGTTAACAGTAAGAGCACTGATTGCTATTTAATACTTTATTTGTGTCCATTTGATATTTTTATTTAGATGTTTTATGTCTATATTCCTATATAAGGTTGGTCACTGGTTTCCTTTTACTGTATTACACATTGTAGTCTTGTAGGTTTGGAGTTTTGAGCTCTATCTGAATCAGAAGATGTTTGTCTGTAATTTCCCCTTAAAGTGCAAATGCACAGGTCCCATGGAAGTTGATGTTACCTAGGAAGCCTCTCTTTCCCTACCCTTTGGTGAGGACTCTCTTAAGAAGATCTGAATTAAAGCATTCATAGCAAACCAACCAACCAAAGATGTTACATCAGGAATAACTAAGGCACACACATGTGTGTTTCTATGTATCTCACATACCCCGTTCGGATGTGTAAGTAAGCAGAGGAGGGAGAAACTCGATGATCAGTATTTTGAGCTCTCACATGTTTTCATCAGGTCCTAGAAGATGCAACTCTCTGAGCATGCCCAGTGATTCCTCAGAATACACAGGAACAAAACCTACTGTTCTCGAACTGATTCCAAATCATGGTGATGTCATGTACTTTCCAGAGTACAACTGTTCCACAGGGTTTGCTTGGCTATAATTTTTTACACACCCTGACTGACACACACCTTTCTTCTGTGTAGCTGCTGAGTGGATTTGAACTGCTAACCTTCAGGGTAGTGGAACGCACCCTTCAAAGAGGTGCCTTAGACTCGCAACTCTAGCTGACCCTCCAGTAGGTTTTCAGAGACTATAAATTGCACAGGAGGAGATTGTCCACCTTTCTACTGGGAAGTAGCTGGTGGATTTGAACAAGCTGCCTTTGGGTAAGCAGTACAATTCCTTACCACTATGCCATTAGTGATTCCCTGCTCAAAGTGAAATCCTGAGAAAGTTCTACTCTGGATTTTCATGGTTGAGATAACTCAGAGCCTGGGATGCAATGTGAAGCCCAGGAAGAGAAACAGCTATGATCAACTTACAGGAAGAGGGTTGTTTGGTTTTTTTTTTTTTAAATAAAAAGGTTTGGTAGCTGTGGTTACAATTCTTCATCAAAGCCAATGGAATGAGAACAGTGATTAGATATACAAAGAATATTAAAACAAATGAATGAAGCGCCCTGTATTTTGAAGGTTGAGAAAACAATTACTGCAAAAGGCTATTGGACCAACTGAGAAATAGTTATTATAAGGAGAAATAGTTATTAGATTTATCTTCACAGATTTGGCTCAGCTATCCACAAAATGAATTACCTTCATGCTGCGATATACCTAGGAAATAATTCCTGCTGTCACATGGTCTCCCAGTTAGCCAGAGAAGCTAGCGCACCCAGTGTGTGCCAGACTGTGCAGGGCTGGGCCAAAGACATTCCTGCCAACAACAGTCTCTAGAGGCTTTGCTGGCCGACTTTTAACCCAGCCCTTTCCCTTCTCTCTGGAGCTTGCTCAGCTTCCAGGAGAGAAAGGTATCCAGCATTCTCTATCAGTTCATCTCTCCAACATTTCTCCAAGAGAAGTAGCCTTAAGAAGGGATCGGAGGGATGCCTTAGAAGTGACTATACAGAGATGAATTGATGGTACAGAAGCAAAATAGGTCATGGAATTGTCCCCTTAGTCTTCGGCTCCTGCTTTCACTAGGACAGTGGACTCAATGCCATCATCCCTATGACAGAAAAGAGCTGAAGAAGTTTTATCCTTATTATCAAGGAGGCCTGTACCTACTTTTATTACCTAGCGTGGATCAGCGGTAGTATTCTTGCCTTCCATGCCAGAGACCGAGATTTGATTCTCTTACAATAGAATTGTGGTCCGAGAAAAAGAATTAAGGAGGCCATTATTACCGGAAAAGGTCCCGATACCTGAGCGCTCAAGATGCGTGACTTCACTGAAGACCAGACCACAGAGTTTAAGGAGGCCTTCCAGCTGTTTGGCTGAACAGGTGATGGAAAGCTCCTGTCCAGCCAGTGTGGAGATGTAAAGAGAACCCCAAGGATGCCGAGGTGCTCAAGGTCCTGGGAAACCCTAAGAGTGCTGAACTGAATGTGAAGGATCCTGGGCACTTCCTGCGCACGCTGCAGACTGCAGCCAAGAACAAGGAGCAGGGCACCTACGAGGACTATGCTGAAGACCTTCCGGGGTTTGACAGGACGGGAACGGCACTGCCATGGGCGCTGAAATCCAGACTGTCCTTGTCACGCGGGAGGAAAAGGTGACAGGAAGAAGAAGAGATGCTGGTGACAGGGCATGAGGACAGCAATGGTTGTATCGTCCCGACGGTGCTGAATGGCTGAGGGCAGTCCTTCCTGTGTGAGATGGAATGCAGCCCTGAAAGCCGCCTGCCTCGGCTCTCGCAGCATCTTTCCCAGCTTGGATGGTGTTTGCTAGCAGCAGTCATCAAATAAACTTGCTGTCTTTGCCCCCTCCACATCCTCCCCCAAAAGAATTGAGGAGTGTTCTGACCCAAGAACGTGGGCTATCTTTTCATTAATTTACATCTTTAGTTTCTTTCAACAGTGTTTTGTAGTTTTCAATGTGGAAGTTTTTGTTAAATTGATTCCCAATATTTTTGGTGCTATTGCAAATGCCATTGTCTTTTAAATTTCCTTTTATGCTAGTTTGTTGAAATACACACGCACGAGTTTTGTATATTCATCTTATTTTCAGTGGCCTTGCTGAACTCTGTTAGAGTTTTTTTTTGTATTCCTTAGATTGTCATTTTCACAAGTTCAAATCAACTGCAAATGGAAATAATTCTATTTCTTCCTTTCTAACAAAGGAAGATATATTTTATTCCTTTTCTTGTTATTTTTCCTTTTGCCTAATTGTTCTGGACCCAAACGGATGTCAGAATATAATCTAAAGGTTGTTATAGAACACAGCAAAGAGTAAACAAAAGAGAGAGAAAAGGAAGAAAGGTAGACAGAAGGTTTCAAAGAGTGGATTAGAAAACAAAGGCACTATACTAAAATGCACAGAGACCTAGAATTGGAAAACCAAAACAGAAGAACATACTTTAGAACCTCTAAATGTCATTGACTTCTTTCTTGCCTTTTGTTATTCTCAGGGCTTCAGATCCATTCGACCTGGTTCAATCATGGCTGATGAAACCAAACTAGAATAGACTCAAATAGTAAAATGCAAGTGAACAATAACCAAAAAGGGGGAAATTATGGGTTAACACCCTGCTAGAAACATAATCTCTCTCCTGGAAAACCAGAGCAGAGTGCTCACTGCATAGCATCCAAATCTTCCGAGTGGCACAGCTGGAAACAGTGATGCCCACCTCAAAGATGGTGGCTTTTAGTTACAGTCTTGGCAAGAATCCAATCTCAGTCTGGCTCCTGAAAGACTCATTAGATCTCTTACAAGTCTCCTATTGCAGGGAGACTAGTTTTCCCCCTTCTGGTTATTATTCTGTTATATTTTTCTTTATTCTTATCAATTTTAATGAAAGTTTACAGACACTTTGGATTTCCATCCATTCATTGTTGCACCTCTATCCCTGCCCACCCCTCCCCCAGGACACTCTTCTCTTTGAAAAGTCAAAGAAAAAGTCTTTCATTGTTATACAATCCTCTCCCACCCCCCCAGTCCACTTCACTATGCAGCCTTCGTTCTGGACTCCTATCATGACAATAATACCTAATCACATACCCCTCTTAAACAGTTATCTACCTTATCTGTTATACTCATATTTTAAAAATTTGCGTCACTGAACTGGGAAGAACTGCTTCAGAGTCCTAGCTATTGTTTCCACATACTTTGAATGAAAGTGAACATGACTAGTAGTACTTTTTAAAGTTGGTATTTCTCTATTTGGGCCCACATGGTCCCTTTATGCACTTCCATGCTTCTGCTTTTCTTATGCCTCATGGACTCCCTTTGTTCGTTCTTCTAGGAAAGGACAAGGAATAATTCTCTGCTCTCTGGAGTGTATTCTTAATCATTATCGCAGTCCTCTCAAGCCTTTAAAAGATATTTTTACAAAATGTATTCATCTTTAAGTCGTTACAACAGCAGCATAAAGATGTGGCGATCTGCTTTGATGTATTGCACTCTACCTGGGGGCAAAAGCCATGTAACCATTTTTACACCTGTCTCCCACACTAGACACATGAAGGTGAGGGCATTGCCTGCATTGCTTACTTTGGTTTGCTCTGCATGCCATAGCCTAATGAATGACTAATTAAGACAATATTTTATAAATGCTTGATAAAATGTTATACTCCTTTCTTAACCCTTCAAGACTTTGATCCTTGTTATCGCAGCTGTCACAATAAGGAGGAGGAGAAAATATGAATTGATTATTAGTCATTTTTCACCTTTTTCTGAGTTGATGGAGCAAGAGAAAACATCAAGGAAGGTTACAGAGCTGGGAGTTTGAGGCCCAACTAGCAGATTTATGTACACTCAGTCTTGGAACACCATGATAAGGCTCTCTTCTTTTTATGGTTTTGATATTCCAGTTGTACCAGTAGATGATTTGTGTGAAGTAACACCTCTCATGTTTCAACTGCAGAAGTTGTACTTAATATATTTATGAATTCCAACTAGAGGATGCACTGATAATCACTCAGCATCCTCTCTGTGTGCGAAACTGCAAATGAGCAAAGGAACGGGGGGAAAATGATGTGCAATTGTACAGCATAATGTGACTACATGGATGAAAGAGAGTGGGGAGGCCATCCTTCTACCCAAGTGAGATAATAAGGTTTTTGACACGTAAGAAAATAGTGCTCTGTAAGTAGCTTGTCTTCAATATGCATCTCAAGCTCTTGTAAAAGTGCCTGCTGCATCTTTGCATTCTAGAGTCAGCAGCCATATACTAGAGAGGATATAGTCAATTACATGTCAGCCAGAAACTCTGGCAGTTGCCAATGTCATGGCATAGATGGAGGTTAAAGAGTTTACACTTGGTCATTTCCCCAAAAATGAACATCTAAAAGGAATTCACTCCTTTGTCTGGAATTCTTAAATTACCCTCAAAGCTGTGTGACATTTGTGGAAGGGAAGCACCATATTGCCTCCAAAGGCAATACATCAGAGTAGATGAAACATAAGAGCAATCGGAGAGTGATCAGACACAGCAATGTTCTTTTCGTTCTTAAAGTATTTCCCTTTAAGGAGGAGCAAGGGGAAAATGCTACTGTATTTTAACAGGCTTATTTGCTTCCTCTGCTTGAAGACCAAGTAGAAGCCAGTTTGCCTTGGTATCTCTAAATTTGGCTGTTAAATGACCAATATTTAAAGTTGTCGTTGTTATGTGTAATCTACTTGACTATGACTCACAGAAAATCTATGAACAATGGATATGAATCTTGCTGTATCCTGTGCCAGCCTCATGATGCTGATATACTCAAAACCATTGTTACAGTCACTGTGTGAATTCAGCTTGTTCAAGGTCGTCTTCTCCTTTGCTGAACTTCCACCTTTCCCAGCATGATGTCTTTTTCCAAGGACTGGCTGCTTCTGTCATCCTTAGTCATTATACAACTTTCAAATGTGTATAAAATAATTGAAAAGACTATGACTTGAATCGGATGCACCTTAGTCTTTAAAATACACCACTGCTCCTAAACACCTTGTAGAGTTCCTTGGCAGTAGACTTTCCCAATGCAAGATGTCCTTTGATTTCTTAATTGATAGTACCAAGGTTGTTAATTGTTTGTAGAGGTCACTCTGGTTCATGATCATATTTGGATCTCACAAAATCATTTACTGAAACCCTACTGGTGCTGTGGTTGAATCAGCCACCTGCTAACCGAAAGATAGTTGGTTTGAATTCACCAGTCTCTCATAGAAAGATGTAGCCATTTGCTTCTGTAAAAATGTACAGCCTTAGTAAGAAAATTGTCCAGTTTTACTCTGTCTTATAGGGTTACTGTGAGTCTGAATTGACTCACAATAGGCTTGGTTTTGAATAATTTGTGATAGCTGGAGGAAAGAGTTGCTATCTGTTACTGTTTAAGTTACAGAAACATAGGCACTGTGTGTCGAGCAGTGCCCTTCCAGAGTCTGAGCTTGTGTTCAGGTTAGCTTGGTTAACATAGTTTCGTCATTCCTCTTCAGCCCCCGTCTTTCAATTTTTAGCAAACTAGAAAAGAAATGAATACATCAATTTTTGAATTCTTGCTGGATCAAAGGACTTATTTTCTCCAGTTTTTAATTAGACTTGGGTGTAGTAACATTCCTTGAACTTTGCTTTCATCTGAGAAATCCTGTCACAGTAAAATATTTCCGGAAAGAAAAATATCAAAAGGTAAAAAAAAAAAAAACACAACACAACGAATATCAAGTTGAAATGAAGTGCCTGACATTTTTTTTTTTGGAAGAAAAAGAATCTTGCACAGATACCTTTCCTACTCAAATGACAGGAATGAGTGGTGAGAAAGCAGAGGTTTTCCAATAGAAAGGATAAACATGATTATTAATTCATTAGCGAGCCAGTTTCATCCTGCAGCATCTAGCACTTTTCTTCTATTGAATCTAGTCTGTTTTTCTATTGATGATGAACAATCAGATGCACACAAAATCAGACTTGGTAATTCTGTTTATATCTGTAACTGATTATAGCAGTTTTATGCAGTAAAATGAAAGGTTTCTGCCAGAGGTTGGATGAATCTGCTGCTGCTGCTGCTTTTTTTCTTTAGTTAACCAAATAGCTAGCAGTACTTCATCATAAGCTTTGCAAGTTGTTTTATTAAAACTTCAAGGCTAAAAATCTGGCCTTGGCCTTGGCGATAACCCCAGAATTTAAGAGCAGCCCCTGCTCAGCCATCCCACTCCCATTCATTGTCCCTTCGACTTTATAGCTATAGATAGATATGTGTATCTGTTTATTTCTATTTCTGTGGTCCTCAAAGAACTGTTTGTAGTGAATTCTTTATTTCATTTATAGCCTCTTTGATGTGCATTTGCCCTGTTTTTGTTCTGAATTGATTAGTAATGGGGATTATTCTTCACATACTGAAATTTTATTTCTTGAATGCCCACCTTTGCTAGGTACGTTATTGAATGCTAGGGAAAGAGCACAGAGCTCTACTTTTTCAAGCTCTACTCTTGGAGAATATCCATTCACAGGTCAGAGGAAAGAAAGAGGCAATACATAAACCATACAGCGTGTTGGTGATGGAGGCTATGGAAGAAAAGAAAGGAAGGCAGGGGAGACAGAGGGTGCCCATGTGGTGTGTGTGAGAGAGGTGGCCATTTTGGTTTGCCACTCAGTGGGGGGCAAGAGAAGGCCTTCGTGAGAAGGTGTCATTTCAGCGAAAGTCTGAAGGAACTGTGGGAAGAGAAGCCTGAGCAACACCCCGGGATAGGCCTATGTGCGGCCAGGCTAGTTGTAAGTCTGGTAGCTGAGAAAGGAGACGGTCAGAGACTGCATGGAGGTCATGTGGGTTCTTGCAGGCCAGAGCAAGGACTTGAACTTCTACTTGAGAACAGAGAGCCAACTGAAGGACATGCCCGGAGAGACAGTGTACTCTGACATGTACTGACAGACTCATCTTGTTTGCAGGGTTGGAAACAGACTGAAGTGGATAGGGACAGGGAGCAGACCAATAAGGAGGGTATTGCAATAATGTAGAGGGGCTACAACAGTGACAGAACCTGAGCAGTGACAGAGGAAGCGGTGCAACCTGGATGTTGGGCGAGGGAGAGTTCTTTACAGATGTGTGGGCTTGTGAGGGAAAGAGAGGATACAGGGATGACTCCTGGATGACTAGAAAGATGGAGCTGTCATCAGTTTAGATAAGGAAAATTTAGGAGACGAAGGCAGGCTTCAGGGTAAAAGTCAGGACTTGGGTTTTGGACATATTCAGTTTGAGATGCCAATGTGGTAAGTAGCTGTGCTGCAATCCTGAAGGCACGTAGTTCAAACCCACCAGCTGCTCCCTGGAAGAAATATGGGCAGTCCCCTCCTGTGTGAATACACTGTCTCTGAAGACCTGACGGAGGGTCAGCTGCGGGTCTGTTCTGACTTGTCAGTACCCAACAACAACAATAATCAGGTGTTGAAGGAGCCCTGAGAGTGGAGAATGTGCTCAGCTGCTGACTGGAAAGCTGGCTGCCAGCAACTCTGAGGGAGAAAGATGTGGCAGTTTGCTTCTGTAACTGGAAATCTATAGGGGATTCTGCTCTGTCCTATCATTTCTCTGAGTCAGAATGGATTGAGTAACAATGAGCTTGGCTTTGCTTTTTTTTGTATATTCAAGTGGAGCTATGGAGAAGGCAACACATGCCTGGAACTGAAGGACAAGTGGGAATATAGAGATAGAGCTATATGGGGTGTGTGTGTGTGTGTGTGTGTGTGTGTGTGTGTGTGGAGAGAGAGCGAGCGAGCACGCAAGCACGCGCTATCTAGATATCCATATATCTCTTTTTTTTTCTATAATTATATTTTATTAATTTTCATAAACATTTACAGAGATTTTGGGCTTCCACTCATTCATTGTTGCACTATTCTCTTTACCCTCCTCCCAGTTTGTTCTTGTCCAAATGCCACAGTGCTTGTCAAAGCCAGTTCTGATTAATCTTCTTTGTCAGTGTATCCTTTGCCATTCCCTATCACTCCTCCCTGAGAGAGACTTCACCCTGAGTCATAAGGAAAAGGGGACGGCGTATTCTCTTAGCTACTTCCTGCTGAAAAGGGACGCTGTGGGTTTCAGGGTGAAGATCTTCTCTCACTACTCTAAAGGGCCCCTTTGGCAGTAGGAAACACATAGACTATTATGGAGATTGATTTTGGAATTCAGATGCACTCTTATTGATTGTGCTTGGTTGTACATGTACATATCCTTCAAGATGTATCATGGGGGTGTTGCAACCTAGAAGACACAAATTTGACTAACAAGTTATAAGTACATGAGTCCAAAAATTATGGAAAAGTAAAAGAAAAGATTCTTTCATTGTTTTACAAACCCTCCCCAAGGTCCCCTCCAAATCCCTTATCTAGTGTCTATCTATCTATCTATCATCTATCTATATCTGGGAATTGTCTGCATGTGAATGGAATTTAAAGCCATGAGCTAGAGGAGCTCACAAAACATTTCCAACCCAAAAGATGAAGAGCTAGCAAAGAGAACACAGAAAGATGCTAACTAGCGAGGCGACCAGAGAGACCCTGAAGGTGAGGGTGTGCCAGGTAAAGCAATGCAGAACCAAGTTTCTTTGGGGGAGAGCCCACTACTCTCTTAGGCAGCTCTCCTTCTCCTTAGGAGAGACTAAAGAACCGACTATGTCAGGAGACACCTCACTTTTCTTTTTTTTCAAGCTTGGTGGAAGATAATCCACTTAGAGTTTGTGCTGACAGATTACAAGATGGCATAGAGCTGCTGGGCAGTGATGGATGTGTCAAAGCAAATCTTTTCATGGAACCACTTCTTTTCTAGCCTGTGTAGCATGTTATAATTGAGACACGACTGTGCTCCGTCATCAAGACAGGTCAGTTCAGTACTTCACCAATTTCTTTTTTTTGTGTGAGAGAGGTGTAATGGGACAGAGGTAGAATGGTCAACGTGAGACGGAGAGACTAACCAGGTGAACACTTGATGTAGTTCATTCTAACATTCAAGGAGTCCTGAGTTGCGTAAGTCATTTGTGATCTTTGGCCACACAATTGCTCCACTGAGGAAAGGCCTAGCTATCTGCTTCTGTAAAGATTAAGGCCAAAGCTCATTGCTCTCAAGTAGAGGTAACTCTCCACTGGATTCTTAAGACTGTAACTCTTTACAGAAGGGGACTGCCAAGAGCAGCTATTGGATTCAAACTGTTGACCTTTCTGTTAGCAGTCCTATAATGCCACCAAGACTTTTCTCCCCCCCCCTTCCATCGCCCTTGTACCTATGAAATTTCGAGGCAGCAATTCGATTCTGTAACATATAAGGTCGCTATGAGTCAGAATTGACTCAACAACCATGATTTTTTTAAAAATTTGCTTTCAGCAAGAGGTGTCAGAAGAAAGGGACTCAAGAGCTGTTTCCCCCGCATCTAGCCCTAAATGTCATGTCACTAGTGACAACTTGGAGTTGATTCTATATCCCTGTTCCTTTGAAAAGCCATCTTTGATATACAAATCTCTTTGAAGGTTCAGGCCATGTGTCTTGTGATCTGAAGATTCAATCTAAGTTAGGTTCTTTGCTCTTTGAGTTCTACCTTCCCTGAACTTCCCTGCCCTGCCAGCCTGTCACTTGTAAGAATGCATTGAGGAAATCCGTGAGCGCGTGCGATTTCCGAGCATAGCTTCCAGTCTCCGGCGAAATTCCCTAAAGCACAGTGGCGCTGCACCATCCTAACTGGGACCGAGGAATAGTACTAATTAATTTTCAGTGCCTTTCCCCATCGGAGGATTTCCGTCAGAAAGATTCATTTCTAAAAGATGGCCTGGAGCAGATTTAAGCACAGAGCCCTGTAATTGGCATGAGCGAGCCACAGTTGGACTTTCCAAATTGAGTTCTTCCCTGCTTAAGCCGAGTGCATAGAGACAGCGCTAATTGCCTCTTTGCTCCCAGAAGCAGAGACTGAAGCAAAATCTGCACCGTGCTGGCACCGATTCCTACCATGGTGGCCCATTGATAGGACAGCAGAGTACTGTCCCGCTAAGGTTTCTAAGACCCCGAGCCTTTGCCCAAGCAGACTGCCTCGTCGTTCTCCCCTTCGGAGGTAGTGGGTTCAATCGGCTTACTTTTCACTTGGCACTCAAGCGCTTTAGCCACAGTGCCACAGCACTCTTCAAAGGCTAAGGGGGCAAGGAGTGAGAAAGTCAGGCACGAAGTCTGTCCGCATTACTCCACAGGCTTTGTTTTGTCTTCTGAAGCCTGCTTTGAAAAACCAGTATTGGAATTCTAAATGTACAGTCTCACAATGCGATAATTTGATATAAATTTTCAAAACCGTGCTTCAGTGACAAACGCCTTTAAGGGAAAGGGCTTCTTGATTGAACCTGTCAAGTCTCCTAAAGGCTTCATTTTCTTTTGGGGCTAGGCTTATCAAATTCAGGCTCTCACTGGCGTTAGTATTCTCTTGGTTTTACAACCCCCACCCTCACCCCCCACCCCCACCCCCACAGCCAGAGAGAGAGTGAGAGTGTGTGTGTGTGTGTGTGTGTTAGGGAGAAATGTTTGTTGTTGTTGTTATATGCCTTTGAGTTGCTTGCGACTCATAGCGACCCTAGCCCTAAACCCTGCTCTATCCCGTGCCAATCGCACTGCCTCTGACACACTCATCCCAATTACCCCAGTCACCATTGAATCAATCCACCTCATAGAGGGTCTTCCCCTCCTGCGCGGTCCCTCCACCCTTCCAAGCATGATGTCCCTCTCCAAGGACCTGTCCCTCCTGGCAACATGCCCAGAGTATGTCAGATGAAGCCCCAGAATCCTTGCCTCCAAGGAGTAGCTTGGTTTAACCCTCTCCATGGGAGAAATAGGAAAAGAGATATTCTTTTGATTTTACACACACACACACACGCGCACACGGATTGGGGTAGAAAGAGGAGAAGAGAAAGAGAGAACTGGTTCATGAGTACTTTCCATTTCAAAAGATATCTGTCAAATGACTGAAAGAAGAAAGGGTATGGAGTGTATGCTCATTTATAAGATGTCACCTTTCACACAAAATGAATCATGCACATAGGCAGGTAAGCTATATATAGACTCTTTCCATAAATATGTACTATGAGATCCAGAGAAACTGTGACGGTGCGGAGAAAGATTGATAGTTCACCAAGCTGTGTTTAGTTACGTTCATGAGCCTGTGATTGTCCACGGTCAGGGACGCTTGAGGCAGTCTTCGCTCTCTTCTTAGCATCTCTTGGGATGACAGTTTACTTTTCTCTGAAAGACTTTTCTTTTTCTTCTTAATCAAGATAAAAATGTATCTGTTTAACACAACAATATCTATTGAACACAACACTTGTCATCTTTTGCACATGTATGGCTTTGTGACATCAGTTATATTGATTATGTTGTTGAACCATCACTCATGTTGTTGCTGTTAAGTGCCGTACTACAGCTCATACTGACCCTATGAAACACAGAACCGATGTGCAGCATCACTCAGAATTATTGCCAGATTTCCACCCCTCTAAACAGAAACTCTCTGCTTCCTAAGCAGTGGCTCCTCTTTCTCCTTCCCTCCTGCCTCAAGTAATCATGAAAAACTTTGATCTTTATGTATTTGTTCAATGGGCTTTCTTTATTTTCCCAAAGGAGAATGATACATTAGCAAGAACCTGCATGACAAAGTCTCTGGGCCCATGGCACCAGTCACCACTTCCACAAAACTCTGCCTAAATCATTGGGGCTCTGATAGCTGGATCTTCATATGCACTTAATAAACTATCACCCTCACACTCCTCTGTAGAACTAATTATTGTTTAGTGGCTTCAGATTTTGACGATTGGGTCAAAGTACAAGTAGCTTTCCAACTCAGGATGTATTCGAGTTACTGCAAATTACATGTACGATTACTTTTGTTATTACATCTTATTGTTAGTAACATTACCTGCATATCCTGTATGCAATTTGTTGGTGGCGTCATTCTCAGGTGTTTGTTTACATATATTCAATGTTACAATGTTGTTGTTAAATGCCCTTGAGTCATAGACAACTCATAGGGACTCTATGAATGAAAGACCTGAACACTTGTGTGAGTTTCATCCTTTCTCCAGGTTCGTAGGGCTTCTGGAGGCAAGCTATTTCAGAAGCGGATGCCACTCCTGCTTCCAAACTTGTTCAAGCTCCTTATTATATGAAAAAGATGCTGTAACCATGACAACAATTGTTGTTGCTATGTGCCATCAAATCACCTGCGACTCATAGTGACCTTAAGTACAACAGCCCAAAACCCCTGCTCTATCCTGTGCCAATCTTATTGTCTCTGACTCACCCCAGTCACTGAATCAATCCATCTCATCCAGGGTCTTCCTCTCCTGCACTGTCCCTCCACTCTCCCAAGCATGACGTCCCTCTCCAAGGACTGGTCCCTCCTTACAACATGTCCAAAGTATATCAGACGAAGCTTCAGAATCCTTGTCTCCAAGGAGGAGCACCCTGGTCTCACTCTCTCTCTACGACGAACCTGTTTGTTCTCCTGGTAGTCCATGGAATATTGAATACTTTTCTCCAACACCATAGCTCAAAGGCATCAATTCTCTTTCTACCATCTCTAGTCATGGTCCAGCTCTCTGATGCATAGCAAGTAATTGCAAAGACTATGGCCTGGATCAGGCACACCTTAGTCTCCAGACTGACATCATTGTTATTCACTACTTTGGAGAGGTCTCTGAAGACAGACTTTCTCATCACAATACATCTTTTAATATCCTGGCTGCTAGTACCAAGAGTGTTGATTGTTGAGCCAAGCAAACTAAAGCTGTTCTCAATCTCGATCTCTTTACGATGGTAAATCTTTACGATGCTGCCAATCAGCTCAATGGTGAGAATTTTTGTGTTCTTGATGATAACAAAAGAGGGGTGTGTGTGTGTGTGTGTGTGTGTGTGTGTGTGTGTATTTCCCCCCTCCCATTTTTTTTCCAGTACTTAGTTTCTCTACTCCTTTACTTCATCTTATTTGGATCTACAATCAACAGCCTTGGTACAGCATATCTGTTTTCAATGCATCAGTTCTACTACTGGGAATATACCCCAAAGAAACCAGAACCTACATCCAAACAGATATATGCACACCCATGTTTATTGCTGTGTTATTCACAATAGCAAAGAGATAGAAGCAACCCAAGTGCCAACGAATGGACGAAAAAAATTATGATCTATTCATACAATGGAATGCTATGCAGCACTGAAAAACAATGCCCTCATATAACATTACACAATGTGGGTGACCCTGGAAGACATTATGCTGAGTGAGATATCTCAGTTACAAAAGAACAAAACTTCATAGCACCACTGTTATAAAGCAGGTCTGACGTTGGGGGTTGAGAGGAGAATAGGATAAGAGTGTATAGATAATGACCATTGCATTGGAACATATGAAGGAAAGAACTGTTTAAAAGGAATATATAGTTAGGCATTATACATACAACAACAGCCCAGAATAAGAAGCCCACTGGAAACAGAACTTGGTGGGGGGTAATTGTGCAATAATGAATGGCTATTAAAAAAGTGAACTAAGGGAGGAAGAAGGGAAGGAGAGAGGGATAAAATGTACAATAATGAATAAATGAAAATCTAACTTTCTGTAAGCTTTTGTTAAAATCACAACTAAATTAAATTTAATTTTTTAAAAAAGAGAAAATCTGTTCTCAGAGACTTCTCCAAATCACTGAGGAACAATGATATCAGTTTGAAGACTAAGGTGTGCCTAATTCAGGCCATAGTCTTTTTTTATTAATTTTAAAGAACCTTTGCAGAAATTTTGGATTTCCATTCATTCTTTGTTGCACTTTTCTCCCCGACCCCCCACCCCCAGTTCACTCTTCTCTCTGAAAAAGTAAAAAAAAAGTTCCTTCATTGGTATACAATCCCCCCCACCCCAGGTACACTCCACTATGGAACCTTCATTCCGGACTCTTATGATAATCATAATACCCTATATCGCTTTTAAACTGTTCTCTCATCCGTTTCAATGCAGTATACATAATTTATTCAGTTTTTCTCAGTCTTACCCCGACCTTGATGTCAGCCCCATAGGCTGACATCTTTTCAATAATTTGTTATGCATCTGGGAGCTTGAGAATGACTAAGAGTAACAGAAGATGGCAGAAGAATTGATAGCTTTAAACTCTGGTTTAGAGAAGAGTGCTGAACATCCCATGGATGGCCAAAAGAACAAACAAATATGTCTTGGAGAAAGTGCAGCCAGAGTGCTCCTTGAAAGCAAAGATGATGAAGCTTTGTCTCACATACTTTGGCCATGTTGCTAGGAGAGGTAATGCCTTGGAGAAGGTTCCCATGCTTGGAAATTTGAAGGTTGGCAACAGAGAAGACCCTCAACCAGATGGATTGACACAGTGATTACAGCAATGGGCCTCATCAAGTATGTCAGAGATTCTGAAGATGGTGCAGGATAAGGTAGGGTTCATAGGGTCACTGTGAGTCATACCTGACTTGGTGGTACCTGATGACAATATTCCCTTACAATCTTGTCTTTGTTTTAGGGTAATTTTTGACCATTTGGTCTCATATAGATGATTTTTAAAAGGAACATATTATTCATGCATGATAGTATTTCCTTTATGAAATAAATAATCTTTCTGCTACTTAGCTAAAAGATAGTCTCAAGGGAAATTTCCATTCAAGGTCTAGAGAGGATCTCAGTGTGATAGTTTTAGGTAATCCTCTAGTCTCAATTGGTTTAATAAGTTGGACCTTTTAAAGAATTTGTGTTTCGTTCCACATTTCTCTCTCATTCTCTCAGAATTCATCTACTGTGGCCCTGATCAGAATGGTTGGTAGTGATAGCAGGGTATCTTCTACTTTTTCTGGTCTCAGAGTATACGG
The DNA here is from genome assembly GCF_000299155.1 of Elephantulus edwardii. Classification (NCBI taxonomy): domain Eukaryota; kingdom Metazoa; phylum Chordata; class Mammalia; order Macroscelidea; family Macroscelididae; genus Elephantulus; species Elephantulus edwardii. The sequence continues at coordinate 22,412,480 of NW_006399766.1, read as the reverse complement.
GGTGGTGGTTCATGTAGACTATTAGTCTTGCACACTGGTTTCCTCAATGACTATTTGGTTTCTCTCTCTCTCTCTGTCTCTCTCTCTCTCTCTCTCTCTCTCTCTGTCTCTCTCTCTGTCTCTTTCTGTCTGTCTCTCTCTGTCTCTCTCCTTCCTGGACTACTAAAGAACCATAATTATATATTTGATGTTGACTTGGAAGTTTTTAAGACTCCAGAAACAATTTATCAGTTTAGGATGTAAAAATACACTTTATGTCTATATTGTACCAATTGAGTTTTCTCAATAGCTGTGGTCCTAAATATTCAGAAGGAGTTTGTTTATATCTAAGACTGCGATCCTGAATGCATGCTGTTCAAACCACCAGCTGCTCTGTGGGAGAAGGATGGGCAATCTCTCCCATGTGACTAACTGTCTCTGAAAACCTGCAGGAGCCGTAGGTCGATTCTGACTCAACGGTAGTCAACAACAACAAAACTACAGGCCTGTTATTGTTGTTGTTAAGTGCCATCAAGTTGTAGATGACTCATAGCAACCCTATGAATGAAAGACCTAAACGTTTATATAACTTTCATAATTTCCCCAAGTTCATAGGGTTTCTGGAAGCAAGCTATTTTGGAAGTGGATGCCACTCCTACTTCTAAGCTTGTTTGATCAGAGAGCTCCACCAAACAGTGTCCACCATGGGTAACCATTGTCGCATTTGACACATAAGTGTCACAGTGTTCAGCTTCACAGCAACCACCTTTGTACAGCAAATGGACAGACCAGTGCCATACCACTTAGAAGAATGTTTGACCAAAAACAAGGATACAGGCCTATAAAAGGGAATAATAAAACCTATTAGGGGAGAATGTACTCATCAGTACAATCAATCTTGTGTTGTTGATTGCCATTGAGTCGAGCATGACTCTATGAACAAAAGGCCTTAGCTATTGTCATTTTTCCAAGTTCATAGAGTTTCCAGAGGCATGTGGTTTAGAAAGTGGCTGCCACTCCTGCTTCCAAACCCATCTTACAACTGGGAGCTCTACAATGGGAAACCATTATGGTATTTGATGCCACAATGGCACAAGGTTCAGCATCACAGCAAATCCAGCTTACTTCACACAGCGTGTTGACAAAGTGTGATGTACAAAGTGGAAGAATGTTCCTCCAGATATCACAGCACTAGTCTCTTTTAGCAGTGGTTAAGTGTCGTCTAGTCAGATACAACTCAGAGTAAGCTCGGATCACTCACTCTTAAGAGACTAAAAAAGGACCATTGCCCACAAAACAAATCTCAGAAGGGAAGATGCATCAGGAAATAAGGGTGAATGGATAAGGGGAAGAAACTCAGGAAATGCTGTTACATTGTGGAGATTACAGTCAGTGTCACAAACAAAATGTGTATAAACTGTTGAATGGAAAACTAATTTGCTGTGTAAACTTTCACTGAAACCATAATGGGGGGGGGGTATTTTCTGAAGCTGTCTATACAAAATATCACTGTCACCGTCTGCTATTTCTTTGCCACAATCGTCCCTTTATTCAATTCAGATACTGAAGTAACAGCAAGGTGACTCTTGTTCTTTTCTTTTTAAGCAGTTGCCTGCTTTAAGAATACAAACTGCAATACCAGAAAGAATATTCATTTTCTGGGCCAAAACTCCATGGCAGTAATCCTAGAAATCACAAACCTAAGTAGATTGGGGCTTGCTACTGCCTATGCCATTTCCAAAAGAGAGCTGACCATGCACAAGAATAGACTTTCTCAGCAAATACTAATTCTTTTCAACTAATAGGCTGAAGGCCCTTCATATTCCTTTATTAAATGAGACTCTCAGATGTGTTTGCCCTGACTTTGTTGTGGCCACATATAAGCTTGCCTTTTCTATCAATCTGGGGACAACCGTTTTTAGTCACTCAAGAGTCTAAATAGCTTTTACCACACAATTCTATATTAACTTAGTTACCTTACTTACCTACCCCCTTGTTTACTCTAAATATCAATATCTCTAAGGCCAGAGGAAGAATTGACACCCTTGAATTGTCATGTGGATGAAGACTATTGAATGTCCCATGGACTGCCAAAAGAACAAACAAATCTGTCCTGGAGGAAGTGTCAACAGCGTGCTCCTTGGAAGCGAGGATGGTGACACTTTGTCGCACATACTGTGGGCATGTTATCAGGAGGGGCCAGTCCATGGAGAAGGACATCAGCTGGGAAAAGTAGAAGGTCAGCAACAGAGAAGAAGACTCTCCATGGGCTACAGCAGCGGACGGAGCATAGCAGAGACACTGAGGATCTTACAGGATAGGGCGGGGTGTGTTTGGTTGTACATGCGTTAGAGCTGATATGACAGCACCTAACAACAACCAATTGGCAGCATCAGGATGGATGGCGAAGAGATTGAGATTGTTCACAGCTTTAGTCTGCTTGGCTCCACAGTCAACACTCTTGGCACCAGCAGCCAGGAAATTAAGACATATTGCAATGGCAACGTCTGCTGTTAGGGACCTCTCTAAAGTACTGAAGAGCAACAGTGTCTCTCTGGAGACTAAGGTCTGCCTGATACAGGCCATGGTCTTTGCAATCACTTGTTATGCATCAGAGAGTTGGACAATGTCTAGGAAGGATAGAAGGAGAACTGATGCCTTTGAGCTGTGGTGCTGGAGAAGAGTATTGAATGTACCCTGGACTGCCAAGAAAACAAATAGATTCACCCTGGAGAGGGTTAAACCAGGCTGCTCCTTGGAGGCAAGGATTCTTTTTTTTAAAATTATTATTAAATTTTATTAGTTTTAATGAACATTTACAGAGATTTTGGGTTTTCATTCATTCATTGTTGCACTGTTTTCTCTACCGTCCTCCCCAGTTCGTTCTTCTTTCCCCCTCCCGAATGTCTGTTTTAATTATCCAATTGCCACAGTGCTTGTCGAAGCCAGTTCTGATAAATCTCCTTTGTCAGTGTGTCCTTTGCCATTCCCTATCACTGGAGGCAAGGATTCTGAGGCTTCGTCTAACATACTTTGGTCATGTTGTAGGGAGAGACCGGTCCTTGGAGAAGGACATCATGCTTGGGATGGTGGAGGGCAGGCGCAGGAGAGGAAGGCCCTCTAGGAGGTGGATTGATTCAGTGACTGGCGTAATCGGGATGAGTGTGTTGGAGACAGTGCGATTGGCACAGGACAGAGTAGAGTTTAGGGCTGTTGTACATAGGGTCACTATGAGTCGCAAGCGACTCGATGGCACATAACAACAACAAGAAGTGTGGGTGTAGAGAGAAAATGGAAACAACAAAACAAAAACCACAGTAAAGTCATAGACAACAACAGGCCATTACACTGTTGTTAGTTACCACCAAGGAGACTGTGACTCATAGGGAACCCACGTACAATAGACCAATACCTTGTCTGATTCTGTACCATGCACAACTCCATATTACTGGAAAAACAAACACACACAAGGTAGATATTTTTTTCTAGTGTCTTTCATTTCAGGTTCTATCACATGGGTTAACATTGAAAACCATATTTGTATTTCACTGAACAAGATTTGTCTGCTTAGATAAGTTGAAAAGCCTAAAAATATTAACACCATAGGAAAAGAAGCAATGCACACATTACTCCCACCCTTGAAAAGAAAGGAAGGGTGCAGAATACCCTCCATGAGGTAGGAAATGGCAGGAGATGAAACAGAAGGAATGGCATGATTTTCCTGAGAAAGGTAAAGTATAGTAAAGTGAGTCTCTGTTCCAGGTGAAATCCTTTGCCTAACTATGGGTCAGCCTAGGACACCAGGGAGAGTATGACTCTGTTGTCTCCTTGAGTTCAAGTCACCAGAACTTTGAAAGAATACATTTTTATTGTTTTAAGCCCCCAAATTGTGCTAAGGTGTTTACAGCAGCACTAGGAAACACGCTTGCACATTGCTGGTCTGGGCTGTCATTAGTTATTTATTCTATGCATTAATTCCCTGCAACACAGGGAAAGATCATTACAGAGATCACTGAAGAGGCTTCCCAAACACAGAAGTAAAGCATTTGTACATGTATTTGTCGCTCCTGATTGCCAAATAAATAGAAGGCGGCCCTTTGGTAACTTTGTGAACCACCTTGATCTCTCTCCTCTCGCTGCTTGTCGTCGACAGTCACACCTGCCATTCCTCACCTCCATGTCACTGCTCTCATTGAGATCTCTGCCTGGAAAGAGCACCTCCTCCACGGTGGCCCTTTCTGCTTTGCTCCCTTTTCTCCTGTTTCTAATTCGACACAAGCATCCCCACTTCAAAGCCTTTCTTGAAATCTTGTGTCAAAGCTGGATGTGTCCCTAGCATCATAGCCCTGCTCTATTCCTAGTGTCAGGAAGCAATCTCTGCTGAGATGGCGTGTTTTCAAATTCATGGTACTTGATGATAGAGTTTCTATCAGACAAAAGAGAGAAAATGAGACTATCTCCCTTGGGAACAGATTGTTGTTGATGGCTGAGTAATTTCTGTGAAGAAAGGCCCATAAACAAAGCCTGGTCATGGTAATCTTTTATCTGTTGCTGTAGCCCCAGTGGACCTATATGCAGATTTCCCTGAGCTCAATGATGCCCATAGATTTGCTTGATGCAAGATTGGCAAGTAGTGCTAATTTTAAAAAACTCTATCTGCGAAGCTCAATTGAATTATTTCTGCCTGTATTGGTTTTCATTTTCTCTTAGGATTTGAGTGAAAGTTTACAGATCAGATTGGTTTTCCATTCAACAATTCATACACATCATGTCTTGTGACATTGATTACAATCCTCACAATGGAACGGCACTTTCCCTACTTATTCCTGTGGTTCCTGTTTCCATTTATCCTGTTTCCCTGTCCCTTGTTGCCCTCTGAGCTTTATCTCAGAAAATGTGGCCCTTTTGATCTTGAATACTTGATAGCTAAGAAGTGCATTCCTCCCTGGTGTCGGCCTGTCTATCTTTGTACTAAGAGTTGAGTCACCCGGGTGATTTCAGTTTCAGGAGTGATTTCAGCTCCAGGCTTGACAAAAGGTCTTGGAGACTCCATCAGTCTCTGTCAGACCGGTAAGCCTTGTCTATGGGCATGATTTGTCTGTCATATGTGCTCAGGTCTTGTCTCTGTGTCACATTTTGGGCATTCTCACAAGTGTTTCAAACATTTTCCTAGTGTGATTTCACACTTCACGGACTGCAGTAGAGCATAAGTGTAACTTTTAAAAATTGGTTTGTTTACAAAGTTCGTGCACATTGTTTTTCACAATCTTCTTCATTCACATTGTGTTTCAGGCAATCATTCCCTTGCATTATGTTTTATAAAATGAATCACCATTGGACTTTGCCGCTCGTTACCCTGTCTTTTCACCCGAATCCTTCCCATTTCCTTCCCTCCCTTTCTCTGTCCACCAAACTATAACCCTCTGGTTTCACCCCTCCCCATCCTCAGCCCTCTTCCCTTGAGCTCTCCTACGTGTTTTACTAGTTATCCTTCTATTTTTACAACTATAGTTTTATGTAGTATTTGTTTGTTTTTTTAAAAAAATTTAGGTTGTTTATTTTTCATTTCAATGAACATCTACAGAGATTTTGGGATTCCATTCATTCATTGTTGCA
>NW_006399766.1:22352795-22406710 GCF_000299155.1 Elephantulus edwardii | reverse complement strand
AGAAAAACTGGATGAAATATGTTTACGGCATTGAAGTCTATGGGGGAGAGAATAGTCTAAAAGTATTATATTTTAGGGCATTATTTTTATCGCAGTATTTGTTTTTATGAGACTCTGTTAATTCGCTGAGCACAATGCTCTCCAGTCTCTCCCAAGTTATGCAGTATTTTTCAAAATTATTGCTTCTGAGTGCTGCATAGTACTCCATTGTGTGAATATATAACAATTTCTCAGTCCATTCTGTTGTGGTTGGACATTTGGGCTGTTTCCATGGCCTTGTGATGGTGAATAATGCTGTTATGAACATTGGTATAGAAATCTTCGTTTATGTCTCAGCTCTAATTTGGGGGGGGGTATATTCCTACGTTAGATGCCTCTGGAAACTCTATAAACTCCATAAACATAAAGAAATGACGTTAATTAATTCTAGATCAGAGTTCATGTCTTTTGTTGATAGGGTTGCTATGTATTCAACTTGATGACACTTAACCACTGCTAAGTAATACTAGTGTTGCTATATTTTGGAGGAACGTTCTTCCACTTTGTACATCACTGCTTGTCAATTTGCTGTACTGAGGTAATCTGGGTTTCATGTGATGCTGAACCTGTGCCATTGGGCCTTCAAATACCATAGTGGTTTCCCAATGTGGACAGTGTTTGGTGGAGATCCCAGTTGTCGGATAGGTTTGGAAGCAGGAATGGCATCCAATTCCTAAACCGCATGCCTATGAAAATGATGAACTTGGAGAGTCATTAGGTTTTATGTTCATGGAGTCACTATGAATCGTGCTCGATTCGATGGGAATCAACAACAACAACAACAATAGTAATTCCCAGTAGTGGAATGATATGGAGTTATATGGAGTTTCTATGTTCACCCCATTTTTTTGTATTGTGTATTAAATGTTTTTTTTTTAATTATTTTTTTCTTTTTTATTGTGTACCGTTGAATCAGATCTGACAGGCACAGGAGGAGATTGCCCCTCCTTCTCCAGCAGAGCATCTAGTGGATTCAAACTGCACACCTTGCCACTAGGCCACCAGAGGCGAGGCCAAACTCTTTTCCAAAGTGGTTGTATCACTTTATAATAACACCAACAATGTATGAGAGTTCCCACCGCTCCACATCCTCTCCTACATTTACTACCTGCTGGCCTGCTAAGCTTTCCACTGCTAGTGGGGTGAGATGGTGTCCCACTGTGATTTTGATTTGCATCTCTCTTATTAACAGTGATTTTGAGCATTTCTTCATGTGTCTGTTGGCCATATGAACATCTTCATCTGTGAAAACCCTTTCCATGTCTTTCGCCCATTTTGTGATGTGTTATCAGTCTTTTTCTTGTGGAGGCCCACGAATATTCTGTAAACTTTTGTTATAAGACCTTTGTCTGAGATGGTATTGCCAAATGTTTGTTCCCAGTCAGTTGGTTTTTGTTTTATCCTGTTGGAAAAAGGTTTTGATGAGCACAGAGATTTAATCTTTAGGAGGTCCCATTAATTAAGTTTATCCTCTCCAGATTGTGCATTTCTGGCTGTATTTGGCAGTCTCTTTATACCATAGACTAGGCTGTCTCAACTTGATCCCAGTGTGTCTCTGATGAGCTTTATGGTTTGGGGCTGTACTCCCAGGTTTCTGATCCTCTTTGATTTGGTTTTTGTATATGGTGTGAGGTTTGGATCCTGTTTCAGCTTTCTGCAGGTAGCAGTCCAGCACCATTTGTTGAAGAGGTTGTCACATAAGCATAACAAATATTCGTTGAGATACCAAAAGGTTTGAGTGACTACCTTTATTGTGTTATATTTTATTGTGTTGGCCTTGAGTTGAACTTGCAACATTTCTAGGGTACATCTGTACTGAAACTCTTGTTACAATGAAGGCAGAACTGACTCACAGCTGATTATTCAGTGGGTGTCTGAAGTTGTTAAGTGCAGAGGAGGAAATTTCCCATCTTTCTGCTGATGGATTCGAACTGCCAGACAGTCACAGATCTGGGTTAGTAGCCCAACTCCTCAGAGCTCCCTACACCTGTGCTATAAAAATTTTTTAAAAAAAGAGAGAAACTGTGGAGGAGGAGTGGAAGTTAAGGAAGGGCTGCTTACATGTGGGGAAAATGTTTGTTTTGAATGATTGTTGTTGTTTTTTTTTTAAATTAAAAGCTTTCTTTGGCTCTTTGCTACTACTACCCCTGGAGCTCCTGGAGAGACACAACCTTGAGATTTCCTGCACCTAGCTCAGAGCTGGTGTTTCCTAGAGGTTTCTAGAATGAGCCCTTCCACACTTTCCTTAGGGTTCTAGCTTTTTGTTCCAGCCCTGTGAAGAGAGAAGCAGAACCAGTGTGTGACATCAGACCTGCCAGTTGTCAGGATTAGGTGCCAAAGCCTCTGCCAAGGCCTATCTTCCATCTCAGAAGCGTAAAAGCATGACAGGTTTTCAGCAAGTGAGAATGGGTTAGGGCAGATAATGCTTTCTCTTTTCAGTCCAGAAAAAACGTACCAACAAGGAGCTGGATGCTGGGAGGTGATAAGAACGCCACACACAATGAGGGAAATCAATGCAAAGGTCCTTCTGTGCTCAGTAAACATGATGGTGCTCTTGAGGAGATTTTGCTAAAAGACCAGTCAACTTTATAGTTGCCCCTCTGTACAGGACCCAGAGATTCAAGTGTAATGGATGGAAAGTGGTACACTCAGACATTTGCAAGCTCATGTTGTTGTGGTTACCCCAAACCAAACAAACGCACTACCATCTTTCTTCCTTGGAACAATTGGCATATGTCAGCTGCTGAACTGTCAGTAGCACAACTGGTAATGCATGATGCCAATCTTTGTTGAGATTAGCTGCCCTCAAGGTGGTCCCTCGACTCATGCACAAAGGAATTAAATGCTTCCTCATCCCGTGCCTTTCTCATGATGGGCTATGGAGCCAGCTCTTAAGATCTATGGGGTTTTCATTGACTGATTTTTGGAAGTAGATTGCAAAGCCTCTATTCCTAGTCCATCTGTGAAATGGACCTCAATCTGAAGTATTCCCATAATTGGTTGGGCCTTAAACCATTGTTCATAGGGTTTTCATTAGCTGATTTTTAGAAGTTTGGCAAGATTTTTTTACTGGTCCACTTTAGTAGTCTGGAAGTGCCACTGAAACCTGTTCGGTATCATAGCAACATGCAAGCCCCAACTGACAGATGACTGATGACTACTGGGTGTGGATTCTACCAGTGAACCACACCCCCCTCCAAAGTCACACTACACACACTAAAACAAAACACAAGATCATCGTCACTACTACCAGACTTGAGTCCAACTTTTGAAAACAGCCCCATAGCTTGAACGGTCCCTCCTGCAAAGGGATGTAACTGCTCTTGCTGTCCAAGAGGTGCTGGGACTAAGCCCAATGGCATCTTGGAACCGAGGCTAATGGAGATGTAAGTCCGAAGGAAGAAGGCAATTTGTAATGGAGAAAGAGAGCTAGAGGGTCAAGAACCCCGAGCTTGATCAATAGGTCAGCCACTGGAAGCCAGAGCGAGCAAGCAGAGAAGAGAGCAAGATGCTGCGAATGGAGTCAGGGCCAAAAGTCATTTCACAACACAGCCTTTCTCTGCATGGCCCTTGCATGTTGCCCTGGACAAGAGGTACACTCTTAAAGCTCCAGAACAGCTGCTGTTCCTCATTTCCTGGACTGTTCTGCTTATCCGAGGGCTGACAGGAAGAATTGTGTTTCTTCAAGATGGAGGTGTGTTCAGTACACCCTACCAAATGTGGTATCACTGTCAAAGGGTTAATTTGAGGTTGAATTACCCAATGCCCGAGTAAATATTTTTGTGTAAGTCACCGTAACTAGAGTGGAATGGTATAGAGATGAATAATACCTATTGCAGGCTCTCATTAATTAGAAAATGTATCATCCTAGATAAAGGCAAGGAGAGATACAGTAAAGTGTGGGTCATTTGTCAGTACTCAAAAAAGTAAGCTCGCTGCTATCTAGTAAATTCTCATGCATATTGATCCCTCCCCCAATTGGGTTTCTGTGGCTGTCAATCTTTATGAGAATAGGCTGACGTGCTCTTCCCTTGAAGCAGCTGACCTCCCAGTAAGCAGCCCTCTCACCTTCTACACAGACACCCAGGTTCCGCTCCCAGCCCTTGCACCTCAGACACAGACACCACCCATCTGTCAGTGGAGGCTTATATGTTGTTATGTGTAGCTCAAGAGATTTTACTGGTAGGAAGGACCTGGCTACCTACTTCTCAAAAGCAGTCACCATGGTCTAATCCCATTGCTCATGAGGTTGCCTTGAGTCAGGGGCTTACTGGCAAGCAATTAGCAACAATAGGATATAATCCTAGAAGGGTGAGCACAAAAGTACTAATGCGAAGGGCTTTGCCTCAGAAAGCTGGGAGTACATTTCTTTCTTTAAATTTGTCAGTCAAATGTGGACAAGAGAAGGAGAGAGAGATATCCCTGAGGTTTTGAGGTGCAGAAAAAACAACCCTCTTTATCGTCACTTTTAGCAATTTTATTCTGAGATGTGACCTGTCCTTCCTTTCTCCTTTCCAGATTTCTATTTACAATTCTTCATATGAGTTCAGACAGTTCCAGCACTTCCAAAATTAACCCAAGACAATTAGTCAACAGGACTGAATTAGCAGGGCATTTAAGAGTCAATTGCATCTCTCCTGCCTTAAAGCAAAAGTTCAGAGTTGAGTCAAAGTAATTCCTGAGGCGTCTGCTCTGGGATAGAAGTTTACTGTGATTCTTCTTGGGGATGCGTTTTGACACGATTATTCCCAAAATATCCACTCTCTTGGCCATCAGCAAAGCATTACAAAGTGAATATTGTCCTGTCCTACTGGATTTAAATGAAAACAAAACAAAAATTTATTCTAACTCATAACAACTCTGTGTGTGTGTGAAAGTTGACTAACTTTTTAGAAGTTGGTTGCCAGGTCTTTCGTCTACCCTGGGTGGATGCATGAAATTCTACCCTTTTAATTATCAATTGAGGGTGTTGACTGTTTTCATCATGCAGGGACTCCCTTTACAAGGGGTATTAAAACATAAAATATGACTCCCCCAGCTCTTTGATTCTTGGCATGAGTTCAGACTTCATTTAAGTGCTTTCTGAAGAGTAAACCAGCTATGTGGCTTTGTCTTCAGGCAAACTGCAATTGAAAGCTGGTCACAGACACCAGAAGAGGATTTAAAACCAAAAATCCACTGTCATCAATCCCAACTCATGGTGACTCTCCATCAAATGTCCAAGACTGTAATGTTAAGGGGATAGATAGTGCCTAATCTTTTACCTGCAGAGCAGTTGGTGAATTTGAACCACCAAACTTTTGGTTAGCAGCCCAATATATAACTCAGTGCACTATTGGGGTTCCTACAGAATAGTCCGTATCTTATTGCCATCAAGTCTGAATGCGACCCATGGTTAACCCTCCAGGGGATTTTCCTAGGCTGTATCTAGCATAGGAGATTTCCTATCTTTCTTTCACAGAGCAGCTGGTGGAATGAACCTAAGTCTAACTCAATGATTCTTGATTCTGAGCTGCAGTCCATACTTAAGGCTATCACCTTTTAATGCCTTCAATAAGTACTTCAAGTCTTCTTCACTTTCAGTAAGCCAGGTTATGTCATCTGCATATCATAGGTCACCTTAGTATGATGCTACATACTTCATTATGTAGTCCAGGTTCTTAGACTATTTGCTAGAACATAGGTCAGGGAAATGCAGTGTTCTTGTTCAGAGTCAGGACAACAGGATTCTAGAACTGCAAGGAAACCTTAGAATGGACCCTAGTAAACTTATTGAACCCACAATCAATAGACTTGGTACCAGCATTCAGGAGGTCAGGAGACATACTACACTGGGAAAGTTTGCAGCCAGTGATCTTTCCAAATTACTGAGGAGCAATGATGTAAGTTTGAGGACTAAGGTGTGCCTGATCGAGACCATGGTCTTTGCAATCATTTGCTGTGCATCTGAGAATTTGACAATGAAAAGGGATGAAAGAAGAATTGATGCCTTTGAACTACAGTGTTGGAGGAGAGTACTGAGTATTCTAAAGAAAAAACAAAAATATCTTAGAGAAAGTATAGTCAGAGTGAACTAGATACCCCCTTTCTTCATGGTCTCCAGATTCTCACAAACTCTTCTACATCCTTCTTTAGTTAGGTAACCATATACATGTCCTGCCTTTTGTAACTGCCACTGATCCTCACAGTGGGAATCTTGAATCCTTCCAAATTCTCTGTGAATTCTTAGTGAAGGATGAGAGGTGTTCCACTCAATCACTTCTGGATCCGATTCCCTGTGGCCACTGACTCCTTGAACTTTATTCTGATGCTTGCCTCCTGAAATAAACCTACTGTTTTCTTCGCACATTTACCATGCAAGTATTGAACTCCATTCCCTCCTTTCTACTGCCCCCATAACTTTGAATTAGGTCTGTGTACAATAGCCTTTAGTCTTTTTTTTTCTGGATTATTTTAGCATACAATTTAAAAAAAATTATTATTAATTTCACTTTAGAGACTTTGGATTTCCATTCATTCGTTGTTGCACTTTTCTCCCTGCCTGCCCCTCCCCCCAGTACACTCTTCTCTTTGAAAAGTAAAAGAAAAATTCTTTCATTGTTTTACAATCCCTCCCCCCCAGGTCCACTGCACTATGCAGCCTTTGCTCTGGACTCCCGTCATGACAAAAATACCTAATCACATGTCCCTCTTAAACAGTTTTCTCCCTCATCTGTTATACATTATTGGACCCATCTTTCTCAGTCTCCCCCCAACCCTGATGTCAGTCCTGTTTTACAACAGTGGCACTATGCGGTATTTGTCCTTTTGTGACTGAGTTACTTCACTCAGCATAATGTCCTCCAGGGTCACCCATTTTTTATAATATTGCATTAGTTCCTTGTTTTTCAGTGCAGCATAGTATTCCATTGTATGAATATACCACAGCTTCTCTATCCATTCAATTCTTCTGGAGGACAGTGTAGCTGGTAGGCTGATCTCAGGCCAGGCCAGTCAGGCTCTGCCTTTGGGTGCTTACGCTCATAAGCACGCATTTTGCTTGTCCTAAACATAACCAGTGATCTCTGAGAGACCAGCTCAAAACATACTAAGAATTCTTGTTTGTCAGTATAGTTATACAGCCCTAAATTAAGCAGACCTCATGATGGAGGGCTGACCCCTTCTGAGTGCAATAATGAGCCTTTCTTTCTTCTGATGAATAAACAAACAAATGTAATCCCCTTTGGTAAGTACTGAGGGGTGGGAATAAAAAAAAAAGATCATTACTGCTGAGTCAGAACCAATTCGTAGCTAATCCTCCAATGCATTTTTGGAGACAAAAGGAGGAGATTGCAAAACTCTGTCTCTTGGAACTGCTGGTGGATCTGAACCACTAGAAAGGTGCAGCCTCTCAGCAGTACAAATCTCTACGGATTACACCCAGTGGAAGGGAAAGGAAAGACACTTTCGATTCATACATATAGAGACCTTTTTATTAAGACATAAGACAAAGATAAAATCATTCTGGAATGAAGGAGACCATCTGCATGTTGCTGAAAATCCCACTGAATTATTTTTCCCCCCACTAAATTATTTATATGATTGAAGACAATCATCACCAGGTCATAACTGGTGGCAGTTACAATCCATCACTGTTGAGAGTCAGACTGAGAAGAGAGCAAAGGGCCATGGTTAGAAAAATAAATTTAAAAGGACTATGATAGGAATATGTACACAACTGCAAATTAGAAAAGTTTATAGGATGGGTTTTAGAGTTTCAGTCCTCTGGATACCATGGTGATTTAGCCATAACTTGGGGCCTTGTGGTTGTTTCTGGTAGATCATTAAGCACAAAGCCAGGCAAATTCTTTGGCTCTCTGTGCAAACCCCAAGGCATATTATTGTCTCTTGCTAGGCCGGCTTGGCACTTGTAATCTGCTTTCAACGGCCCTTTTCCTGAGGGCCAAATTAGATGGCTATTGTGTGATGAGAAGAAGATGCATGATGTGAGCTAGGGTTGACTGCTGCACCCTGATGGCTTGCTCGGGACTGAACGCTGCTTGTGGCTGCAGAGGCTCAAGGTTTCCCAGGTGATTGGAATTTTTCAGCAAAACAGACATACTTGTTCCCTCAAAGTACTGGTTTGATAGGGGTGGGCAAACCAGAAATTGGCTTCGTAAAAGGGACATATTAAGGCATGAAGCATGAAGTGGCTTCCATAAATGTAGTTATTAGTAAGGTGATTATATGGGGGGGAACCCCACAATATGCATGAATGAAATATAATATAAATGAAAGACTATAAAAACAACACAAGAGTGCATGCATGAAACAATGTATATGAATGATAAAAAAATAACATTTTTTTAAAAATTTAAACTAAGATAGGGCTCTACTATAGACTTTGGCTTTGTACAAATCAAGTTTTTCACAATTCAGTCTCTAATACTACGAATATATTTTTAGGAAACATTGGTAGCTTAATGATAAGAAACTGCACCGCAATCCCAAAGGCACATGGTTCAAACCCACTAACTGCTCTATGGGAGAAAGATGGGTAATCCCATCCTGTGTGATTAAACTGAGCCTGAAAACCCCCTGGAGGGTCAACTATGAGTCTGTTCCAACTAGAGAGCACTTGATATTGTAGATTTTCAATCGGGCAATTTAGTCAAACAACTGAGAATATTAAGACGGAGCAAGATGATTTTAGAGATTATCTAAACCTTAATTCTCCTTCTTCAACTTGCAGAAGGAAGAACTATAGCAGAGAGGGTCTAGAACTTATTCAAGGTCACACATAGAGTTGATGACAAGACTTCTCTTGGATTTGTTATGTATTTGGTCCTTTAATAGTGCAAACGGTTAATGTGCTGAGCTACCAACCAAGAGGTCAGAGGTTCTAAATTTATTTTCTAAAATTCTTGGGAAGAAATACGCCATTGGAAACTCTGCGGAACACAGTTCTACTTGGACACACAGGAAGTCACTCTGAATGGGAGTTACTGAGTGGAAGTTGGAGGTTTTGTTGGTTGACCTCTTGGGAACTACATGTGCAAATAAGTCTATTTGGCTTAATTACAGTTTTTAAAAGCAGGCTAAACGTCCTCTTGGTTAGGATGCTAGATTGTACTAAGGAAAACCTAAGTTTTCCAGCTTGTTTTCCACTTTAGCACCCCCCCCCCAATGGAAGAATGGGAAGTGGTACAGTCCACACCAGAGTCCATCTCTGCTGGGCCTTAGCAGAGTCAGTCTTAGGCAAGACTTCGTTCTGAGATGGAATTTAATTCACCCACGAGGATATCTATGTGGGGGCTTTTGGTTTTTGTTTATGTTTTGTTTAAATCCACAAATGCCTTCATATCATCAGTTACTCTGCAATGAAAATCAAGCATTCTGAACTGAGGGCCTTGGCCAAAATATGCCAAGTGTGTGGTTTAATGGCCCAAAAGTTTGTGCCTCAGTGTGTAAGGTGCAGACACTACCACACTTCTCGAGTCTTCCCATTGGAGCCTTTGCTCCAGGCCCTACTGAGAGGGTTTCCTTCTCAACGCTTTTTATTTTTTTGTCCAACATTTGTTGCATCAGTACAAGTTAGACACTCCTCCCTGACCTTAATAAAACAGACTGCACTGCTCATGAGAGCCAGTCACACTGCAGAAAGGCTTGGTTCTCTGCTGAAGACGTGGACATTTCCAGGACTTCCTTGTTTTAACCTCCCCCTGCTGGTGAAAAAAAGTTCACAGACTATTTAGAAGCGGGGAAAACGTTAAAGGACGGGAATTTGCGTCTCATAGTAACAGTGGGCCTTCACTTCCACAGATTAATGATTTTCCTTTTCAATACAGAAAGAGAACTGAGTATTTTTTCCCCTACTAAGTAGAGTAGTCTGGTCACTACCTGAATGATACGAAGAAAGAATCCAAGTTCTCTTGCATAGTGTATTGCATTCATGTATAAACACAGATTGGCCCTGAATCGTGTTCTTTTAGAACCTATTCCTGTGAGTGCCAAAATTATAGTGAGTGAACTAGGAAACTGAGGGTGGGCCCTGAATCGTGTTCTTTTAGAACCTATTCCTGTGAGTGCCAAAATTATAGTGAGTGAACTAGGAAACTGAGGGTGGGCCGTGGTGGTTCAATTGTCTTCCAGGCAGTAAACCAGAGAGAGCTCTGGTGGCTTTATGGTAAGGAATTGACCTATCAACCCCAAAGGAAGGTGGTTTGAATTCACACTGGGAGAAGGATGGCCAATCCTCTCCCTTCCAGTTTACTGCCTCTGAAAACCTGCTAGAGGGTCAGCTATGAGTCAGTTCTGACTAGACAGCACACAACAATCACAACTTGAAGATATGAATTTGATTCCCAGTCATCATCTGTGTGTCAGTGGAGTTGCGTGTATTGTTACAATGATGAACAAGCTTCGGCAGAACTTTCAGACTCAGATGGACTAAAAAAGAAAAAATGTCTGATAATCTGAAGTGTTGGCCTACAGCCTTTTAAAATTCATTTGGGCCTGGTTGTCATTGTTTTTTTGAAATGAACACTCCTAAGTGGTACAGCACTTTTCTGTCATTTCTCTGTGTTGAGGTAACTTTGGATTACTGTGATACTGAACATTGTGCCATTGGTCTGTCAAGTGCCATAATGGTTACACATGGTTGACAATATCTGGTTAGCTAGTAGATTAAGACAGGCTTGGAAGCAGGAGCAGCATCCACTTCCTAAACATGGCTGTGGAAACTCTATGAACTTAGAGAAAGGACAAGTTACAGAACAAGGTTAAAAGTCTTTTGTTTATGGTGTCAGTACTAGATGGTGCTTAACAACAACACTATATATTGCCAAGCCCTTGTCTTCCATTTTGGAGTTCCATTGGCTCGTCTCTGTATGATGGCACTCTTGTTTTGGTTGAGGATCTGTGTAGATTGTTTCATTTTTTAAGCCTCTTCTTTAGCGTCAACCAGTCTTCCAGGAGAACACTTGCATTTAAGGCCAAGCCCTTCTCTCCATTTTGGAAACTGGGTGAAGCAACTGGACTCTGTAAGATGGGCTCTCTTACTTTGGTTTAGGGTCATTGTGGAATGTTTTCCTTTTCTTTTTTATTATTACTAAAGCCTCTTGTTTAGACTCAACAAAACCTCCTGCAGGGCCCTTATATTTAATAAGTCGGGTCCAAGGGATTATTTTTTAATCCTTTGCTACTATATTTTGGAGGAACATTCTTCTAAGTCACACAGCACTCTTCTGTCAATGTGCTATACTGAGGTAATCTTAGGTTGCTGTGACGCTGAACATTGGGGCTCAAATGCCATAATGACTGTCCATCGTAGACAGTGTTTGCTGGAGCTCCCAGTTTTAAGATAGGTTGGGAAGCAGGAGTGGCATCCAATTCATAGGCTACATGCCTCTGGAAACTCTATTAACTCGGAGACACAATAGTTATAGCAAGGCCCCAGGTTTTTTGTTCATGGAATTGCTATGAGTCTTGCTCAACTTGAGAGCAATCAACAGCATCTACTTCTGAAAGTTTCCAGTCAAAGGAAAAACCTATGGATTACAGCCATTGGAGCCCCGGCCAGCCAGGGGGACGGTGCAAGACCAAGTAACATTTTGTTCTGTTGTGAGTGGGGCTGCCATGAACTGAGGAGTGAGTGTAGCAATAGCCTCAAGTGTATCAGAGATTGTGAGGATGGCACAGGGTAGGACAGGGTTCAAGGTTATTATTCATTAGGTTGCTACAAGTCATACTTCACAACATTTAACAACAACAGAGAAAATGAGATAGAATAAGCTACCTTAGTCCAGTCTTCCGTCTGCCCTCTTGAATTTGTAGCTCTTCATTGGCTATGAGGTATGAGAATTAGATGCCTGTTTTTCTACTAAATGGCACATTAGACAGGGAGCTCTGGTGGCACAGTGGTAAGAAGCTATGCTGCAGTCCCAAAGGGATGTGGTTCAGAGCCACCAGCTGCTCTGTGGGAGGATGAGCAATCTCCTCCCATGAGACTTACTGCTTCGAAAACTTGCTGGAGGCTCAGTTATGAGTCACCTCCAACTCGGTGGCACACCAACACCGAAACATGCCTGTAGAATGGTGTCCAAATTATGAATGAAGAATTTCAGAGTTCCTGGAACAAAGAAAGCAAGCACGCTCATTTCTTGTGGAATGAGCACATGTGAAAGCACAATTGCAAAGTATTTCCTTTCACGCCTGAGCTCTGTGAACTATATTTTGGCTGATCAGGTTTTCTGCTTCCTTCTGTATTTTTGATAATTTCTCTGCCATTAAAGTTGATCAATAAGGAACACATAGATAAGTTAGGTGGTGTTCTGTGAGTTTTAATTTCTGAGAATTGAGTTAAGGGGGAAACAATGACAATTTAAAGGCTATTATCACAGGGTGCAGTATTTTCTCTTTTTTCCCCAATATGTGATTCTTTGCACCGGCTCAACTCTGCAGTGCACATTCATAATTGATGAAAGCTCCTTGGCTGAGGAATGATGTGGGGGAAACTTTGAAACTGTAATGCACTTTTAAAACATTAAATATCTAGTTCCATTTGGTGCCTAAGAATGTACATAATCAATTTTCCTTATTTGCCACCATAATTATGCATTCCACCTGTTTTAAGGATTCCTGTGCTAATGGTAAAAGCTATAGAAAGATATTAAGGACAATTCAAAAAAGAAAAGAGCGATTCCTCCCCTCAAGGTGCTGTCAACCTAGTGGGGAAAACAAGCTACGGACACAAACAGTGCTGGTGGGAAGCAATGGAAGCGGAGGGATGCTCTTCAGTCCGGGCTATTCTGGTAATGTACAACCCTGAACGTCATGTGTGTGAGTTTGCTAATATGTAAAATAAGAGCATTAGATGGCATGGAATTGAAAATGACTACTCTGTGATAAGTACAATAAAAATATATGATCCTTGGGATAAACAGCCTTCCTGTATCATTCCTTGTTATTTCTTTAGTAAGTATCGTGGAGGTGCTCAATGACTGTTCATCAAATGACAGAATGAGCAGAGGGAGTGCTGGAAGAAATGAAAGCGAGCTCAAGTTTAGATTGGATTATAAGTGAAGAGTTTATGTAGGAGATGATATTTGAAATAGGCCTCAGAAATACATTTTTGTTAAACACAAAATCCTGATTTGAGTGCAAGTTTGCAAAGAAAATGCATTTTCCATTCAAACCATTCATACACATTTTGTTCTAGAACATTAATTACAGTATCTATACCATAAATACAGTGTAGATATAATTGTAGATACAACAGAGATACAATGGGGAGCTCTGGTGGCCTAGGGGCAAGAAACCACACTACAAACCTGAAGGCACCCAGTTCGAGGCTGCCAGCTGCTTCACAGGAGAAGGATGGACAATCTCCTCCCGTGTAATTTACTGCCTCTGAAAACCTGCCAGAGGGTCAGCTATGGGCCAGTCCCAATTCAATGGGATGTAACAACAATGTATTGAGTTCTGGTGGCCTAGTGGCAAGAAGCTGTGCTGCAATCCCAAAGGCATGGAGTTTGAGTCCACCAGCTGCTCTGCAGGATAAGGAAGGACAATCTCCTCCTGTGTAATTTACTGCCTTTGAAAATCTACCAGACGATCAGTTTGTTCAAACCATTCATACTTATTTTGTTCTAGAACATTAATCATTAATTATAGTACATATAATGTATTATCACTTTTTCTACTTCCTCCCTTTAATTCTGATTCCCATGAATCTTTTTACACTTCTCTGTGTCTTCCCTTTCTATAGTGATAGAGTGTGCTGAGAGTAAAAGTTATTAAACAGGTAATAGACAGATGAAAATAGATGACAGGAAAAGCAATTTGCATAAGGAGATTATAAGCACAACCTCTCTAATGAAACACTTTGTACTTTTGCTGGTGAATACGGAAATGAGATGAAGTTGAAGACACATTGAATCTAAGGGAACACATGTGGTCCAGAAGATGTGCATTCATTTCCAAGCTCTGTAAATTACTGGCTATGTCCTCATGAGCAAGTCAATGAACTTCTCAAAGCCTCAGATTCTTCAAGTATAAAACGGGAATAATGATATTGGTCTCTTGACAGGTTTGCTCTAAGGATTAGATCGGGTGGTACTAGATATGTAACACAGCATCTGACACATCTTCCAAATGATGAATCTGAAGGCATAACAGAAGTCAAAGAAGCATGGAGCTGGAAAATACAGGATATGTCTAGGGACTGGTGGACATTTGGGGATGGCATGTGATAGAGTCGCTAAAGAAGTTGAGTTTCTGACTGTCAAGATAAACAAACTCATTGCCACTGAGTTGGGACCCACTCCCGGTTGATTCTCAGGTGGGTTATTTTGAGGCTGTAAATCACACAGGAGGAGACTGCTCACTGACAGAGAAGGCACATGAATTATGCTGTTAGGTTCCAGCATTGTCTTTAAAATTTATTGTGTATATTGACCGTATTAAAAGTGAGTCAACCAAATACAATTTAAGACTTTGGTTCACACCCAAGGTCTATCACCTTTCCAGCAGCCAAGATTCACATTATTTTCTTTTATTATATAAAGGAAGCCCTGACTATAGAATTTACACCAAAGTAAATAAAAATAACTCCCGCCTTAGAAAGAAATGTCAATAAGATAAGCAGAGCATGTATGTCTTACCCAAAAAAGAACATGTCTATAGTGGCAACCTAAAATTTGTCTTACTGTATTTTAAAAAGACAATATACTACCTGTGACCAGTGGCATCTACTTCCATAATAGCTTGCCGCCAGAAACCTTATGAACCTGCAGAAAGGATGAAAGTTACACAAGTGTTCAGGACTTTTGTTCATAGGGTCTATATGAGTCACCTACGACTCAACAGCACTTAACAACAACAACAACAACTACAATATTTTTAAAAGACAATATACTACCCGTGAACAATTAATTCAAATCAAAGATATTAGCTGTGGGGATGGGTTCGAGGAGGAGAGGGTAGCCAGAGGCGATGCTTTGATATTTGAGAATGGGGGAAGAGTGGGTCTATGAGCAGGCATAGCCTTGTTTGGGGAGTTGTAGCATTTTGGTAAGACGTGTTTGTCTTAGATACTTTGAGGTGCTGTAAAAGTTGGTCTGGCAGCAGCAAACTGAAAGGAGAATTTGCTGGAGATAATGCTTTTAGGATTCATTTGTATAAAAGCCACAGTGGAATCTGAACAAGTTGTTCACTGCCACCTTTATGATCCAATTACAGTGGCCCTTGATATGCTTCCAAATGGTAATAGCTTTCCAGCACTTAGGGCACAGCAGTGATTTTTGAGGCTGGAGCAGGAATGGGCAGTGTTTTGTTCTGTTGTACACAGGGTCACGGTGAGGTTAATAACATTTATTGAGAAATTATTGTGTAGAGTGTTAATCCAGGTCCTCTCCATGAATCAGCTCATTTATTTAATTCTCTCAACAGGCCAGTGTAGCAGGCATTCATCTTAGTCCCATTTTACAGGTTAGGAAACTCAAGTATGCACACACACAAGAAATCAAGTCACTTGCCTAGTGGAGCCGTATTCACATCCACTTCTATCTGTGTGACTCCAGTCCTTAAGCTCCTGAACAGTTCCTGGATAAGGTTGCTGGAGTAAAATGAATTTTAGAAAAACGGCAATACTGTTTTAGTTTAAGTACATTCAATTTCATATTTGGTGATGTACTAAAAGTAAGTCATTGTTTACTTGAAATTAAAATTAAACTAGCAGTCCTATAGGTATACTTCCTAAATCTGGCAAATCTATTTCCAAGGAGCTCTGGTGGCTTAGAGGTAAGGAGTTGTGCTGCCAATCCAAAGGCATATGGTTTGAACCCGTCATTTCTGTAAGAGAAAGATGGGCAATCTCCTCTCCCACATTTTCTATCCTCTGAAAGCCCACTGGCGTGTCAGCTATGAGTTGGTTCCAAATCGACGGTAAACAACAACGACCACCCAGGGAAGAGTTAATGCAACCAACTCCTTAAAGGCAAAAGCGATGTAATGCCATCTCACATTCTTTGGGCATATTGTCAGGAGGGGTTAGACTTTGGAAGAAGGCCTCTTACTGGGAAAAGTAGAGGGTCAGAGAAACAGAGGAAAACTTTCACCGAGATGGACTGATGCAGTGACAGCAACAGTGGGCTGGAGGATGGCCGAGATGGCGAGGATGGTGCAGGATAGCGCAAGGTTCACATCCACTGTTCAGAAGGTTGCTGTGAGTCATACCCAACGGTACCTAACAACAATCTCTAGGGAACATCCCTGTCTATTTCTTCTCACTCACGCCAAGTTATTTAGGTCTATCTTACTCTCCCTGACTCCTATCCCTCCAAGATGACATCATGTTAAGGGCCACCCCAGCAACTTTTGGAGCCAGGCAAGAAAGTGTCATCAATCCATCTTCACATAGCTTCCCTCTGTCTTCCACTGCAGGGGCTGGACCAGGCAGCAGACTAGTTTATCCGGATCTCAACACAGCCCTTCCTAGTCAGGGGATGCCATGCCAGGGCCTAGCAGAGTTTCGTTTCCACTTCCTTAGCTAGAATGCCCATTGTGGTAGTTGATATGGTGCTAACTCAAAGGTGGCACCTTTCTGATAGTTCAAATCTACTAGCTGCTCTGTGGGACAAAGTTGGGCAGTCTCCTCCCATATGATTGATAACCTTCTAAAGCCCACTGCTTATGGTCAGCCATAAGTCAGTACTGATTTAATAGCAAAGATAGAGGTTTTGATTCCCAGAATATCATCTCCTTTGTCTCAATTTCTTTCTTAAACCACAAAAGCACTAGCTCACTACTGAGAAGGAAAATAGCAAAAAGCCAAGAAGGAAGAGGGACAAACACATGGTGGATGTGAGGATTGAAGGATAAACTTGCCATGTGTGGGAGTAGCAAGTTCCAAGACATCAGGGAGGTGATCAGGAATCCACTTTTCCCATTGCCATTCACCCTTGTACCACTTGCCCCGTTCCCCCCACAGAAAACTGACTGAGTAGTCTATACTTTGGCTGATTTGTCCTTCTTATTAAATCAGCTCAGTCACTTTCAGCTGACAGTTCTTTACTTTTCTGTGCTTGTTGACAGAACTTTAGGGGAAAATTCCATAAATGTCTGACCTGATTTTGGGGTTTCTGGTTTGTTTGTTGTTGTTTTATTTCTGTTCATTTTTATCTACGATTACTCACAGGTGTTGCACATGCTCCCGCCCTTTTAGAAGGAGACACAGTGGAAATGTTCAAGAATTCTTCCTCGATGTACTTGAAAGAAATCAAAGAACAAGACCCTCCATGCATCATGTACATGGAAGAGTTGCTTGGTCCAATGAGCAGCTCTAACCAGCAACTGATCTCTTGAAAAAGCATTACAGACAGATGAGAAATTCTGTTTTACAAAAACCTGGACATGACAATTTGTAACACTTTCATTCTCAATGGCCTCAAGTTGGAAAAAGCCCAGATGTTCTTCAACAGGTAAAAATGCTTAAACATATCACATATGTCTTATAAGATACCATTGCATGTACCATAAGATATATGACACATTTATAACATAGTTTGGTACTCAGTAATCAAAAGGAACGAACTTGATACACACAACTTGAATGACTCAAGGGAATTATCCTGAATGAAAACTTCCGTTTCTATTGGTGTCATATTCTCAGAGTGGCATTGTACAAGGATGGAGAGCAGATTAATGATTGCCAGGTATCAGGGACAAAAGAAGGAGAAGGAAGTGGGAGTGGTTCAAAGGGGACCTAAAGGCATACTTGTGGGCCTAGAACTATTCTGTGGATTGACTGTATCATACCATCCTGGTTATGAAATTGTGCTAAAATTGTGAGAAATGTTACCATATGCAGTCTGTTTCCTTTCTTGCAATTGTGTGTAAATCTATAATCCTCCAAACAAAAGACTTAGTGAGAAGAAATGAATGCGAGTAAAAGAAGTTAGCCACTTTTGGACTTTGCTCTTGAAAACCACAAGTAGGAGAAGATATTTCCCTGAACATTACTAAATTCATTTACTGATAAGGAAAATTCAGATAAGGCAAGTTAGTCAAGGAGTTCTCAGGAAAATGAAATGGAAGGACCAGGAACAGAAAATCTAGAACTTAACAGGTGTAAACCATTTGACTTCTGACAATGGTACAAAGAAAACTTCCCAGAGGAAAATATATAATCATTCTGTTCTCGTACATAATGTGCCACAGTGGTAGCTGTAGGTGTTAAAAAATAGCCTTTTACCACATATTTAGAAGTCTAGTATTTGAAATACTGAAAAAAATCTTGCAGTCTCTAAAGGAGAAGAGATACATCATGAGGAAAAAATTGAGTTGCCCTGATGGCTGAAGAAATAATTACCCAACTGCAACCCAGAAGTCAATTAAATAAAGCCTTGACATTGACTTTCAGCTTTTCATCAGTTTCAACATTGAGCAAATTATTAATCATTTGATTACTGTTGTGCTGCTGTCATCTGTTAACACATATATAGTCCCCAAATGTGCATTCACCAGGAAATAATAATAATAATTTTAGTAGAGTCTTGAGTTATCATAGTTGTTGTTGTTATGTGCCATTGAGTTGCCTGTGACTCATAGTAACCCTATGTACAACAGCTCTGAATCCTGCCCTATCTTGAGCCAGTCTCACTGACTCTGATATATCTACCCCCAGTACCACAGTCACTGTGTCATTCCATGTCATCCAGGATCGTCTTCTCCTATACTGTCCCTCTACCCTTTCAAGCTTGATGTCCTTCTTCAGGTACTGATCACTCCTGGCAACATGCCTAAAGTATGTGAGACAGCGCTTCAAAGTCCTTGCCTCCAAGGAGCATCTTGGTTTCACCATCTCTTGGAAAGACCTGTTCATTCTCTTGGCAGACCATGGTTCAATACTCTTCCTCAGCACCACAACTCAAAGGAATTGATGATGATTCTTCTCCTTCTCCTTCTCCTCCTTCTTCTTCTTCTTCTGTCATCCTTTGTCATTGTCACTCTCTCTGATACATAGCAACTAATTGTGGAGACCATAGCTTGTACTAGCCACATCTTAGTCTCTAGACTGATATCACTGCTTTTCAGGCCTCTGGTGAGGGTTTCTGACAGCAGATTTTACTAATGAAACTAATCTTTTAATTTCCTGGCTGCTGGTGCCAAAAGTGTTGACTGTAGGCCAACCAAGCTGAAATTGTTAACAATCTCAATCTCTTCACCATTTATCATGATGTTTCCAATTGGCCCAGTGACAAGAATCTTTGTTTTCTCAATGTTGAGCTTCAATCCATATTGAAGACTACAATCCTTGACCACCTGCAGCAAGAACTTTAGGTCCTCCTCAATTTCAGCAAGCAAGATTGTATCATCTGCATAACATTGATGAGTTTTCCTCCAATTCTGATAGCACACTCATCCTCATAAAATCCAGGCTCCAAAATGATCTGTTCCACATATAGATTGAAAAGGTATAGAGACAGGATTCATCTCTGACACACTCCTTTCTTGATTTTGAACCATGCAGTGTTTCCTTATTCTTCTTCTATGACTGCTTCCTGGCTCATTAGAGATAAATATTTATGATGATTGCATTGGTACCCAATAGACAACAAGAATAATAATGCTATTAAAAAATTCAATTACTACCTTATCTAAAACAAATTCCATAGTGGAAAAAATTCAGCCTTTTCCCATGAAGAGCTCAGAGTTATTAGAAGGTTGCAAGTACTGTCTCCTTATAAATTCTGATCCTGTAGGTGGGTGACACAGAGATAGTGAATCTTTAATTGAACAGACACTTGAGCCTCTATTGCCCCTATTCTAATTAAGAATGAAGAATAACCTTGGATCTCCCATTTACAGAGCCATAGCCAAAGTTTTTGGGTTCCTGAAGAGAGCTCTAGAGAACTGGCACTGGAGCCAACCAACAAACTGGGGAAGAGCCAGGTCTCTAAGTCAATGTTACTAGAGAAGAACTCTTGCCATAAATGCCGAGTCACAGGGTAACTCAGACAGGAAAGTGTGTGCTCAGTCATCAGCCACGGGGTCACAGGGTCCAACCAAAGACAGCTAGGTGCACTGTTTCCAGTACCGATTTCATTACAAGTCCCCTTAAATCTTTTTCGGGATAAAATACAAATGAAAGCGTAAAAATGAAGTCAAGGCACAATATATTGGGCTTTGCTGCCTGCTCTTGAAGGTCCATACCTGCCGACCTAACCTTTATGGTGGCATCTTAGCTGTGAAGATTATATCACCATATCCAATCACTGATTTGTAACTGGACATTGCCAAATAATTGTCCTGAGCGGAGAAGCCCTGGTTGGATAATAGGTAGTTATAATGTATTCCATTAACATTTTATAATTTTTGTCATACATATTTTGTGCATGTATTATTTATGTTGTTGTTGTTGTTATATGTTGTCTGCAACTCATAGAGACCCTATGCACAATAGCTCTGAATGCTGTCCTATCCTGAGCCAGTCTCACTGTCTCTGACACACTTAATTCCATGACTCCAGTTACTGTGTCAATCCATCTCATCCATGATAGTTCTCTCTTACACTGTCTGTCCACCTTTCTAAGCATGATGTCCTTCTCCAAGGACCAGTCCCTCCTGGCCAAGTGCCCAAAGTATGTGTGGCAGAGCTTCAAAATCCTAGCCTCCAAGGAGAAGGTTGTTTTCGTCATCTCCAAGACAGACCTATTTGTTTCCTTGGCAGTCCGTGTTATGTTCAAGACTCTTGTCCAGCACCACAATTCAAAGACATCCATTCTTCTTCTATCATCCTTAGTCATTATCTAGCTCTCTGATGACAAGGAATGGCAAAGACCATGGCCAGGATCAGGCACACCTTGGTCTCTAGACTGACATCGTTGCTCTCTAGTACTCTGGAGAGGTCCCTGACAACAGAATTTTCCCAATTCATCTTTTGATTTTTCTGACTGCTGGTGCCAAGAGTGTTGATTGTGGAGCTGAGCAAGCTGAAATTTTAAACAATCTTAATCTCCATCTATCATGTTGCTGCCAATTGGCCCAGTGGTGAGAATCTTTGTTTCCTTTTGGGTAAAATGCTTGTCTTTCAGATGTTGTTCTAAATCTGTGTCGATTTATATACATACATTTAAGTATTTTGGGTTCTTTGTAACAATTTCAATTTTTCTTACACATATTTGTTAATATATAGAAATAGGATTATTGTCCATAAACTTCTTGAACTCTTTAGTTCTGGAGATGGGTTTTATTGGCAGTTTTACTGGGATTTTCTACATAAATAGTTATGCCATCTACAAAAATAGATATTTATTTATTTCTGAT
The DNA here is from genome assembly GCF_000299155.1 of Elephantulus edwardii. NCBI lineage: Eukaryota > Metazoa > Chordata > Mammalia > Macroscelidea > Macroscelididae > Elephantulus > Elephantulus edwardii. Next base: position 22,385,365 of record NW_006399766.1, on the reverse strand, counting down.
ACATCTAATTTTAAATTCTTTTTTTGTGCCTTATTATGCTGTCTAGAACTCCCAATACTAAATTGATTAAAATAAATGCTAGCAGACACCCTTTCCTGTTCACTCTTAGAGAAAGAATAGTGTTTTATTATTAAATACAATGCACATCTTCTCAAAGACCTTTTTGTCTTATTGATTTTCTCTATTATTTCCTTGTTGAAGTGTAATTGAAAGATTACCATATCAAGATCACAATATTGAAAGATGCTATGAGCAATATATTGAATAAACCAGAAAGCATAAAAAAAGATGGGGGGGGGGGGAAATACACAGAATCACTGTACCAAAAAGAACTGATACTGAAAATTTTCAGTAAGTACCATGTAAGCAGGAGCCAATGGTAATGAAGGAGGAAGTAGAAACTGTATTGGAATACCAATTGACTTGTTTCAGTTAACCCATATAGTCCTCACCAGCCTATGCTAGGAAATTTGGAAGACAGCTGTCTGGCCAACAGATTTTAAGAGGTCCATATTTGTTCCCATTCTCAATAAAGGTGTCAACACTTTCATCCTTTATATATACTTTCATCCTTTGTATAACTTTTATCCTTTCTCCAGCTTCATAGAGTTTCCAGAGGCAAGTTATTTTGGAAGTGGATGCCACTCCTGCTTCCAAGTTTGTTTTAATCGGGAAGCTCCACCAAACACTGTCCACCATGAGTAACCATTATCACATTTGACACATCAGTGTCACAGTGTTCAGCTTCACAGCAACCACAAGTTGCCTCTGTACAGCAAATGGACAGACCAGTGCTATACCACTTAGAAGAATGTTTGACTAAAAACAATTAAAACCAGGCCTGAGGGCCACAGATTAAAATCACACACCTTTGGCTTGGTAGCATCACTTTCTGTCCACTAGGCCAACTGAGATCTCTCTATGTTGTTGTTATTGTTATTAAGTGTCATTGAGTAGTGGACAACTCATAGCAACCCTATGAACAAAAGTCCTGAACAATTGTATAACTTCTGGCTCCTGCAGACAACTTCCAAACTGGATTCTAGCCCCATACTGCCGACCAAATGGGTTTTTAAATAGGAGGCTGAATCACATCATCTCACACCCATTAGTGAGTCAATATTCAAGGATATGTTTGCTTCATAGAATGAGTCTGGGAGAATTCCATCTTTTTCTCTTAAATAGTTTATGTAGAATTGGTGACAGTTCTTCTCTGAATGTTTGATATAATCAACTTGCAAAACCATCTGGTTCAGGGCTTTTTTTTGGGCTAGAAGTTGTTTTATTACCTTTTCAGTTTCTTCTTTTGTAATGGGTCTGTGCATGTGTTTAATTTTGGTTTGTGTCAGTTTAGGTAGGTTGTGAATTTCTAAGTATTTGTCCATTTCCTTTAGGTTTTCATATTTGTTATAGTTTTCCATAATATTCCATTGTTAGCCTTTTTCTTTTAGTTGGTTCTGTTATGACATTGCCCATTTCATCTTTTATTCTGATTATTTGTGTCTTTTCCTTTGTTAATTTACTAGTGGTTTGTCAATTTTATTGACTTTTTCACAGAACCAACTCCTTGTTTTGTTGACAATTTCAATTGTTTTTGTCTTCTATTTCATTTATTTCTGCCCTTATTTTTATAATTTCAAGTTTTTTAGAGGGTGTCAGGTTTTCTTGCTATTCTTTTTCCATTTGTTGGAGATTTTGGGTTAGAGAGTCAATGGTCATTTTTACCTGCTTTTGATGTGTTTGCTTATTGCTATAAATTGACCTCTGATTACTGCTTTGGCTATTTCCCAGAGGTTTTGGTAAGTAGTGGTTTCATTGTCATTTGTTTGAAGAAACTTTTTAATTTCATTTTTTATTTCTTCTAGTACCCACTCATGTTCAAGCAAGGTATTGTTCAGCTTCCAAATATATGGGGTTTTCTCCTTTATCCTCTTGTTATTAATTGCTAATTTTGTTGCATTGTGGTCTGAAAAGACATTTTGTATTATTTCTGTTTTTTAATTTATTGATGCTTGCTCTGAGGCCTAAAATGTAATCTATTCTGGAGAACATTCCATGCACATTGGAGAAGAAAGTATACTGTGCTTTTTTGGGGTGCATTAGCCTATAAATATCTATGGGGTCAAGATGGTTTATTGTGTGGTTTAATTCTTGAGCATCTTTGTTGAGTTTTTTTTCTGGTAGTTCCATCTTTTCTTGAGAGGGATGTATTGAAGTCTCCAAATATGACATAGTGTTGTCTATTTCCTTTTTCGGTTTTGTTAATTTTTTTAATATATTTTGCAGCTATTGTTATGTCTTCTTGTTCTATTGACCTTTTAAGCATTATGTAGTAACCTGTCCATTGTGATTGTTTTTACACCAAAATTTATTTTATCAGATATTAATATCACTCCTCCTCCTTTTTTCTGGTTTCCATTGCTTGGTATATTTTCCCCACACTTTTATTTTTAGTCTTTCTTTATCTTCATTTTTTCAGGTGTGTCTCTTTTAGAAAGCATAGTTATGGATTTTGTTGTTGTTGGGTTTTTTTATCCCATCTGCTACTCTTTTTCTTTTTAGTGGTGCACTTAAACCATTTACATTCAGTGTAATTACTGAAAGGCAAGGTTTTATTGCTCTCATTTTTTTTTTTAGTTCATTTTGGTGTTGTCGCTAGTTACTTTGGTTTATCCTGCTTTCTGTAGCACCTCTGTAAGAAGGATTTATCTCAGTGTTTCTTGCAATGATGGTCTTGTTTTTACAAACTCCCTTTGCTTCTGTTTTTCTGGGAATATCATGATTTCTCCTTCATATTTGATGGACAATTTTGCTTGGTACAATATTCTTGGTTGACAGCTGTGTTCTTTGAGTTATTCCATTGTCTCTTTACTCGCATGGTTTCTGCTGAGAAATTGACATTTAATCTTATCTGCTCTCCCGTATAGGTTATTCTTTTTTTCTTCCTTGTTGCTTTTAAAATTCTCTCCTTTTCTTTGGTTTGGATAAATTTGACTATGATATACCTTGGTGTTTTTCTTTGGGGGTCTATTCTATATGGTGTTCTCTCAGCTTCGTGAATATATATTCTCTCACTTTTCATAATGCCTGGGAAGTTTTCTTCTAGTAATTTTTCCACAACTTTTTCTATGTCTTTACTCGCTTCTTCTTGTTCTGGGATTCCAATGAGGCACATGTTATTTCTCTTGATGGTGTCCCACGTTATTCTTAGGTTTTCTTCTTTTTCCTTCCTTTTTGATTCTGCTTTTTGCTCTAGTAGATCTGTGGTGGCAATTCTATCTTCTGTTTCACTGGTTCTGTGTTCCATCTCTTCAGCTCTGCTCGTGTGTCCCTCCATCATGTTGATAACATCTGAAACATTGGACCTCATATTTGGATCATGGTTTCTTGTTGTTCCAGAGCCTGTAATGTCTTGTTTGTTTTACCTGCATTGTTTTTTATTTTTTTTAAAGCTCCTCCTGGGTTTTGTTTGCAGTGCCCTGTAATTCTTCAAGTTTTTCTTTCACCCATTAAAATTATTAAATCGTTGTTCTTTTAAATTCTGTGTCCGAAAGTTCTATAAGACTTTCTGGATTCAGGAAATCCATTGATATGGTGTAACTTTTTTTTGGTGACATCTTTTTTACCTTGCTTTTTAAGTGACATTGCTATGGCAGAGTTTTTCATGCCTGAGGGAATGATCAATTCTTGATCTGAAGTTACTGCTCCAGAAGAGGGTGGGGCGGTTCCCCTACCTGTGTTTCTCTCTAAACTTCTTTCCCAAGGCAAGTTTTAGTTCAGGGACTGTGAAAGCAGCCTCTTCTGTTTATAATTGTTGCAGACCACGACTTTCTGGACTAAAGGCAGTTAACTGAATGAATATGAGAAGATTCAAGGTGGAGTGTAGAGGTGCCGGGCGATGATGGGTGTTGGTCGGACATGGGTACCGGGGGCACTGGACATGCATGCATGCAGATTGTTGCCAGTTGAGCACTTGTGGGGAAGTTACTCAAATCCAGCTGTCAGACCCACATCCAGCTTCACTCTAATAAGGTTTTTCTCCAGTCCAGCTTCTATTTTTTTTTAAAGGTAATCCAACAGAGTGTAGAAATTATCAAACACCACCACCGCTGATTTCAGATGGTTCTTGGGTTAATGTAGAGAACACTACAAAGATATTTACTTGTGTTTTACTGACTGCGCAAAGGCTTTAAAATGTGCAGATCAAATTATGGATAGGAGTCCCAGAAAAAATTTGCCCATGTGAAACTGAGAAGCAATTGTTCGAACTGAGAAAAGGGATACTGCATGGTTTAACATCAGGAAAGGTGTGTGTAAGGCTTGTATCCTTTCTACATGTATTCCATCTGTATACTAAATAAATAATTTGAGAAGGTGGATTGTATAAAGAAGAATGTGAAAGAATTTGGAGTCTTCCTTCATCTGGATTGGAGGAAAATTCAACAACCTACATTAAACAGATATTACAATCTTGTTTGAATAAAGTACTTGAAGTATTTATTAAAGAGCATCAAAGACTAGAAACTTCAATATAGATTATACCTTTGCTCCAATGGCTTCGTGGTGAGGAATTGTGCTATCAATGCAAAGGTGCATGGTTCAAATCCACCAGCCACTCTGCAGGAGAAAGATGGGCATTCACCTCCAATGCAATTTACTGCCTCTAAAAACCTGCTAGAGGGTCAGCTATGACTCATTTCCAACTTTTTGGTACACAACAACAATAACAAAAACAATAAAGAAGACAAAAATCCTCACTCCTGGACCATTGAGGCAAAATCATGATAGTTGTAGATAAGACTAAAGTTTTAGAGGATTTCACTTTATTTGGATCCACAATCAATACCCATCAGTGGAACCATGAACCAAGAACAGAACAGCAAGTAATAAATGTTGGTGAGAATGTGGCAAGATAGGAACTCTTATACATTGTTGGTGGGATTGCAAAATGGTACAACCATTCTGCAAGGCAGTTTGACGCTTCCTCAAGGACCTGAACATAGAGATTCCATATGACCCACTGCCTGAAATATGCCCCAAGAGACTGAGAACTGAAGCACAAATGGATACTTGGACATCAATGTTCATAGCAACTTTTTTCACCACCACAAGAACATGGAAACAGCCCAAAGGTCCAACCACAATGGAATGGATTGAAAAATCATGATACATTCACACAATGGAATAGTATGCAGCATGCAGGAGCAATGATTTTGTAAATCACTAATCACTATCTAACTTGGGAGGGACTGGAGAGCATTATGCTAAGTGAACTAACTCAGTCCAATAAGGACAAATGCTATATAAGACCATTACTATAGAACAAGTATGAGAATCCAAGCTGGGGGAGGGTGGAAGCAGAGTGGTGAGGATGGGTGGGGGTGGTATTAATCATAGAGTCACACAATTTGATGAGTTAAGGGGGGTGGTGAAGGAAATGGGAAAGATCCTGTGTGAAAAACAATTTTTTTTAGAACTTTGTAAATAAACCGGTATAAAATAAAATTTTTAAAATAAAACCATGATAAGCAAAAACCATGCAAATTTAAAAAATGAAGAAGAAATCTTCTGTTATGGGCATCTTTAAAGTGCTATAGTACAAAGATACCAATTTAAAAATTAAGAGGTGCCTGATGCAAGCCATGGTATTTTCAGTTACCCCATATGCATGTGAAAGGTAGACAATGAGTAAGAAATACTGAAAAATGGTTGATACCTTTGAATTGTGGTATTGGAGAAAAGTGTTGAGTATCCTATGAACTGCCAAATGAACAAACAAATTTGTTTTGAAAGAAACGCAACCAGGGTGCTCCTTAGAAGTAAGGATGTTGAAACTTTGTGTCACATACTTTGGACATATTGTCAGAAGGAGTCAATCCTTGGAAAAAGACATCATGCTGGGAAAAGTAGAGGGTCAGTAGAAGAGAGACAGACCCTCAACACAATGGACTGATAAAGCAACTGTAACATTGGGCTCAAGCATGGCAGAAATCATAAGGATGGTGCAGGATGGGGTTGTTATGAGTCATAATCAACAACACCTAACAATAACAACATTTTAATTCTCCTTTGAGACTTGCTCTTTGACTAATGTATCACGTAGTGTGTTGCAAAATGTATTAAGATTTTTTCCTCTTGTCAGTTCTATAACTGCTTTCTTGTTTGATTTTGCTATGGTCTTAGAATACATTTCATGTGGGTGCTTTCAGTTCTTTTAACTTTGTTGAGGTATGCATTGTATGAGCATTCTTGCAGCATAGTTTACATGTTGGGCTGCTAACAGAAATGTCTAATAGAGCCAACTCAATGGTGGTGGGTTTGGTTTGAGTTTTTTGTATGCATTATATTTTATTCGAATCCATGACATTTTCATTCGATAATTGTCAGTAGATCTCCAGGCTTTTCTTCCTAATCTGTTTTAATTTAGAGGCTATCAACAATGGGTAGAATTTCATCTATCAGTGGCATAGTTTCTGGCATCATAAGAACATGCATATCTGACAGATGGGTGGTGGAGCTCATTATTAGGGCTTAGCATTTACTAGTAGAAGGAGAAAATGCTCAGTAATTCTAATAGAGTGGGCTGCAGACAGCAAGGGCTAACACTATAGCAACTGAATACTCAATTATCATTGGAAAGTACAACAAGGAGCATTTAGGACTCAAGATGTTAGTAAACAGATTGATGCAACTTCGTAGCACTCAGAACAGAATCAGAGGTTTGAAAAATCGATAGCTGACTGAAAATCCTGAGTGATCTTGTTTCGGATCAAAAAAACACTTTCATTAACATCTTTAATCTGTTGTCATGCAATCTCAAACTATTTTTCATGCCTCTATTGTTGTTGCTTGAACCAGTAACCAAAATCTCCGGAGAACACAATGAATGAGAATGTGACCTAAAGTTGAGATGAGAAGTCATCAATCACATGGGGAGATCACTTGGGGAAGAGAAATTGTTTGAATACCAAAGAAAAGCAGCTTGTTGGCAAAAATATATACATGTAACTATGGTTTCTTTGGTCATGAAGGCCATGGAGGAAATCAGTGGCACCACCATATAAAAAGAATATAATTTTATTTTATTCTCTGTCAAACTATCTATCTATCTATCTACACACTCACATAAATGAGGAATTCACAAAACACTGTATAACATGGATGAATCTAGAAGACATAATGTTGAGTGAAATAAATTTAAGAGGAGGATATGGAGGCAGTGGAGATGATTATAATGGATTTAGTAATGATGGAAGCAACTTTGGAGGTGGTGAAAGTGACAATAATTTTGACATTTACACACTCAGTCTTCACATTTTGGACCCATGAAGGGAGGAAACTTTGGCCGCAGAAGCTCTGGCCCTTATGGTAGTGGAGGTCAATATTTTGTTAAACCACAAAACCAGCCTGGCTGTGGTGGTTAAAGCAGCAGCAGCAGTAGCTATGGCAGCGGCAGATGGTTTTAGTAACTGCCAGGAAACAAAGCCTAGCAGGAGAGGAGACTCGGAGAAGTGACAGGGAAGCTACAGATTACAACAGTTATAAACTCAGCCAAGCATAGTGGCGGCAGGGCCTCCCTGCTACACAGAAGACATGTTTTAGACAATCTCATGTGTATGGGCAAAAAACCTTTAAGGAATGTATTTGTGACTAATTGCATAACAGATTCTTTTAGTTTCTGTTCTGTGGAAAGTGTAAAGCATTCAGAAAACAAGGGTTTTGATGTAGATTTTTATTTTTGCACCCATGTTATTGATTGCTGAATGTAATAGTCTGATCATGACACTAAAAAAATGTTCTGCAATGTGTCTTCCTATGTGGTTTTATTGATCACTTTATAGCCCTGACTATTCAGCTGAGAGTTAAGTCACAGGGGCAATTCCTGTTCTATACTTGAAGAGTGCCTAAGGATGATACATTCTATGTTTCATCACTCTATAGAAGCCTTTTCGGTAAGTCCTTGTGTCAAGAAAGGCTGATTACGGGGAGCTCTGGTGGCCTAGTGGCAAGGAGCTGCAATTACAATCCCAGAGGCACACGGTTCGAATCCACCAGTGCTCTGCTAGGAAAAGGAGGGACAATCTCCTCCTGTACCAGTCAGATCTGATTTGACGGTACACTCACGCAAAAAAAAAAAAAAAAAAAAAAAAGAAAGGCTGATTACTTTACCAACCAATCCTCAAATCTCAATGGTATAACAGAATATTTATTTTCCATTAATACAAAATCTTGTTTGGGGGTTCCTGGTCAGATAGTTCTCCTCTAAATGACAGCTCAGGGATCCACCTTCCTTCCATTGTGTGACACTCATCTCCAATAGAAGCCTTGAAGGTCACTGCACCAGAATAAGTGCAAAAAGGAATACTAGATAGATGATTCAGAGGTAGAACACACTTCACTACTGCTTTCATGCCACTGGCCAAGATTAATAACATGGACTTCCATAGTCAAAAGTCCATCCACTGCTGTCTAGTTGATTATAACTCATAGCAACATTTCATCAGATTTCTGAGGCTGTAAATCTTTATGAGAGGAGGAGACTACCCATCTTCCTACCTCTGAGTGCCCAGGGGATTGGAACTGTAGACTTTTTGGTTAATAGCCCAATATGCAATACCTTTAATACCGTTGTAGCTCTTAAAGATGCAAGAACTGGGGAAAAGTAGATCATGGCTAGGAAGACACTTCTCAATAACAATAGTACACTTTGATGTGTAGTTGGCTATTTTTATTACATCAGGGTTTGTTTGTTGTTGTTTTTTAAACATAGTCTTCTGCTATTTTCTGAATCCTAAATGACCTGCTCTGGTCTCTTTTCTAGCTGAACTAAGTTATTGTTAGATGGCTGTCCAGCTGAGTACACCCATAGCAACCCCAAGAACAGCAGATATGAAACCTGTCCTATCCTGTGCCATCCTCACAATTTCTAAAACACTCAGTCTCATTGCTGCTATCACGATGTCAATCCACCTGGTTGAAGGTATTCTTCTCTTTCACTGACCTACCACTTTTCTAAGCATGACATCCCTTTCCAAGGAATAAACTCTCCTAGCAACATGCCCAAAGTGTGTGAGATAAAACTTTATCATCTTTGCCTCCAAGGCAAATCCTGTCCAAGACATATTTGTTTGCTCTTTGGGCAGCCAAGAAGATATTCAGTACTCTTCTCCAACATCACATCTCAAAGGTATCAATTGTTCTCCTGTCATCTTTAGTCATTGTCCATCTCTCATGTGCACAGCAAGTGCTTGAAAAGACCATGGCCTGAATAAGGTGCATCTTAGTCCTCAGACTGACACCATTCCTCCTAAATAATTTGAAATTCAAAGAGATATCGGAATTCAGAGTTTCCCAAAGCAATATGTCTCCTGATGACTAAATATAATCTCTGAACTAAGTTGTTGTTGTTGTTGTTATGTGCCATCGAGTCATTTGCGACTCGTAGCGACCCTATGTACAAGAGCTCTAAATGCTATTCTATCCTGTGCCAACCTAGCCATCTCAAACGCACTCATTGCCACCGCTCCAGTCACAGAATCGATCCATCTCATCGAAGGTCTTCCTCTCCTTCGCCGCCCCTCCACTCTGCCTAACATGATGTCTCTCTCCAAGGACCAGTCCCTCCTTGCAACATGCCCAAAGTATGTCAGATGAAGCTTCAGAATCCTTGACTCCAAGGAGCAGTCCGGCTTCACCCTCTCTAGGACAAACCTGTTTGTTCTCCTAGCAGCCCATGGTATATTCAACACTCTTCTCCAGCACCACAGCTCAAAGGCATCAATTCTCTTTCTATCAACCCTAGTCACTGTCCAACTCTCTGATGCATAGCACATAATTGTGAAGACTATAGCCCGGATCAGGCACACCTTAGTCTCCAGCCTGACGTTGTCGCTCTTCAGTACTCTTGAGAGGTACCTCACAGCCGACTTTCCCAATGCAATTCGTCTCTTGATTTCCTGGCTGCTGTTACCAAGAGTGCTGACTGTGGAGCCAAGTAAACTAAAACTGTTAACTATCTCAATCTTTTCACCATCCATACTGATGCTGCCAATTGGCCCAGCGGTGAGAATCTTTGTTTTCTTGATGTTGAGCTTCAATCCATATAGGAGGCTGTAGTCCTTGACCTTCTGCAGCAAGCACTTCAGGTCCTCCTCAGTTTCAGCAAGCAGGGTTATATCACCTGCATAACACAGGTTGTTGATGACTCTTCCACCAATTCTGGTGCCACATTCCTCTTCGTACAGCCCAGCGTCTCAAATGTTCTGTTCTGCATACAGATTGAAAAGGTCTGGAGACAGAATACATCCTTGACGGACTCCCTTCTTGATTTTGAACCATATAGTGTCTCCTTGCTCTGTTCTGATGACTGCCTCTTGGTTTCTCATTAGCACAATCAAATGTTCTGGGATGCCCATTCTGCTTAGAGTCAGCCACAGCTTGTTGTGATCCACACAGTCAAAAGCCTTTGCATAGTCAATGAAGCACAGATAGACATTCTTCTGGTATTCTTTTCTTTCTGCCAAGATCCATCTAACATTAGCTATAATATCCCTAGTATAATCACAATATTTCTTCAAGTCAAAGCTACCAGTAAGAAATGCTAGTTTTTCTTAGTTTGTAAATCATGTCTAAAGAAAAGTGGGACACTTTAATTTGTATAGTCACAAACAACAACAAGATCACACAACAATTGTGAGGATGATGCCAGACTTGACAACCACTCATTCTGTTTCTCATAAGGTCAACATGAGTTGAGATCTACTTTACAACAGCTAAGAACAGCAGTAGAGACCTCTGATGTTCTAGTAGTAAGAAGCTGCATTGCAATATCAAAGGCACATACATGGCTCAAATCCACCAGCTAGTCCATGGGAGAAAAATGGGCAATCTCTTCCCATGCAATTTACTGCCTCTGAAAACCCACTAGAGGGCCAGGTATGGGTTGCTTCTGACCCCATGACACACAACAACAACAGCAGCAGCAGTATCTGAAACATTTTGCAATTTACCCTTCTTGGAAGTAGAAATAGCCACATTAAACTCCAACTATTGTTTCTAGGAAAAAACTACAAAACATTCCAGCTCAAGTTTCTACATTTATTATATATAATGAATTTTGCAAAAACTTTGTTCTACCCTTACTTAGGCTGAAGTTGGGTTTTGCTGAAGCTCATCTGAGCTCTCTGAGTTGCCTTTTCTGGTACTGGCTTCTGATCCACACAGATGACAAGGTCACTTCCTTCTTGCAAGGAGCCCCTCTCTTAAATACCATGCAGGAAGGAACTTTTCAGCATAACAAGTCAGCAACAAAGGCTAAATATATGCACATGTGCACAGATTTTTCTAAAGGCTAAAAATATTCCATTTGATTGTCCTGTCTCTTTAGATTCTATTAAATTTCATAGACCAAGGAATAACCTAGGGTTCTTGATCTGCATTAATTCAGGTCCTACTATTACATAACCATTTATTTCCTAAATAAGAACTGCTGTTCTCCAAAGATAGGGAATTCTTTGATAAATTGTGCTACAGGTATGTTGTCATATGAAGAAACCTTCACATTTTGCTTCTCAGGATTTTTAACAACCTTGAAAAAATACTCATAATATGCTGTTTTAAAGTACATAAATACACACCATCAATTTCAATTTGCATGTGAATATATTTGCATGTGTTTATACTGTAGCATAACAGAGAATTTTAAAAAAAATCCAAGTTTTAACTGCAGTTTCCTTTGAGCTGTGGGACTGTTGAAGATTTTCATGTTCTTTATAATTTTTTTTCTGTTTTCCAAAGTTTTAATATAATCACAATTTACTTATGGGAAAAGTGTTAATTGCAACATCTGTCAGTAACTTCCAGTATGGGAAAATTTTTGTGGGAATTAATGGAGTTCAGAAGAAGATCAGAATTTGACTGTTTAAAATGGCTAAATCCTATATTTTAAAATTAGTCTTATTGAAACTGAAGAGGATTTGAAGCACTGATGAAAAGCAAAGACTACAAACTTCAGTATGGATTACACTTCAACAAAAAAAAACCCAGAATATTCTCATAATAATAATCAATAATAAAAAAGAACCAATAATCAATGATAAACAATAATCAGCATCATGATAAATGGAGAGAAGATAGGCATGGTCAAGGATTTCTCGAATCCAAAGTCAATACCCATGGAAGTAGCAGTCAAATCAAACCACGTATTGCATTGAGAAAATCTGCTGCCAAGGGCTTCCTTAAAATAAGGAGTAAGGTGTACCTAATCCAAACCAAATCCGCTCATGTGTATGTAAAAGCTAGACAATGAACAAGAAAGATAAAGAAGAGATATGCATTAAAATGATTGTGTTGTCAAGAAATATTGAATAAACTGTGGACTGCCAGAAAATATGAACCTATTTGTCTTGGAAGAAGTGTAGTCATATGTTCCTTAGAAGTGAGAGTGTCAATCAGATGGAAAAGACAATTTCCAATTTTATCGGGAATGGAAAGAGACCCTAAATAAGCAAGACACTACTGAAAAGGAGAAACAAGGTAGGCAGCATCACACTTGCTGATCTCAAAGCTATGGTGGTCAAGACAGCTGGTATACAGCTACAGACATAGTTCAATGGAATAGAACTGAGAACCCAGAAATCAGCTCATCCATATATGGTCAACAGATCTTGGACAAGGATATAGAATCAGTTAAGCAGGGAAATGACAGTTTCTTTAACAGATGGTGTTGGCACAATTGGAAAACCATCTAAAGAAAACTTAAGCAAGGCCCACACTTCACACATTACACAAAAATCAACTCAAGGTGGACCAGGGACCTAGAAGTAAAATAGAAGTCTATAAACTTCATCAGGGAAATGTTAGGAAGAACTTTTGAATTGCCAATCCACAGCATGGACAGTCTTCCAAGCATACTGAAAAATTTAGAACCAGGAGAGACTAAAATAGACGAATGGGATCTTCTAAGAATCAAATCCCTATGCACATCACAAAACTTCCCCAACAGAGTCAGAGGGAAACTCACAGACTGGGAAAAAATTTTCAGCAATGACCTATCTGATAAGGGACTTATATAAAAAATTTATAGAATACTCCAGCACGTCAACAAGAAAAAGGTAACCCAATTACAAAATGGGCATACAATATTAATAGACACTTCACCAAAGAAGACATTAAGATGGCAGACACACAAATGAAGAAATATTCAAAATCCCTAACTATCAGAGATACAAATCAAAACAATTAGGAGATATCATCTCACCCCAGCAAAAATAGCAAAGTTCAACAGAGCAGCAAACAACAAATGCTGGCGAGGTTATAGAGATATTGGAACCCTTATTCACTGCTAATGAGAGTATAAAATGGTTCAACTACTTTAGAAAGCACTTTGGTGCTTTCTCAAAAAGTTGGAAATAAAAATACCATTTGATCCAGCAATTCCACTACTGGCAATATACCCTAAAGAAACAAGAGCCACAACTCAAACAGATGTATGCACACCCATGTTTATTGCTGCATTATTCATAATAGCAAAGAGATGGGAGCTACCCAAGTGCCCATCAACAAATAGATACAAAAACTATGGTACACTCACATAATGGAATACTACACAGCATTGAAAACCAATGAAATAGTAAAACATTACAGAATTTGGGGGAGCTTTGAGGACATTATGCTAAATGAAATGTCTCAGTCAAAAAAGGACAAATACTGGCTAACATTGTTGTTATAAAATAGGACAGATATGGAGGGTGTTGGGGAGGGAATGGGGAAAAAGTGGATAGACAATGAATACTGCATTAAAACAAATGAGAGGAAGAACTGCCTGAAGGACTATATGAGTATGCATTATGTGTATGAGAACAATCTGAGGCAAAGGGTGCATTGTGGGATGGGCTGGGGGACGGGGAAGGAAGGAGAAATGTTCAACAAATTAATAAAAAAATTGGGTCTCAAGACTTCATCTCATGTACTTCCCCCACCATGTAGTTAGGTTTATTTACAAATATAAGCAGAATGCTATGTGTTCAACAGAATTTGAACCATTCTTCAGAAGTTGAACTTCTTTTTTTTTTTAGAAGTTGGACTTCTTAAAATGCTCTGCTTCTTATTTATTTCACCGATGAACTGAAACATCCTTATTTCTTAAACAGTTGGTGTCTCACTTAAAAGAAAGTACAGAAAATCCAGAGCAAAAGTATACAGTCATCATAATTAGCAACTGCCACTTGTTTTCCCCTGAAAAATTTAAATTCTGCAGAAGAGGTCTTAGGGGTCCTTCAGGACTTCTGGGGGAAGCGGCAGAGCAGGATCATCTACTCTGCTCTTTCCTTTTAGTGACTACTTTCTTTCTCCATCTCATGTACTTTGGACATTTTATCAAGAAGGATTGACCCTTAGAGAAGATGACCATGTTTGGCAAAAGATGACTAAAAAAAGAAGACAACTCTAAATGAAATGGGTTGACACAGTGGCAGCAACAATGAGCTCAAGCACAGCAATAACTGAAAACACAGCAAAAAAAGGATGACACAGGACTGGGTAGTGTTTCTTTTTGTCGTACGTAAGGGGACTAAGAGTCAGAACTGACTGAAGAATACCTATCATCAGCAGCCGCAAACATACAAAACATTGGGCACGTTACTTTTGCCCATTCAGAATTTCATGAGTATTAGTCTTTGCAAATAAACACTTTCATCTCAGCTGCAGCTTTTCTATTCATGGAAATATTTATAAAGTTATGTTATATAAGCATACGCCAGAGTTATGTCATCACGTTGGAAATCCTAGGTGGATAGCATCACTTGCATTTTCTGTTGCATATGAAATGGCTAGTTTTTGGAATTGCCAAAAATAGAGAAATAGCACAGACTGGAGTTTGGGGTGGGCTGTTTCTACCACATGCTAGCTGTTTGATTTTGAACTAGTTCCTGGAATTTTCTAGTAGTAAGTGTCCACATCTGCAGACTGTACACAATACCTGTCTAGCAAGGTTATATTGATTATTGTTGTTGTTATGTGCGGTCGGGTTGTTTGCAACTCATAGCAATCTTGACATAATAGTCCTGAAACCTGCTCTGTCCTGTGCTGACTTTACTGTCTCTAACATAGTCATTAAGTCAACCCATCTCATTAATGGTCTTCTCTTTCACTGTTGTTCCATTCTTCCAAGCATGATGTTGCTCTTCAAGGACTGGTCCTTCTTTGAAACATGCCCAAAGTATGACAGATGAAGCCTCAGAATCCTTGCCTCCAGGGAGCAGCCTGGTTTAACCCTCTCCAGGAAAAACTTGTTTTCCTAGCAGTCCATGGTATATTCAACTCTTCTCAAGCACCACAGCTCAAAGACATTGATTCTCTTTCTATTATTCCTAGTCATTGCCCAGCTATCTGATGCATAGCATGCAATTGTGAAGACTATGGCCGGCATCAGGCACACCTTAGTCTCCAGACTTATATCATTGCTCTCTAGAGGGGTCCCTGTTAGCAGACGTTCTCAATGCAATTCATCTTTTGATTTCCTGATTATTTTATTAGCAAAGAATAAACAATATAAAACACCTACCTTGCTGACTAGCACTTGATTAAACAACCAGTTGTTGTGGAATCCTTGGACAGTACAAATGAGTAAGAGCCAGGCCACTAACTCAATTGCTGAAGACTGAGTCCTCCCGAGGTGCCTCAGAAGAAAGGTTCAATATCTTACTGAAAAATCGTTGAAACCTGACTGGAGCACAGTTCTAATTTAACACTCACTGGGTTGCCAGTACTGAATTAATGGTAGGTTGGAGCTCTACTGGCCTAGTGGGCAAGGAATTGCACCACCAATCCAAAGATATGTGGTTCAAATCCAGCAGCTGCTCTGAAGGAGAAAGATGGGCAATCTCCTTCCATGCCTCTGAAAACCCATTGGAGGATCAGCTGTGAATCCATTTCAACTGGATGGCAATGAGTGTGTGAACTATTGCTGCTATGACTGCTCTTGCTCAACTTGACCATAACCTCCTTCTCCTCCACTTGAAATGACTGATAACTGTCAGTGCTAAAGTAGACAGGAAAAGTGTGATTACTGTAGCCTACCTTCACAGTCGGGGCTATATTTAGCTCCTTTGTCCAGGCAGAGTAAACATCTACCTCTCCACAGCAAGAAAGGAGTCACACCCTGGTAAAGTTGAGGACTGTTAGTGACTAGCACCAGCCCTCAGGCCTGCATCTTTTCCTATTGTTTAGTTCCTGTGGAATACTGGGTGTTAACTCTTTGAAATATCACACCTTGCTGTAATCAGTTGAATGTGGAGGAGAATTATCTATTTCCTGTTGGCAGGAAAGAAGAAAATGCAGTGCTGGTCAACTGTATACTGACATCAAAGCCTTGAAAAGCAGATTTTACAGTAAATGTAAATTTGATGAAAAAAAAATTTTTTTTATTCTTCTTTCCGCTTTGTGAACCCCTCCCTTTGTTCATGCCAGTCTGAGTGAGGAAGGCTGCTGCTTCTCCGGAAGCATCTTTACAGAGAAAAGAAATCATTAATTTCAGCAGGGGAAATTCTCCTTTATGACTTCCTTTTCTAGAAGATGTAAAATACAGCTTACCTAAATACATACAGATATATCTTGGAGAAAGCCCAGCCAGCATTTTCCTTGGCAGTAAGGTGAAGCTTTATCTCACATACTCTGGGCATATTGTTAGGATATTCTATTCCTTGGAAAGTAACATCATGGTGGGAAAGGTGGTGGGTCAAGGAAAGGGAGGAAGACCCTTAAGCACATGGATAGACACAGTGACTGCAGTAACAGGCTCAAGTGTATCAACGATGACAAGGTTGGCACAGGATAGGACAGCATACTTGACATTCAAAGGCACATAACAACAACAACAATAACAAATACACACAAACTTCACAAACTTCCTAACTGATGACTCTCTGGTTGGATATTTAGGACCTGTATCAGAAACTGTCAAAAACCTCACAAATATATATTGGAGAAATTTGAATGAGAGTGTTCCTTTAGAGGCAGGGTGTGTTGTAAGGAGGGGCCAGTACTTAGGAAAAGCATCATACTGGGAAAGGTGGAGGGTCAGAGAAAGAGAAGCTCTCAACCAGAGGGATTAACACAATGACAGTAACAATGAACTCAAGTCTATCAGAGGTGGGAGGATGGGCCAGGATAGGGTCAGGTTCAGATCTGTTGTTCATAGGGTTGTTATGTGTGGTAGTCAACTTGATGATACACGTAACAACAGTAACATGAGAGACTGACTAAACCAGTGGACAGGTTAGTGACTCGCCCTGGTTAGTGGACTGTGGGTGGGCACTGCTGTATGTGGTCTTATCATTACATTGCAAAGCAGTTTTAATGAAGATAATGCATTCACACTCCCAAGATTTCAGCTCTTGGAATAAACTCCAAGTCATCTTGGTCATGATTAATTGCTAAAGAAGGGACAGGTAGAAACCTTCCTTGAATCAGATGATCTGTAGGGAATACACTCTGGAATATTCTCCAAAAAGAATTTTTGCTTAACTGAAGCCCCTAGATATTGACTGTGAATATGTTCTCTGATCTCAATTCTGAAAAAGCAGTAAAGGAATAGATTTCCTTGCCTTGGAAAAGACTAGATTTAGTAGGACTTGATCAATTTGCCTATACCACTGGCTAAACCATGTTCTCCAAATATGACAACTGTTTACAATGTGAACCACTAAAATGAATAACTGTTCTCTCCTACAAGATTAGCATCATACAGGGGTTTTAGATATTCCATTTTCCATTTCTTGCAGAAGAATGGATTGCATTTGAATAGAGCTTCACAGTTTGCCAGCCTACCACACACACACTCTGTGTGTGTATGTGTGTGTGTGTGTGTGTGTGTGTGTGTGTGTGTGTATTGTTGTGGTGGTGGTGGTGGTTGTTGTGCCTTGCAAGCAGCTGTGACACTGGAAACAATGCCACCCGCATTTCAAAGGCCAGTAGGTTCATCACAGTGGGCAAGCTGCAACAGAGCTTTTAGATTAAGACATACTAAGAAGAAAGGTCTTGCAATTTACTTCAGAAAATTAGCCTATGAAAACACTATGAATCACAGCAGAGTAGTGCTTGAAAGATGCCCCCCCCCAGGTTGGAAGATGCTCAAAATACACTGCAGCTACAAAGTTAGACACGAGCATACCAATGGATATGAAGATGAACTAGGCAATATTTTTCTTCTATTGTGCATGGGGTCACTGTGTGACAATGATTTGAGCTTTTGTCTCTGGTTTCTGAAAATAGCCTTTGGAATTCTCCAGCATTCCTAGGGATTTTTGTTTTTCTGGAAAAGCCAGGAAACGTTTAAGCATGTGCAAGGGAGATGGAAGCCCAAAGAACACACCTGGATAACTAACTTAAGAACATTAACTTGTAAAGGACTCTGTTTTGGGTGTTTGGTGGACAGAAAAAGGCCATGCAGGCAGTGGTTTTCAGATATCCATAGCTGAAAAGACAAGTTCAAAATACATACCTTTGGATGGTGAAGGTCTGGAAGTGAGAAAATGCCATCTAACCAGCTTGCTTCAGAAATGGTGAAGTGGGAAAGAAAGGCTGGGAATTATCATTCATTTAAGGGATTAGTCTCATAGATTATGAGTAATGCCGTCACTGTGAGTCGGAGTTGACTCAATAGCAACAATAGACAGTGATGCCGGATCAGAACCTCAAGGGCTTCTGCACTTTTCGAACTAAAGGAAAGCAATTATTAGAGCTGTTGCTAATTGCTGTCGAGTTGAGTAGGACTCATAGTGGCTGATGAATAATAGACTTGAGCCTTGTCCTATGCCACGCCATCTTCACCATCCTCATATATTTGAGTCCATCGTTATAGTCACTGTGTCATTTTACCTATCAGGCTCCTCTTCTCCTTTGCTGACCCTCCAGCTTTCCCAGTGTGAAGCCTATTTCCAAAAACTAGCCCCTCCTGAAAACATACCCAAAGTATGTGAGACAAAGCTTTGCCATCCTCGCTTCTAAGGAGCAACCTGGTTGCACTTTCCCAAAATAAACTTGTTCTCTTGGCAGTTTGTTCTCTTTGGTACCAGAAGTCAAGAAATCAGAAGTGTTGGGTTGGGGAAATCTGCCATCAAGGACCTCTTTGAAGTGTTAAGCAGCAGTGATCTTAATTTGAAGACAGAGGTGTATCTGATCTATGTATCTAAAAGTTGGGCAATAAATAAGGATGACAGAAGGAGAATCGATGCCTTTGTGTTGTGGTGTTGAGATAGAGTACTGGGTATCTCACGGACTGCCAAGAAAACAAAGTATTAGAGCTGGGAGAAGAGGTATCACCCTTTATAAACTTCAATGGTTCTCTGAAAAGTTGACAGTTTTTGTGGCAGAAATTGTGTACATAGACTTAGTGCAACATTGTTCTTAAGAATATGTTTTGCTAGCAACCCAGAAGGGCCCATCACAGAAATTATTGTATTTAAAGCTACTCAGAACTCATAGATTTAGACAAGCAGGCAGCAGCAATGGAAGAAAGTATTTTACATCCTGTCTGCACCATCTTTCTCGGTTACAAGACCCGCCCCTTCGATTTCTTCAGCCCTTGCTTAAAGCTCATGGACTTAAGAGCCAACAAGCAATGACAAAGGAGGAGACCTTCTAAACAGTGAGGATTGTCTGCCAGTTTGTTGTGTTGGGGGATTAATCTGAACATTCCTACTTATGTTGTAGTTTGGGTATCTGTATTCTTGCTTATTTATTTATCATTGTTCTAAGTGGTACAGCACTTGTCTGTTAGTTTGCTGTACTGAAGTAACTTGTGGGTTGCTGTGAAAGCTGTGCCTCTGGTGTGTCAAATGCCAGAGAGGTCACCCATGGTGGACAAGTGTTAGTGGACCTCCCAGGTTAAGACAGACTAGGAAGCAGGATTGACCATACACTTCTGAAATAACAGACCTCTGAAAACCCAACAAACAATAGAGGAATATGGATATAGTATTAGAGGTAAAGCTCAGATTGAAAGTCAATCGCAAGGAGGAGAAACAACTGCTAACATCCTTTAAACAGTTGGAACATTGTGTGTGTGGAGTATGAATGTTAGAGCATGCTGCTAGGAGAGACTATGCCTTGGAGAGGGACAACAAAGGAAAAGAAGTTGAGGACCCTCAACTAGGTTGATTGACAATGACTGCAGTAATGGACTCAAGTGTGGATCATGAGGATGGTACAGGATAGTACAGGGTTCAGATCTCCTGAGTCATGTGAGAGTTGACTCAACAGCACCTAACAATAACAACAACAAAACTACTTGATGATAGAGGGCACTCTAGTGGCCTAGTGGCCAGACGTGGCACTGCAATCCCACAGGCAAGCAGTTTGAATGCACCAGCTGCTCTGCGGAGAGAAGGATCAACACTCTCCTCAAGTGTGTTTAACTCCCTCTTCAAACTCAATGAAGGATCAGCTATAGTTTGGCTCTGACTCGACGGCACACAATAACAACAACAACATATGCCTCTCCCTCATCCCACTGAGCCAACCAATCTGCAGTTAGAGGATTGCTTCAACTGTATTTCCCAACTCTTCTGAGGTCTTGAAAAGAAATACTACTTATCATCTTAATTCACAGATGTTTATTGTTCTCACAATGTTTCTTCTATTTACATTATGCTGAGTGACGATAAGTCAAATACAAAAGGACAAATGTTGTGTAAGACCACAATTATTAAAAGCTAAGGAAAGATTTGCCCATGATCAGAATTATTCTCGCATGGTTACCAAGGATTATAATGGAAGGAGAGGAATAATGCTACAGTGAACATGGGCGTACATGTATCTGTTCATGTCACAAGTCTTGTTGTTGTTTGATGCCGTTGAGTTGTAGACGACTCATAGTGACCCTATGAACGAACGGCCTGAGCACTGTTCGTACATAGAGTTTCCGGAGGCAAGCCATTTCGGAAGTGGATGCCACTCCTGCTTCCAGGTCACAAGTCTTACTTTTAAAAATAATATATAAAGGATATATATCTAATTGCAGGGACTCTGTTGACCTGGAGGCAAGAAGATGCACTGCATTTCCAAAGGCATGTGGTTCAAATCCACCAGATGTTCTGCAGGAGAAGGATGGACAATCTCCCATGCAATTTACTGTCTCTAAAACCCTGCTGGGAGGTCAGTTACATGTCGGTTCCAACTCAACAGTACACAACAACAACATACCTAATTGTGGGATTGCTGGATTAAATGATACCTTACATCTTTTTTTTTTTTAAATTATTATTGTGTGTGTACCGTCAAATTGGAGCTGACTGGTACAGGAGGAGATTGTCCCTCCTTCTCCAGCAGAGCATCTGGTGGATTTGAATCATGGACCTCTGGGATTGCAGTGCAGTTTCTTGCTAGTTCCAACTTATAAAGTAGGGGGCAAACTCTTTTCTGCCGTGTTTGAACCTTTTTACAGTCCCATGCAGTGTATGAGAGTTCCAATTTTTCCACACTCTCACTAGCATTTGTTGCTCCCTGTCTTACTAAACTTTGCTATTGTTGTTGGAGTGAAATGGTAGTTAATTGTTGTATTGACTAGTTGAGCATTTTCAAATCTATTTTTAATGCAATAAATGAGTGTAGATATCTTGTTTGGTCCTTTTCCAGCCTGGGAGAGAGAAGATTGGAGGTAGTGAATGAATAAGCTGTTGTTTCTTAAGGAGCTTGCAGGAGTTGTGGGGAGATGATAGGATACAGAAGTTAACAGTATCAAGAGTAACATAGATGGAGTCAACTATAGGAGCATATAGAAGACCAAATCTGTCACTGTCAAGTCGATTGTGAATCCTGACAAACTCATGTTGCAGAGTAGAACTGAGCTCCACTGAGTTTTCTTGGAACTATTGAGCATCTTTTAATTGATAACTTTTCAGTTAGTAGTTACAGGAGAACGGAAGAGGGCTTTTCCTGAGAGATGGGCTTTCATCTGGTCTTTAAAAAGGTGCTGTGTTGTTGGCTACAATAGAGTGGGAACCTACCTCTAGCTGACCCTCTAGTGGGTTCTCAGAGGCAGTTAATCACATGGGAGGAGATTGCCATTCTTCTCCATCACAGCGCCTGGTTGATTCGAACTGTGTATCTTTATGGTTGCAGTGCAGCTTCTTGCCAGTAGGCCACCGGGGCTCACTTTTTAAAAGTGTAGGCCACTTTATCTATTTATCTGGTCTTTAAAGGGTGTAGGCTTGTTTATCTGTTCATTTGACTTGCCTCAAATCTGGTTTCTGAATGGAGTAGCAATGATAAACCAGCTCTGTAAGCACAGTGGCATGGGAGGTGAACTCGTAGCAAGAGTTCTTGAACATGAGAAGCAATGCTGTTTGTAGATGAAGTTGCAGATATTAAGGCTGATGATATACAACTCCACGGCCTCCTCTTGTCAGGGTCTAAAGGGGTGGGTCAGCTGATCTCCACTAGCCCAAGACAGCTGTGTAATCTAATACATCTTTGCTAGAACAATTGTATTAAGATGATGTTTTGATATATTGCTAGTCATCTTTTATAGCCCTGGATCTCTGACATTGTTGGCTTCCTAGATGATTATATTCCTGCCGGCTCTCACAGTCTTGGGAATACAGCATTTTGAGAATCAAAGAACATAAATACACTTCCAGCCCTTCTCTAGCATTTTCTAAAACTCTGACTGGAATGGTCAGCTGGAACAATGAATGTTGGGGTTCACTTGATCACCTTTTTACAGAGTAACATAGGAATGAATGCTAATGAGTCACTTGTTTATTTTTTATTTTCCCCCCTATAGATTAAAATATGTTAATTTTTTTATTATTAACTGATGGTAAAATGAGCATTACAGAAAATTTGGAAGGTGAAAATTTGCTAAATCTAGAACTATCATCAACACTTATTTAATCTATGTGCTGAGAAAAATCATTTGATAAGATGGCATCAGAGTTAGAGGAAGATTCATCAACAACCTAGATTGTACAGATGACACAGCCTTGCTTGCTGTGAAAGTGAAGAGGGCTTGAAACATTTCCTACAGGAGATCAAAGACGACAGCCTTCAATATGAATTGCATCTCAACATCAAGATGACAAAAATCCCCACCACTGGATCAATAGGCAACATCATAACAGATGGATAAAACATTGAACTTGTCAACACGCAAATTAGTAGCATTCAATATATCACAATACATGTTGCACTAGGAAAAATCTGCTGTCAATGACCACTCCCAAGTTTTAAAGAGCAAGAATGTCAGTTTAAAAATGAAGATACACCTGATCCAAGCCACAGTGTTATCATTTGCTCTTTTTTGACCACTTAAAATTTTTTTATACTAGTTTATTTATAAAATTCAAACACATTGTTTTTTGAGAACAGATTATAATTTGGTTTTTAGGCGTCTGAAAGCTTCCTTGTTATGAGTTAATTAGGATGGCAGAAGAAGAATTGATGCCTTTGAGTTGTGATGTTGAGGAGAGAATTAAATATTCATGGACTTTGAAAACAAAAGGCATGTCTGTCTTGAAGGAAATGTGGGTGGGTGTTCCTTAAAAGCAAAGATGGTGAAACTTGATCTCACATTCTTTGGTCATGTAGTCAGGAGGGACCAGTTCTTGGAAAAAGACATGCCAAGAAAGGTGGAGGGTCAACAAGATGGGCTGACATAGCATAGTGACTGTAACAACAGGCTTGTGCATATCAGAGATCGCGAGGTTGGTGCAGGGTAGGAAGAGGTTAAAATCTATTGTTCATAGGGTCTCAATGAGCCATGGTGACTCAACGGCACGTAACAGCAATAATGCAGTTACAGTAGTACTAGCTAGTATAACAGACAGACCTTGATATCTCAGTGGCTTATCATTTCACTACCACCAATTCCTATCAAGCCAACTCTGATTTATGGTTACCCAACACATGTCACCCTGGTGGCAAATTTAGTTACATGTGTCAACGGTTCAACTACATCAGCCACTCCATGGGTGAAGGATGGGCAGTCCTCTCCCATCAAGATTTATAGTCGTGGAACCCAAAATTTGACGGGACTGGGGAAGGTCATCAGGAGCCAGAATCTAATTAACTGCAACAGGGTTTGGTTTTGTTTTACATGTGTCAGAGTTGAACTGTACTCCATAGGATTTTCAATGACTACGCTTTGGAAACAGATTGTAAACCCTTTCTTTTAAAGCACCTGTGGCTGCACTCAGGCCTCCAACCTTCAGGGCTAGTAATGTAGTGCTTAAGTGTTTGCATCCTCAGTGCTGTGGAGTCAGAACTGATTTGTAGTGGGTTTCTAGGGCTGCAAATCGCAAAGGAAGAGACAGTTTATCCTTCTCCCACTGATGAAGTCAAACCACCAGAGAGGCATGGCTTTCAGTTAGCAGTGCCACCAGAGCGTCCTAGAATTTTAATTACAAGGGGGGGGGAAATGAAAAAAAAAAACACCCACCTCAAACTCATTGCTGTCAATTTGAAACTGACTCATAGCTGACCCTCCTGCAGATTGTCAGAGGGTGGGAGGAAATTGCCCACTTTCTTCCACAGAGCGCTGGTGGATTCATACTACCTGCTTTTAGGTTGGAAGCACACTTTCCTACCCATTAAACCACCAGAGCTCCCTAGCATTTGCAGTGTTGTTGTTATGTGCTGTCAAGTCACCTGTGACTCATAATGACCCTTTGCACAAGAGCTCTGAAGCCTGCCCTGTCTTGCACCAGTCTCACTGACTCTGGCACACCTGTCCCATTGTCCCAGTTACTGTGTCAATCCATCTCATCGGGGTCTTCCTCTTCTGTCCCTCCACCCTCTGAGCATGAAATCCTCACCCAGCCACATCCATGCCCAAATATGTGAGACTGAGCTTCAAAATCCTCGCCTCCAAGGAGAAACTTGGTTTAACCCTCTCCAAGACAGACCTATTTGTTTTCTTGGTAGTCCATGGTATGTTCAAGACTCTTTTCCAGCACCACAATTTGAATGCATTGATTCTTCTTCTGTTATCCTGAGTTATTGTCCAATTCTGTGAAGAATAACAAGTAATTGCAAAGACCATGGCCTAGATTAGGCGCACCTTAGTCTCTAAACTGACATCGTTGCTTCTTAGTACTCTGGAGAGGTCCCTGACAGTAGATTTTCCCAATGTAATTCGTCTTTTGAATTCCTGACTTTTGGTGTCAGGAGCGTTGATTGTGGAGCCACGTAAGCTGTAATTGCTAACAACCTCAATCTCTTCTCCATCTATTATGGTGCTGCCAATTGGCCCAGTGGTGAGAATCTTTGTCTTCTTGATGTTGAGCTTCAATTCATGTTGAAGAATACAGCCCATTCATAGATAATTATTTCTCACCTATTAAAGCTCAGTGGGCAGTGGTAGAGATGAAGCATTGTGTCACACCCAAGGGCTCAAAGTGACTGAAACACAGCCATCTTCAATAAATGATCTCCTGGTGTTGATGACAAGTTGTCAGAAAAAGGGGGAAAGATAAACAGAGATGATTATGGATTATAAAGGGAAGTTGTCCCCTAAAGGCTACACAATTCAGTCAGCCAGACTGAACCACATGGCTCCTCAAGAATGGAAGGAAGACCAACAAATTAATGGATTGAGAAATTGTAGTACATCCACACAATGGAATAGTATGCAGTACTAAGGAATGACAATTTTGTAAAATACTATATAACATGGGAGGGTCTAGAGAGCATTATGGTGAGTGAACCAACTCAGTCTCAGAAGGACAAATAGTGCATTATTGTAAAAAACAGAAAAGGATAACTAATAAGATATGTATAAATGTCCAGAAAGGTAGGAGCAGAAAAAGGGGAAGGATGGAAATCACCAGGATAGCAGAGTTTAGTGAGCAAATTGGGGATAGTGGTGAAGGAATAGGAAAGAGTCAGTGGGAATTAAAAAAGATAATGTAACAATAGGCTCCACAGTCAACACTCTTGGCACCAGCAGTCAGGAAATCAAAAAGCGTATCACGATGGGAAAGTCTGCTGTTAGGGACCTCTCTAAAGTACTCAGGAGCAATGGTGTCTCTCTGGAGACTAAGGTGCGCCTGATACAGGCCATGGTCTTTGCAATCGCTTGTTATGCATCAGAGAGTTGGACAATGACTAGGGAGGACAGAAGGAGAGTGGATGCTTTTGAGCTGTGGTGCTGGAGAAGAGTACTGAATGTACCATGGACTGCCAGGAAAACAAACAGATTCATCTTGGAGAGGATTAAACCAAGCTACTCCTTGGAGGCAAGGATTCTGGGGCTTCATCTGACATACTTTGGACATGTTGCTAGGAGGGACGGGTCCTTGGAGAGGGACATTATGCTTGGGAGGGTGGAGGGACAGCGCAGGAGGGGAAGACCCTCTATGAGATGGATTGATTCGGTGACTGGGGTAATCGGGATGGGTGTGTCAGAGGCAGTGCGGTTGGCGCAGGATAAAGCAGGGTTTAGAGCTGTTGTGCATAGGGTCGCTATGAGTCGCAAATGACTCCACGGCACATAACAACAACAAACAACAATAATAGGCACAGATCAGTAGTAAGTAATTATCTAAAATACAATGGAAATGAATGCAGGAAACATAATGCAAATGGAAGATTATAGGAAATGCAATGTCCATGAATGAATTATTGTATGCAAACCAGTACACACACACAGGGTGGGGAAGGAGAAAGAGAATAGTAAGGAGCTGTGCTATCAACCCCAAGGGCACTCAGTTTGAATCCACCAGCTGCTCCAAGGGAGAAAGATAGGCAGTCTCCTCCCAAGAGATTTATTGCCTCTGAAAACCTGCTAGAGGGTCAGTTATGCATCAGTTCAGACTTAATGACACATAACAATAATATTTTGGAGATTTAGATTGTTTTTCTAATTTTGAGGATTATATATTATCTTTCTAGGAACATCTTTCTATTTCAAGAATTATCTTTTTGTTAAATTATTAAACCATACAGAATCAACTTAGTGAGTTAAAGGAGTGTTTTTTACTCATTCCTGTGCTGCTTTCCAAGTAGTGTTTTATAAACACCATTTCCATAATATGCATAGGTGAGCATAGGCATAGCAGTGTCTGATCTCCACGAACTCCACAAGGGCTAGGAATTGCCGTCAACGGCATCCACAGCACAAAGATAATTCCTATGAGATCAGACATCTTCCCTCACACTAAGCCTTCCTTCTATTTGTTCTAATAGCTGGGTTCAACAACTCCATGTAATAACCACATGGACCATACTCATGTTTATGGAGTTTATAAGGGAAGGAACTGGTTACATTTCAACCTCTTTTCAGCCTTGCTGAATGGCCTTACAGCTTTAATCTCTGTCCTGCTTCTTCATAGCTCTTTTCATCCTGCCATTTTAAAGTGTCGACAGTGGCATCTCACTCTGTCACAATCCTGAGCCTGAATTTACTCAGTTCTAGCATCATTGCTCAACACATTTAGTTCTCCTGTGAAGTCCTCAAAGATGCCTACTTTGTCAGCAAGCTTCCTTGCTCTGTGGGCTGGGAGCTCACAGTTCTCTCTCATACCAGTCCTTTGGTTTTTGCCACCTTTGCTGCTGCTGCCTGTGCTACTTCACCTCATGCTATATCGCCATCTCACCACTTGACAGTTTTGTCCCATCTCTCCAGTTTTACAGCTCTCCATCTCTGGTTTTCATAGGAAGCTCTGATGATCTAGTGGGTAAGGGGTTACCCTGACAACACAAAGCAAAGTGGCTTGGATCCACCCACTGCACCACAGAAGAAAGATGGGTAATCTCCTCCCACGTGATTAAAGGATTACTCCTGTGTTTTGGCTAGGAGCCCCTCATATGGACATAGTCCTACCAAGCCATGTAGTGGGAGTTATTTATAACCCAGTATATCACATGCTTTCATTCACAAGGCTACGCGTCAAGTTTGGAGATTCTGGCTCCATTTTAGCCTTACAAAGCAATGAGAATTGACACATTGCTTTTCAAATTTATAGGAAAAAACCTCAAGGAAGCACACTCTTCTTCCTTAGTTGTCACTATAAAAATTATTCTTAAATATTTATGGGGTGTCAGTCAGAAAGAGATGGTTAAAAAATTTACCCCACCCCGGCCACCCAGTAGTTGAATTGGCCATGGTGTATCTACACAGTGGAGAACTCTATGATTATATATATAGTGGAGAACTCTATGACTATGTATAACTACATAACTCTATGACTATATATATATATATATATATATATATATATATATATATATATATATATATATATATATATATATATATAATTATATGACTATATATATTGAGCAACAGAAAAAGAACTGATTTAAAGGGATTTCTTGGCTATCTTAGTTTTTTAAAAAAAGTTGAAGTCCACAAGATTATCTGTTAAATACTATTCTCCATGTGAGAAAGAAACAGGTATTAGAAAATGAATCTTTTCCTTTTCCAAGAGGGTAGTGTACTAGGACAGGGAGGGGAGAAAAGTGCAACAATGAATGAATGGAAATCCAGAGCCTCTGTAAATTTTCACTGAAATTAATAATACGTTTTAAAAAAATAGAAATAAAATTTAAAAAAGAAAATAAATCATATAATATCAGTACAGAAGAAATAGCAATCATAAGCCAAAAGCTGAAGAGACTGGTTTCCCAGGAGGCTTGAGTGAAAAGGAGTGGAAAGAAGGGATGAATGCCAATAAGGTGGTGTAATGGGGAGGCTGCACCACTTTGAAGTGTCTCCTTGTTTTTACATAAAACATTATCATTTGGAAATTCAGACGAGATGTGTAGCTAGTAGCATTTTGTTCATGTTACTTTTCTGGTTTTGGTGATTGCACTATGATTATGTAAAATGCTAAGACTGTGGAAGTCTGTTGTTAGGTGCCTTTGAGTTAGCTCCCACTCATAATGACCCCATGCATGAGAGAGCAAGAGCTCTGCCCAATCCTGTGCCATCCTCAGATTTCCTGATGCAGTTGAGCCCATTATTGTAGTCACTGCATTGATTTGTCACATATGGAAATTTGGGGAAAAGGTATGTGTGAACTCTTTGTATTATCCTCAGTACTTTTCTGTTGGAAGGTCTCTAAAGACCTCTGTCTTATCTCTGATGTGATCTCAACTCATGTGGTTTTCCAGAGGAAGAACCTAACTCCCATGTGATTGCTTTTTCCAGAGGATTGAAGCTCATTGCTATTGAGTCAGAATCAACTCTTAACTGACCCTCCAGAAGGTTTCCGAGGCTGTAAAAAGTATGGGAGGAGACTTCCCATCTTCATCCTCCAGAGCCTCAGGGAAGTGTGGCCTTTGGGTTAATGGAGCAATTCCCCATATACTATGCAACCAAAGCACCCTCTGATTATATATAGTCCCATTTAAGATGCAGTAGGGAGTTCTAGTGGCCTCGTGGTGAAGAGCTGTGCTGCCAACCTGAAAGCATTTAGTTAAAATCCACCAGCTGCTCCATAGAAGAAAGATGGACATTCTCCTCCAGTACGATTAAATGCCTCTGAAAACCCACTGGAGGGTCACCTATGGGTTGGTTCTGACTTGATGGAACACAACAACAACAACAATGTGGATATACAAATCAATAAAGATGATTCATTGTTGTTTTTAAGTGCTGTGGAGTTGACTGTTACCCATAATGACCTTAAGAACAGATACAAACCTTGCACCAGCCTCATGATCTCTGGATTAGATCACAAGCCATAGGATACCATACGGCACAGACTTTTAGTCATTACATTTCCAGTGGGCTAGTAGTTAGTCTATAGATTTTGAAGTCTGTAAATGAAAATGATCCTGAGACACTTGACCTAGACCCTCAGAATGATTTTTAGTTCATGCATGTACACATGGCTTGTCTCTCCAACTCTGCTTTGGACAGTGCTATGTGCTTTGATCCTGTATGTTCAAGGACAGAAGGAAGGACAGTTATGATGGCTTGTAACCAAGTGCAAAAGAAGAGCACGGAGCTGTTACCACCAAGATCATTTGCTTTCTGTCTCTGAATAGCAACTTAACCACTACTGCAGACAATAGAAAGCCTTGGTTACCTCTTTCACTCACAGGATAATGGATGTCTTCTGCCAGCATTCCCTCAGCCAGTTTTTGTATTACCACAGGCAAAAGGAGAAAGAATTACAGGCTGAAACAGTACAGGCGGCACATGCTCAGTACATTAAATCACTTTGAAGTTGCTAAAAGTGTTAACCCTGTAAAGGAGTTCTGACATGGGAGACTTACAGGTAAACCCCCTTTTTAGGGTAAAAAAAAAACCCCATAGTTTTTCAATAATCTTTCTTTATCCTCTCTACAATACAGTGATCCTTTACTTTTTAATGTAATTGGTTACTTCAGTAAAAATGGCACAGGATAGCTATAAAAACTTAAAACAATAAAAAAGTACAAAGAAGACATTAGCTAGATAGATAAGACAGATAGATGCGCATGTCTTTTGTTGTTATATGCTGTTATAAACTCCCTGATTAAAACAAGCTTGGAAGCAGCAGTGGCATCCACTTCCATAATAGCCTGCCTCTGGAAACCCTATGAACCTGGACAGAGGATGAAATTTATACAGGCAGTGTCCAGGACTTTCGTTCATAAGATTGCTATGAGGCGCCTGCGTCTTGACAGCACTTAACAACACCACCAACAACAGCGTAGAAAGAGAGAGCAGTGGGCTTAGTGGACGGAAAGCCATGCTCCCAAGCCAAAGGTGGGTGACTCTACTCTGCGACCCTTAGGCCTGCCTTTAATTGCTTCTTGTGAAACATTTTAGGTCATGTAACCCTGGTATGTCCACTTGCCTTACAGCGGTAACTAACTCGTGGTAAGCAGAACACTGTGACGCTGATGAGTCAAATGTGAGAATGTTTACCCACAGTGGACGGTGTTTGGTGGAGCTCCCCGATTAAAACAAGCTTGGAAGCAGGAGTAGCATCCACTTCCATAATAGCTTGCCTGGGAAACCCTATGAACCTGGAGAAAGAACGAAAGTTATAACGGTGTCCAGGTATTTCATTCATAGGGTCGCTATGAGTCGCCTGAGACTCAATGGCACTTAACAACAACAACATATGCTGTTGAGTCAGAACCAATTCATAGCTGACCCTCCAGTAGGTCTTAAATAAATTATGTGAGAAGAAATTCCCCATCCTCTTCCCAAGGAACAGCTAGTGAGTTTGAACCACATCCCTTCAGATTGGCAGTCCAGTTCCTTACCACTAGGCCACCGGATATGTGTTGTCTATGTGTGTATAATCCTAAATCCCCAAGCTCTGTCATGAGGAATATTTTTTCCAGATGATTATTTATTCCTGTCTTCTTTCCACATAGGATTAAACTCAGACACTGTATAACTATGTTCTTTGAATTATTTAAAAATAATTTCATACGCTATGGACCACATGCACTTGCTGCAGAGGGTCAAGGACTGCAGCCGTCAGTATGGGTTGAGGCTCAATATCAAGAAGACAAAGATTCTCACCACTGGACCAATTGGTAGCATCAGGATGGCGAAGAGATTGAGATTGTTCACAGCTTCAGCTTACTCAGCTCCATGCTCAACATTCTTGGCACCAGCAGCCAGGAAATAAAAAAAAAAAAGTATCGCAATGGGAAAGTCTGCTGTTAGGGACCTCTCTAAAGTACTCAAGAGCAACACTGTCTCTCTGGAGACTAAGGTATGCCTGATGCAGGCCATGGTCTTTGCAATCATTTGTTATGCATCAGAGAGTTGGACAATGACTAGGGAGGATAGAAGGAGAATGGATGCCTTTGAGCTGTGGTGCTGGAGAAGACTATTGAATGTACCATGGACTGCTAAGAAAACAAACAGATTCTTCCTGGAGAGGGTTAAACCAGGCTACTCCTTGGAGGCAAGGATTCTGGGGCCTCGTCTGACATACTTTGGACATGTTGTAAGGAGGGACCGGTCCTTGGAGAAGGACATCATGCTTGGTAGGGTGGAGGGATGGCGCAGGAGGGGAAGACCCTCTATGAGGTGGATTGATTCAGTGACTGGGGTAATCGGGATGCGTGTGTCAGAGGCAATGCGATTGGCACAGAATAGAGCAGGGTTTAGGGCTATTGTACATAGGGTCGCTATGAGTCGCATGCAACTCGATGGCACATAACAACAACAACAACAATTTTATTTAGTCCCAATGTCAATCATTACTGTGCCCACTGCATGGATTAAAGAACATTAATTAATTTGTTACTGATTATTTTCATTTAAATGTATTTTCAAACGATAATAGAACTAGACATTATTTGTGAAACTCATAAAATAAAACTTACTGTGGTCAAGTTGAAACCAACTCCTAGCTGATTGTATTTCCAAGGCAACCAAAATATGACTTTGAGTCTATCCCACCAGAATTTCAGAACCATCTCAGGAACAGATTTGAGGCTTTGAACACTAATGAATGAAGGCCAGATGAGTTGTGGGAGTATATCAAGGTTATCATCCAGGAAGAGTGCAAACAGTCATTGCAAAGACAGAAGAGGAAGAAAAGACCAAAATGGATGTCAGAAGAGACTCTGAAAATTGCACTGGAGCACAGAGAAGCCAAAGCACAGGGAAG
>NW_006399766.1:22317547-22351195 GCF_000299155.1 Elephantulus edwardii | reverse complement strand
ACAACAACAACAACAACAACAACATATCACTTGAGAGGAGACAGCTCCTTCCTTGCTGAATTAAAAACGTTAGTGAGAAAAAAAAAGACGAGGGAAAGAATTGCCCAAAGGGACTATATGGTGAGGCATTATTCAATCCAGAACAGGAGGTGCATAGCAAAGTCGACTGGGGGGGGGAGGAAATTATCCAACAATGAATGATTTTTTTTAAAGTAAGTGAAGGGGGGGGAGGGAGGAAATTGTGCAACAATGAATGAATTTTTTTCTTCTTTTTAAATTAATTTTAATGAAAATTTACAGAGAGGAATATTATTTTATCTTTGTGGACCTGATTCTTCTGCTCACTCTCTCCCTCTCTCTCTCTCGCTGCCATCGAGTAAAAACTTATCTCTGACCCTTCACTATGTTTCCAAGGCTGTAAATGGTAAAGGAGGAGATTTCCCACTTTTTCCCTCAGAGCAGCTTTGAGTTCAGATTTGAACTGTCACAGAAATTTGCCGTTAGGGTTAGCAGTGAAATTCTCTGTGAACTGTGTCACAAAAGCTTCCTCTGATGATGTATAATGTTCTTAAGAAAGATAGAAGGCCAACAGCAAATGAATGGATGGATAAACTATGGTGTGTTCACACAATGGAATATTATGCAGCATTGAAAACCAGGGACCTCGTAAAGCATTGCACAACACGGAGGAGCCTGGAGAGTGGGCATTATGGATGTTATGGAGGGCATTAGCATGAAATATCTCAGTTACATATGGGCGAATGCTTTACAACAGTGCTGTTATAAAATAGGACAGACCGGGGTAGGGTAGGCAGAGAATGGGAAAAGAGTGGACAGATACTGGACACTGCAGTAGAACAGATGAGGGGAAGAACTGTTGGAAAGGAATATGTGATTAGGCATTATATGCATAACAACAACCTGGAGCAAAGAATGCATTGTTGGGAGGGCTAGCATGGAAGGGAAAATATGCAACAAAAGAAAAAAATATATATAAAATATAAAAATAGATATAATATATATTCTATATGTAATATAGAATATATATAAAAAGAGATATATACATATAAATAGAAAGATATATATAATATAAAAATATAAAAAGAAAGAAGTACTAATGGATATGTGATGTACAGATCGAACCATCTCTTTTAAAATTAAGTAATATGGAATTATGTTATTGCTTTAAGAAGAAATCATATTAGATTTAACTATACTTGAATTTGACAGAAAAGGAAAACAAAGCTGACGAAACCGCTGAATCATAGATAAATCTTTCTTTGCCATTGTTGTGTACCGTTGAGTTGGAACCAACTCATAGCTGATGGCCTAATGGGTTTTCAGAAGCAGTAAATCACGTGGGGGGAGATTGCCCATATTTCTTCCACAGAGCAGCTGGTGGAGTCGAACTGGGTATCTCTGGGTTAGCAGGACAATCTGTTTCCACTAAGCAACCAGAGCTAAAATAACCCCTTTAAGTTGAAGAAAACTGATTATACAAATTATTTACTGTTGTTATTGTTTTCGCTAGGTGCTATTGATAAGATGGTTTGATTCACTGAATGGGGTAATGAGAGCATGTGTGTCAGAGACATTAAAATTGGCACAGGATAGAGAAGCGTTTAGGGCTGTTGTACATAAGGTTGCTATGAGTTGCAGGTGACACAACAGCACATAACAACAACAAAAACAGTGGAGCCGACTATGGCCCATACCAACCCTATGAATAACAGATTGAAACTTTGCCCTGTGGCATCCTCATAATCTCTGATGTGCTGAAGACCATTGTTGCAGTCATTTAGATAATCCATCTCATAGAGGATCTTCTTCCCCATCTCTGAACCTCCACTTTTCCCAGCATGATGTCTTTTTCCAAGAACTGGATCCTCCTGACCGTATGCTCAAAGTATGTAAGGTGAAATTTCACCATCTTTATCTCTAATGTGCACCCTTATTGCATCTCCTCCAAGACAGAATTATTTGTTCTTTTGGCAGTCCATGGGATATTAAACACTTCTTGCAGAAACCACAACTCAAAGGCATCACTTCCTCTTCCTTCCTCCTTACTCATTGTCCAACTTTCACACGTATCTGAAGTACTTGAAAATACTGTAATTTGGATGATTACATGTTATTCAATCATAAAGAGTAATGTTCTGTTGTTCATAGAGGCAGCAATGAGGAAACTTCACCTTATTTATTTGGGCATATTTTCAGAGATCTTGCTGGGAAATGACAGAGAAGAATACGCTCAATGAAATGAACTGACAAAGTGACTACACCTATGGCCGCGAGCAAGACAAAAATCATGAAGATGATACAGGATTGGGCCAGGTTCAGATCTGTTGTCCATATGGTCATAATTAGGCGTAGTTGACTCGATGGGACCTAACAATAGCATGCAGTGTGTGTTGGTGGTGATTGCTGTTGAGTCAAGCACGACTCACAGCGACCCTATGAACACAATTTCTCAAAGTTCATAGAGTTTCCAGAGGCATGTTGTTTAGGAAGTGGACGATACTCCTGCTTCCAAATGCAGTGTGTAGTATTCCTTTATTCTGTTCAGACAACATGATATTTAGATATGAGTTTCACATAAACAAAATTAATTGCTCTGGGATCCACATTCTTTTCAGTGTTAGCCACAATTTGTTATGATCCACACAGTCAAATACCTTTGCACAGTTGATAAAACACAAGTAGATGTTGTTCTGGTACTCCTTGCTCTCAGGCAAATCCCTCTGACATCAACAATGATATCCCTGGCCCCTCAGCCTCCTCTAAATCCAGATGACTCTGGAAGTTCTCGATAGATTTACTGTTTGAATCCTTTTTTTACTAATCTTCAGCAAGATTTTGCTTAATTGTCAAAGATTTTAGTTTACTTGGATCCACAATCAACACCCTTGATGCTAGCAGTCAAGGGATCAGGAGATGTACAGCACTGGGAAAGTCTGCTCTCAGAGACATCTCCAAATTACTGAGGAGCAATGATGTCAGTTGAAGACTAAAGTGTGTTTGATTGAGGCTATGATCTTTACAGTCACTTGCTAGGCATCTGATAGCTGGACAATGAATATACATGACAGAAGAAGAATTGATGCTTTTGAGCTGTGGGGTTGGAATACTGACTGACTGGACTGCCAAAAGAACAAACTAATATATCTTGGAGAAAGTACAGCTAGAGTGCTTCTTGGAGGCAAGGATGGCAAAGTTTCATCTCACGTTCTTTGGCCATATATCCGGGAGAGGCTATTCCTTGGAGAGGAACGTCATTCTGGGAATGGTGGAGGGTCAGAGAAAGAGAAGAAGACCCTCAATAGTGGAGTGGACTTGGGGGGGGAGGGACTGTATAAAAATGAAAGAATTTTTCATTTACTTTTCAAAGAGTGAATTGGAGGGGAGGGGTGGGCAGGGAGAATGCAGCAATGAATGAATGTAAATCCAAAGTCTCTGTAAACTTTCATTAAAATTAATAATAATAATAATAATAATAATAATAATGATAATAATAAAGAATTTAGAGACACATACACAAAAAAGATAGATCAACACAATGACAGCAGTAATGGGCTTGACTATGTCAGACATGATCACGCAGCATAGGATAGGATAGGGTTCAGGTCTGTTGTCCATCGGGTCACTGTGAGTTTGTACTCAACTCAACAGCATCTAACAACATATTAGTCCCATAGTACAATTCAAAGACCTTTGTTGAATGTCTTTTCCACAGCAAACGTCTTTACCAAGTGTGATAACAAACTCATTAGGAGTCCTGAAGTAATTTCGTATCAAGATTCCACATTGTGGCTATATAAATTTACATTTCCATAATGATTTATGCTTTACAAATTAAGTGCATATAATCACTTTTTTAAAAAACTCATAAAAATAAAAAAGCAGCCCAGAACAGGAACACATTGTCCAGGTTAAGTGACTTTCTTAATGTCATTTAGCTAATTAGAGATTGAGTTGGGACTCTAACACAATCTGACACCTGATCGTGTGCCAATTCCACATCCTTCCCTGTACAATTCAAGTGGAAATGTTTCTATTAGGGAGCCAGAGATAGATCTAGTCCATCTGAACCATAATATTTAACTTAAGCCTACATAGAGCTAATTAAATGTTTTATTAAGTGTCTGATGTACCATCTGGTCTTGTCATGTTATGATTTCATATAATTTCATGCTAAATCTTATAACATTTAAGTATTAAAAGAATCTTTTTTTTTATAAAGAAAGAAAAAAGGACTCAGTATTTCCATTTTAAGCTATACCAGTAAACTGCTGCTTTCAAAGATTACTCACTTGGTTTTCTTGCCACTTATCCATCTCTCCTTTTGCGTTGCTTGTCTTGGTTTCATTTTATTAGAGTTAACAACAATTATATTCTATTGCATATCACCTGAGGCTACAAATCTTTATAGGAGACTCCCTCATGTTTCCCCTGTGGAGTGGCTGGTGGGTTTGATGTGCTGAACTTGACCTTAAACAGCTCAGCATTTAATCTACTCTGCCACCAAAATCCCAGTCTCATGAAAAGGTACAAAGCCAGCTCTAGGGGTTTTGTTTATGTAGTCTGGGTACTGAGGTAAATTATTAGGTAAATTTTGGTTATTGGTGAAGAGCCTGGCCACTGCTATACGTTGATGACTTTCTAAAATGCTGTTAAACTTCTTGTCCAGAGCCTCCTATACCCATAATCAGTGACGTATTGCATGTGTGTGGGCTTTGACTCATTTCCTTAACTCCCCATTTTTAAAAAGTGATGAATCCTGATGGATTCTCTTGCCATTTCTGAGATTCTCCAGGCACCTATATACTGGCTCATTCTATTTCTAAACAAGTTGGAGAATATTAGTAAAACTTGCATGATTTTTTTTTCATCTTTCCTCACTTCTACATCTGAGCAGTGAGGTTAGAGTGAGAAATTGAGTTGTGGTGTACTCTACCCGGGTTCATTGTCTCTTACCTTTCTCATATCCTCTGCTCATTTCTCAGTTTTTAAAGGACATGAACTTTTCTCTCATGTGGGAAACCCAAAATTTTGGCTTTGGCCGATTCTGCCTTCTGTATACTTCCAGAAGATTGAAGAAATACTTAACCTTGCTAAGTGACTTCCCAAGCCCCAAGAGGACCTTAATAATATAATAGTAATATCACATAATTATCCCCCTATGAGATTGAGATTGTTGACAGCTTCCGTTTGCTTGGCTCTACAATCAATACTCTTGGTACAAGCAGCCAGGAAATTAAAAGACAAATTGCTTTGGGAAAGTCTACTGTCCAAGACCTCTCCAGGGGACTGAGGAGAAATGATGTCAGTCTGGAGACTAAGGTGCACCTGATACAGGGCATGGTCTTCGCAATTACTTGCTATGCATCAGAGAGTTGGACAATGACTAGGGTTGCTAGAAGGAGAGTTGTTGCCTTTGAGCTTTGGTGCTGGAGAAGAATACTGAATATACCATGGACTGCTAGGAGAACAAATAAGTTCATCCTGGAGTATGTGAAGCCAGGCTGCTCCTTGGAGGCAAGGATTCTGAAGCTGCGTCTGACATACTTTGGAGATGTTGCAAGGAGGGACCAGTCCTTGGAGAGAGATATCAAGCTTAGGAAGGTGGAGGGACAACTCAGAAAAGGAAGACCCTTGATGAGATGGATTGACTTAATGACTGGGGTAATGGGGGAAGGTGTGTCAGAGACAATAAGGTTGGCAAGAGATAGAGCAGGGTTTAGGGCTGTTGTACATAGGGTCGCTATGAGTCACAAGCAACTCAACGGCACATAACAACAACAACACGTTCCCATAGTTCATCCATGCACTCACTCTCACACATGACTGTTTCACACATTATCCTATCTCTTCAAGCACTCACCATCTAATATCTCTTCACTCTAATTCCCTCTCACATGATGTTCTTGCTTCCTGTTTCACTGAGAAAACTAAAGCAGCCTGAAGAGAACTTCTACACCTTCCTACCAAAATGTCTATTCACATAATTGTGTGAACTCCTATCCTATGTCTTCTTTTCTGGGGCTAAAAATGAACTCTGTTTGTTATCTAAGGTCAACCTTTTCATTTTTGCATTAGACCCTCTCTCCTCTTAACTGTTCAAAGACATCATGTTGGAAAATCTCTGTCCCTTGTACTTTTTTTTCTTTTACACTAGATCAATTTAATTAGCATTTAAGTCTGCTACATTAAAATAGGCATCTGTTGACTCCACTTACCATCTTATTTCTCTTTTCGTTTTTACATATTAATTGCTTAAGTTTTCTACACCATGTCTAATTCTTTTCATTCTCTCTTGAACCTCCTTCAGACAAGCTTTCACTGACATCACTAAATTAAAATTCCCTTTCAAGATCATCATGACTTCCATGTTTCAAATTCTGTAATAAATCTTCAGTCCTCATTTTACTTGATCTATCATGAGCATTTGCCATTTCTCTTCTTTTTTATTTTAGCTTGGGTGAAAATGACAAAGAAAATTAATTTTTCATTCAACAATTCATACATAGTCTGCTGTTAGGGACCTCTCCAAAGTGCTGAAGAGCAATGGTGTCTCTCTGGAGACTAAGGTGCATCTGATACAGGCCATGGATTTTGCAATCACTTGTTATACATCAGAGAGCTGGACAATGACTTGGGAGGACAGAAGGAGAGTTGATGCCTTTGAGCTGTGGTGCTGGAGAAGAGTATTGAGAATACCATGGACTGCTAGGAAAACAAACAGATTTGTCCTCGAAAGGATTAAACCGGGTGGCTCCTTGGAGGCAAGGATTCTGAGGCTCCGTCTAACATATTTTGGACATGTTGTGAGGAGGGACCGGTCCTTGGAGAGGGACATCATGCTTGGGAGGGTGGAGGGACAGCGCAGGAGAGGAAGACCCTCTATGAGGTGGATTGATTCAGTGACTGGTGTAATCGGGATGGATGTATCAGAGACAGTACGATTGGCACAGGATAGAGCAGGGTTTAGGGCTGTTGTACATAAGGTCGCTAAGAGTCACAAGCGACTCGATGGCACAAAACAACAACAGCAATAGCATAATTTTTATACTCACAGTGAAATTGCACTTTCCCCATATCCTCGCTGTAATTCTGATTTCCATTAATCTTTCTGTGTCTTTTCTTACTTTACCAAAATTGTTCTGGTCATCCATAAATTGTGTTTTGCCTTTCACTTCAGCCATATAAGTAACTCTTTATTATCTATTTATTGATTGTTTGTCCTCTCTCCCTTCCCATCCTTGGTAACCATCAAAGAATGATTTTGTTTATAGACTGTCCCTTAACTTTTATAACAATGGTCTTATTTTTCCTACTGTAACTGACTTATTTCACTCAGTAAAATGTCCTCTAGATTTTCTGTGAGCAAGTTATGTCATTTACATGTCACAGGTTGTTGATGTGGCTTCCTCCAATCCTGATGCCACATTCTTTTTTATCTACCTCAGCTTCTTGGACTTTTTTCTCAGCAAACAGATTGAATAGGTATGGTGAAAGGGCACAAACCTGACACACACCGTTTCTAATTTTAAACCGTACAGTGTTCCTTTGTTCTGTACAGATAACTGCGTCTTGGCCTATGGATTGGCACTGTGTTAGCAGTTAAATATCCTGGTATTCCCATTTTTCTCAAGGTTATCTGTAATACATTGGGATCCATACATTTGAATGCCTTTACATAGTTAACAAAGCACTATGTAAAAATAAAACAATGCCTGAAATACCATTAATCTGATGTTCTCTACTTTCAACCAAGATATATCTTATGTCAACAGTGATGTCTTCTGAATACAACTTGAATTTCTGGCATTTCAGTGTAGATATACTGCTATAGCTCTTTACGGATAATCTGAAGGAAGAGTTTATTTGTGTGTGATGTCAATGTGGTATAGTCCATAGAAAGTTGTACTGCTTACTTAACGATAGAGCCTCTCTGCTGGTTCAAATCCAGCAGCTGGTCTGAAGGAAAGGAGGAAATGTTTGTTTTTTTTTTCTAATATGCCATTGGATGGTCAACTCAGAGTCAGCAATGAGTGAGTGAACAGTAATGATTTTTAATAATTTCTACATTCTGTTGCATCATCCTCTTTTAGAATGGCCACAAATATGGATCTATTCCAACTGGTTGTCCAGGTTTTCTAGAGTATGTCCAGGTTTGCATCTGTTTGTTTAAGCACCTTAGTTTGTATTTTGTCAATTCCTGGAGCCTTCTTTTTTATCAATTCCTTCAGTACAGCTTGGAATTCTTCCCTCAGTACCATTGGTTCTCAATCATATGGTTCAGTGTCAAACAATTCTTTTTGGTACATATGCAAGGCTTGTATTGTCTCTCAAGACCTTGCATGAGCTGGCCTTTCTTGCCTCTCTCATCTCATTGCTTAGAATGCTTTTCCTCACTCATTCTATGTTGTCCTCATTGTCTATCTCAGTATTTCCCAAACATGCCAGCCACACTCCCCGCCAAGATTTTTTGCACTTACTGTTGCGCTCTCCTTGGAATATTCTTCTTCACACATGTAGATAGTGCTTGACACTAGTAGGCACACAATATATCTTTAATTGAATTGAATTCACTGAGCTCACAATTAAGCATTAGATTTTCTGAATGTGTAAGCTATCAGAGAACTGATTGGATACAAATACCTTCTTTATTGGTCATTGTGTTTTTTTACTTCTTTCTTTCCCTAGGCACTTCTCTCATGCATTCATTCATCAGGGAAAGGAGTAAGATGGGAATGAATGCCTTTCACAGATTTGTTGTACATGGAGACCAAGAATTGTGCACCCCCACTGGCATGAGCATTCAAGGGCGTCTGGGAAATGTGAATATCCTCTTGCTTTCCAGTTAGTCGAGCAACAAATGACTGCTCAGGGGGCAGAGGCAGTCAGTTTTCTGTCTGAATATTCTTACTGGCACTCGTGATCAGCCATTGAGAATATCACTTACTCAATGAAAACTGCTTCAGTTTGGAAAGCCAATGCTCAGTTTTCAGTCTTCCTTACCCCACTGGGGGAAATTATTACCTTCTGTCTGGCATGCAAGTATTTGTATTATATTTCATTTAACAAATAATCATAGTTGAATCCTGGCTGAATACCTAGGGACACATACTTGGGTACTTACAGTTATCAATACTGCTTCTACCTAATTAAACTCATTCTTTATCACGTTTTCCCTCCCCTTGGTTAATATGTATGTGCCTACAGGGTCTGTAGTTGTTATTGTTAAGTGCCATCAAGTTGCTTGTGACTCACAGTGACCTTATTTGCAACAGCTCTGAACTCTGCTCTATCTTGAACCAACTTCAATATCTCTGACACTCCCACCACCATTACCTCAGTCACTGAGCCAATTCACCTCACAGAGGGTCTTCCTTTCTTGCACTGTCCCTACACCCTCCCAAGAATGCCATCCCTCTCCAAGGACTGGTCCCTCCTTGCAACATGTCAAAAGTATGTCAGATGGAGCTTCTGAATCCTTGCCTCCAAGGAGCAGCCTGGTTTTACCCTCTCCAGGTCAAACCCGTTTGTTCTCCTAGCAGTCTATGGTATAGTCAATACTCTTTTCCAGCACTACAACTCAAAGGCAGCAGTTCTATTTCTATTATCCCTAGTCATTGGCCAGCTTTCCGATGCATAGCATTTAATTGCAAAGACCATGTCCTGCAACAGGCACACTTGGCACACTTTATTTTCCAGACTGACATTGTTGCTCTTCCATACTCTGGAGAGGTCCCTGACAGCAGATTTTCCCAATGCAATCAGAGCTTTGCTTTCCTAGCTGCTGGTACCAAGAGTGTTGATTGTGGAGCCAAACAAACTGAAGCTGTTAACAATCTCAGTCTCTTCACTGTCTTCCATGGTGCTGCCAATTGGCCCAGTGTTGAGAATCTTTGTTTGCTTGATGTTGAGCTTCAAGCCATTTTTAAGGCTGCAGTCGTTGACCTTTTGCAGCAAATGCCTCAGGTCCTCCTAAGTTTTGGCAAGAAGGTTGTATCATCTGCATAACACAGGTTGTTGACGAGTCTTCCTCCAATCTTGATGCCACATTCTTATCCTACTACAATGTTCACATGCCAGATTTTTTTTAGGCCTTTCTGATTTTTGGTTACATTACAGTGCAGTATAATGGCTAGTTTGTTTAAGCCTAAAGTGTTACTGAAGTGATGGATAACATGTGCATTGATAAAGAAGAATTTGGATCTGCGGTTATATGATTGAAATAAGCCCTTACTCTTTAGAAGCAGCCCTGGTGTGGAGCAGTTAAGTATTTGACTGTTACTGAATAGCTGATGACTCAAACCCATCCATAATGTTTTGCAAACTTTTAATAGGAGTGAAAGCTTACAAGACAAATTAGTTTTTCATTCAATCATTTATACACATTTCATTTTATAATATTACTTATAATATCCACCATGTAATAGCACTCTCCCACTTCCTCCCTGTAATTGCTATTTCTATGAATTTTATCCTGTTTCTTCCTGTCTTTTGGGCTTATCCTTGGGCGAGCGCTGCTCTTTTTTACCTTATTTGGTTTATTACTCCAAACAATGACTCCTACACTGGTGTTACTGGTCACTTTATAGGCTTATCAATTGTTTGGTGAAAAGTTGAGCCACTGTTCCAGGTTTAAATAGTGTCTAAAGGCACCCAGGGCTTCCACCAGTGTCTACAAGGATGATATGCCAGGTCTTTTCTATGTTTATGAGTTTTATTCCACATTCGTCCCCACTCCCAGTCCAAGACCTTCTATTGTGATCCCTTTTAAAAGAGTGTCAGAGGTGGAAGCTGGATACCCTTTAGCTCTTCTGGTCTTAGAGTCATGGAAGTTGAGGTTAGCGTGGTCTATTATTCCTTTAGGATAATGGTCTCAGCACATCTTTTCCTTCCTCTTATTTGTTCTGGACAAGGAAAGAACACGTTAGATGGCTGCTTGCAGCTTTTTTAAAAAAAAATACTTTTAAAAGTTGATTTGCTTACGAAGTTCATATACATTGTGTTTCACACTATTCTTCATTCACATTTTGTCTTTCATACAATCATTCTTTTTTAAATTTTACTAGTTTATTGACAAACTTCAAATACATTGTTTTCCAGAACAGATTCTTCCCAATTCCCTCACCTGCCTTACCCATCAAATTCTACGACTCTATGATTAAGAATTCTTTTGAAAAAAATTGTTAGTGTGTGTGCATACCGTCAAATCGGATCTGACTGGTATGGGAAGAGATTGCCACTCCTTCTCCAGCAGAGCCTCTGGTGGATTCAAACCACATACCTCTAGGATGGCAGTGCAGCTTCTTGCTGCTAAGTCACCAGACCCTCCCTTCATGATTAATCATTCTTCTGCATTATGTTTTATAAAACTAATCACCATTGTACCTTGCCCATTATTACCTTGTCTTTTTCACCAGGATCCTTCCAATTTGCTCCCCCCCTCCACCCACCAAACTGTTCAGCCCTATGACTTCACCCCTACCTAACCTCATTGATTTGTATACAATAATGTATTTCTATTTTGTCTCATTCACAAGCTCTTAAGACTTCTGTCACTACTCACAAAATAGGATGTAGAACACTGTTTGTGGACTATGCTACGCCAAATTGACCTTTATGACCCCCAAAACTATGGTCTGAAGGCCTTAAAAGCAGTAACATCCCCTTAGGATGTTTGGTTGTGATTAAGAAGCTTACATTGCATTGATCCTGCAGAACCACACAGCTGATCCTGCTATATAAACGTGTTACGTATAGCTCCGGTGGCTTGGTGGTAAAGAATTAGGTTTCTAACCTAAAGATACTCAGCTCACATCTACCAGGTGCTCTGTGAGAGAAAGATGGGCAATCTCTTCCTACACAATTTACTGCCTGTGAAAACCCCCCAGAGGGTCAGCTGTGAGTTGATTCTGACTAGCATATGGATGCAAG
Source organism: Elephantulus edwardii (assembly GCF_000299155.1). Taxonomy (NCBI): domain Eukaryota; kingdom Metazoa; phylum Chordata; class Mammalia; order Macroscelidea; family Macroscelididae; genus Elephantulus; species Elephantulus edwardii. The sequence goes on along the minus strand of NW_006399766.1, from coordinate 22,339,246 downwards.
AAAGTCTGGTGGCTTAGTGGTAAGAAATTATGCTGCCAGTGTAAAGGTACATGGTTCAAATCCACTAGCTGCCCTGTGAGATAAAGATGAGCAATCTCCTCCCATACTATCTACTCCCTCTAAAAACCTACTGGAGGTCAGCTATGAGTTGGTTTGAACTTGACAGCATACAACAATATAAATGTAGGGAGCTCTGGTGGCCTAGTGGATAGGATCATTGAGACAGAACCAACCCATAGTTGACATTCCAGCAAGTTTTTAGAGGCAGTTAATCTTATGGGAAGAGATTACCCATCCTTTTCCCATGAAGCTGCTGGTAGACTCGAACTGTGTGCCTTGGGCATTGCAATGGAGCTTCTTACCATTTAGACAGTTCATGTTGACTAAGAGTTGTGGTAGATTCATAATCAGTTTGAATCCACTAGCTGCTCCGCCACAGGGAGATAGGCAATCTCTTGTGTTACAGACCGAGGGTCGCAAAGAATGGAATAATTTTATAGTTATCAATAATGAGACAAACAACCAGGAATGAGATAGAACAGAGGGCATAAAACAGGGGGCCAGCAGTTCTCTGACTAAAGACCCCAAGCCAAGCTTCTCTGTATCTTTATTGAAAATTATCTGGAAGTAAATCACAAAGAGAATTCAATGCAAATGAAGTCAAGCTCTTTCTATTGAAAACCTTCCCCTTGACTCAGGAGGGAGGGGTTAGCAAATCCAAGAATCTGGTAAACCCCTAAGGATTGCCTTAGTGCCTCAGGGTGAACTCTGGCTTGTACCTCACCTCCCCCACATCCTGAAATAGCATTCAGTTTATTACAAATATTTAGTATTGGCTTCCCATACTCTTGTGTCATTTACTTCCTCTGAAAACTCGCTGCAGGGCCAGCTTGGTTCTGACTCAATGACAATGAGTTGAGCTGAATATGCATGTAGAAAAATCATCTGCCAAACCTATATACAGTCATGGATGTAGTCCTTTTCACTTGCCCGTCTCTTGTTACCCATATGTTTAATATAGTGACACCTAATATCCTATTCAACAGAATGTATTGTGGACCTGTATTTGCTTGTTTCACATAAGTGAAACCATACAGTATTTCTTCTTGCAGCCAACTTATTTTACTCAGTATGATGTTTTCAAGGTTCATTCAAGCTGTAGCATATATAGGAGTCTTCCCATTTGATTGGACATAACAGCAACAACAATATCTAAAACGTATTTTTCTTAGTAAGTGGGAAAGATCATGGGACTTTATTTCTCCCTGATATGTGACACTTCATTAACACCGCTTAAACACAATAAAGACTCCAGACAGTGCCACATATAGAAATATATTTCTCTCTGAATTCTCAAGGAAAATGCCACAATCATGTTAAATAGAAACCAGCCTATAATAGTTAACAGAAGACGAGGACCTCTTAAGAAAAATACCTTTTACTTATTTTCCCACTGTGATGAATTTTCAAAGGAAAATAATTATTTTGCATAAATGATTCTCAAAACTAGAGTTTTTGAGGACTGAAGATGCCTCAGTTTATATTAATGACTTCCCTATTTGAATTCATAAGCTAATAAAAAAATGGAAAGCCCTGCGTGGAGTTCCATAAAATGGCTCAAGAGCCTGAGTTTGGAAGAACAGTATCAAGTGGAAAAGAGGTATGATGGGGATTTCCCAGCACACATCCTCCAAAAAACTACCACTTTTACCGACTGTATTGACAATTTAAGCAGCAGTAGCAGCAACCCACTGTGCAACAATGATACCCTACATCGTATTAATTAGACTGCAAAGCTTCTAACACTGCAAAGAGCCAAAGTATATAAATAAATGGAGACTTCCAACCACTCAAAAGACAGCTGGCACTGCAGCAGTCTTTGAACACTGTGAAACAGTGTGTGCAGACAGTTTCTGTGGGCTTTAAAAAAATTATTTAGAACATTGCTGCTATAGGACCATAGGGGAAGGAACAGGAGCAGTGTGAGCTCTCCTTCAGGTGAGCTCCCACTCCTGCAGGGTGTCCCAGCAGCCCCAGGACAGAGGCAGAGCAAGTTCGCTTCCTAGGGAACTCCATAGCTACAGAAAACTTGGTTGCTGTGGGACAAGAGAGGAAGGAACAAGTAGGGCAAGTTTTCCTCGAGTTCCTTTTGGCAGTGCTCCTGAGATATGAATTTTGATAAATGTCAATAGTCATAGAAAGACTTCAGGCCTTTTGTTCATAGGGTTGCTTATGACTCATGCTCGACTCAAAGGCAATCAACAACAACAACAACAACCTGAGCTGGTGCAATATTCCCAGCAGCCCTAGGACAGAGACAGAGCTATTTTCCTTCTTGGTGGGCTCCCCAGCCACAGAGAATTTAGAAAACAGAACTTAGAACTTAAAGAAAGGAACAGAAGCAGATGAGTTTTCCAATTCCCCTTTCTAGTGAGCTCTGAGCCACAGCAAACATTTCTGCCAGTTGGGGAAACTGAGAGGAAAGACCAGAGGCAGAGCAACTTTGCATCACAGTGGGCTCCTCAGCTCCAGTGAACTTTTACCATGGGACTAGAGAAGAAGGACCCTAGGCAGGGTAAGTTTTTCTTCCTTTTCCTACTGGAGAGTCGAGCTCCTCAAATGAAACAAGTTTTTCTGTGAGTCCAGAGGCTAGAGAGATATTCATGAAGGGTGAGCTGCCCTTCCCTCAGGAGCAGTGAGCTCCTCCCTGCTAGGGCCCCAGACAACAAAAAATCTATCAAAGCAATGGCATGGAAGAAGCAGACTCCCTCACACCCTACACAAAGCCAAAGTAAGATATCACCCCAAAAAGTTATCAAAGCATAGAAATCAATGGATTTCCTGAAACCAGAATGTCTTGGTGTAGTCTGTAGAGAGTTGCACTGCTAAACCTAGAGCCTACATTTCTCTAGTGGTTCTAATCTACTAGACGCTCTTCAGGAGAAAGATGGACTATCTCTTCTTGTGTCATTTATGGTCTGGGAAATCCAAGAGAGGGCCAGCTAAAAATCAGACAGCAATGAATGAGGGTGGGTGATACAGATCGATAGATAGATAGATAGATAGATGATAGATAGATGATCGGTAAATGTTTCTTTTTTATTTTGCTTCTCTCAAGATTCCAACAAACAGAAAATAATTGATTAGGATGCTTAATTTTATAAGCTTATTTTTATTGGTTTGCATACTATTATTCATAGAAATTGTGTTATATAAACTTATTTATATACATGTAGTTTATATAATTAATTACTATTGATCTAAGACTTACACACTATCCTTTCAAGTCCCCATTGACTCTTCTATTCTTTCACCCCTCATCCACCCGTGGATCTCTGCTATCCTAGTTATTTCCCCCTTCCTTCTTTTTCCAGCCCCTTTTTCCTCTTTCCCTTTTGAACATTTATACACATCCCAATTAGCTTTTTATTTCTGTAGTAATTGTTATGTAGCATTCGTCCTTATGAAACTGAGTTATTTTACTCAGTATAATGCTCTCTAGACTCTTCCATGTTCTTGCTATTGTGCTGCCATGAAAATATGTGTACATAGCTCCATTTGTGTCTCTGTTCTAATTTCCTTAGGTATATTCCTAGCAGTGGAATAGCTGGGTCACATGGGATTTCCATGTTCACCTTTTTAGGAAATATCAACTGCCTTCCACAGTGATTGTACCCTTTTACAATTCCATTAGCAGTTTATGACAGTTTCAATCTTTCTGCTTTTTCTCCAATACTTATTGTTTGCTATGCTGTTAAATTTTGCTGTTGCTACTGGGGTGAAAATGTTTCGCATTAGCACAATCAAATGTTCTGGGATTCCTATTCTTCTCAGAGTCAGCCATAGCTTGTTGTGATCCACACAGTCAAATGCCTTTGCATAGTCAGTGAAGTACAGATATACATTCTTCTGGTATTCTCTGCTTTCTGCCAAGATCCATCTAACATTAGCTATAATATCCCTAGTACCATGACCTCTTCTAAATCCAGCCTATACATCTGGCAGTTCTCTGTTGACATATTGTTCCAAACATTTTTGGATAATTTTCAGTAGAATCTTGCTTGCATGTGATATCAATGATATTGTTTGATAATTTCCACACTCTGTTGGGTCACCTTTCTTTGGAATAGGAACAAATATTGATCTGCTTGGACCGAGAGGCCATTGTCAGAACAGAGCAGGGAGACCCTGGATGGTTCAAAATCAAGAAAGGGGTCCGTCAGGGATGTATTTTGTCTCCATACCTTTTCAATCTGTATGCAGAACAGATCATCTGAGATGCTGGGCTGTACGAGGAGGACTGTGGCATCAGGATTGGTGGAAGAGTCATCAACAACCTGTGTTATGCGGATGACACAACCCTGCTTGGTGAAACTGAGGAGGATCTGAAGTGCTTGCTGCAGAGGGTCAAGGACTGCAGTCTTCAATATGGATTGAAGCTCAACATCAAGAAGACAAAGATTCTCATCACTGGGCCAATTGGTAGCATCATTATGGATGGTGAAGAGATTGAGATAGTTAACAGTTTTAGTTTACTTGGTTCCAGAGTCAACACTCTTGGTAACAGCAGCCAGGAAATCAAGAGACGAATTGCATTGGGAAAGTCAGCTGTGAGGGACCTCTCAAGAATACTGAAGTGCAACGATGTCACACTGGAGACTAAGGTGCACCTGATCCAGGCTATAGTCTTTGCAATTACGTGCTATGCATCGGAGAGTTGGACAGTGAATAAGGATGACAGAAAGAGAATTGATGCCTTTGAGTTGTGGTGCTGGAGAAGAGCGTTGAATATACCATGGACTGCTAGGAGAACAAACAGGTTTGTCCTGGGGAGGGTGAAGCCAGAATATTCCCTGGAGTCAAGGATTCTGAAGCTTCGTCTGACATACTTTGGGCATGTTGCAAGGAGGGACTGGTCCTTGAAGAGGGACATCATGTTTGGCAGAGTGGAGGGACGGCGCAGGAGAAGAAGACCCTTGATGAGATGCATTGATTCTGTGAGTGGAGTGGTGGGAATGAGTGTGTTTGAGACGGCGAGGTTGGCACAGGATAGAACGGCGTTTAGGGCTCTTGTACATAGGGTTGCTATGAGTCGCAAGCTACTTGATGGCACATAAGAACAACAAAACAACAACTGGGGTGAAATGGTAGATCCCATTGTTTTGATTTGCATTTTTCTTTTCCAGGTGATGTCACATACCTTATTAATCTCAAACTGCTGTCTAACACTGTCCTTTCTGTACAAATGACCAATGGACTCTTCTCACCATCTTTTGTAAGTTTGGCCTGGTTTAGGGGTGCCATGGAAGTTAAAAAATTTATTTATTTTTACAAAACTCTTTTACTCTGTTTAAATAGTAATGTCCAAATTTTCCATTGTATTTGAAAGGCAGTTTTGCTAGATATATAACTCTTGGTTGACAATTTTTATGCTAAATTTTTTGCTGCAGCAATATTTCATCTGAGCACTGGATCTGGTATGAAGTTAAAATAATGAGGAAATGGGAAACATTGTCACACACCCACAAATCCTTGAAAAAAACAGTGTTTAGAGATCTGATACCAGATTATTTCTTTGATTTGACACTAGTAATATGGCCTTCATATCACTATCACTTTTAGAAAGTTTAATTCATGAAAAGGAAAGAAATGATCAGAAAATTAATGCTTCTGAGGCCGTGTTTTATAATTGGAATTAATCCCCCATGGAGTATTGTTCCATTTGGAGAAAGTAGTAACTGACTAGCTGAGTCCAAGAGACTTTGGTAAACTTAAACTTTTCCTTGGTTAATGATTGAGTGAGTGAGTAAAACAAAACTTTCTCTCTATATGACACTAGCCGGCACATAACAACAACAACAACACCCTTTTGTGACTCCAGTTTTGATCACATATGTCCTTAGGAAAGTTAAAGTAATCATTATTTGGAGCAACCACTGCCACAACTTGTGTCTTGTGAAAAGGAATAGTCAATTCAGAGTAGAATCAGTGCTACAATTCTTGGTAGTGCATCTAGTTGTTACAGGGTCCTGGAGTGCAAGAGGATGGATATATGGGACACAAAGGGGGGGAAATTGGCAAGGACTTAGAAAAACGCAACCACTTGAATTTTAAGTTTCCAGTTACAGCAGAGAAATGGCAAGGTTTAAATGTTACTTTTGTTCCTAGTTGCCATGTATACCATCAAGTTTGTTCTGAAGCACAATGAACCTGTGCACAAGAAAACAATAAGCTCTCTGGTCCTGCACTATCCCGTGGTTGATTGTGGATCAGACAGTGTCCCTTTGGAATCTACAGGTTTTTTTCCCATTGGCTTATTTTCAGAAGTAGGTCACCAGTTTTTTTTCTTCCTAGTCTGTCTTAGTCTGGAAACTCCACTAAAGAGAAGTTCGACTACAAGCTACCTGGCACCACAGCAAGCCACTACAGTTCAAAGTAGCACAAGGGTGTTAGAAGGTGCCCAGTCGTATGCACCCTCCAGATACTGTGAGTGAAGAGAATACTCCAGCTCAATGGAAGCGAGGATGACTAGGGCGCATTACAACAATGCCAGATAGAATTGGTTCTTTACTCCACCTAGTGGTAGTGTCTACTGTGTTCTAGAGATGGTACGATGAGCCAGTGAAAGAGTTCCCAGAATGCAACATTCAGAATAAATTTCTTCAATCACTTCTGTAACCTTTATGGAGTAATAGCCCTCTGCATAATTGTTCCTGTCATTTTATTGGCCTGAAACTGCCTAAAAATGTATATAGAAATGTAAGTTACAAAAGAAATGCAGAAATTAGGATTGGAGATTATACTTTTTTCTCCTCAAAAGGAAGTTCTCGTTGGTTGGCAGGCCAAGAGTAGAATGAGGAAAGACTTTTGTACCATAGTTGTCTCACTTGCTTCAATGTAGTCTCCATTTATTGGTTGACAATGTTGATCCAAAATTATTTTGTGAAAACCTAATAAAGGTGGGAACAGATAATCTGTGGAAGACATATGTAAAACAAAAAGGGGAAATGATGTAAGAAGGGAAAGGAAGATTAGCTCTTAATTGTGCATTTAGAAGCCCCAGTGGCAAGATCAGAGATAAAAAAATAATAATAATTTAGGAGAAGAGAAAGTGAAGAGTAGACATTCCTCACAGGCTGGTAAAGCCAGCAATAGCCAAAGCCAATGCTAGCAATGAAGGTGACTTGCAAAAATAGCATAGTACTAAAAGATAATTCTATCAGTGTCAGGAAAGGTGAACTGTTAGTTTTAATGGCATAGGAAGAAAATACCTAGTATTTCTTTTTAAGGGTAGTTTCTGAATTTTGTCATCAAATTATACTTTATGACCATGTGTTTGTCTTTTGCATCTGTTGTTTGTACTGTTGAGTTTATCCAATTCATAGAGACTCAATGTGACAGAGCAGAACTGCTCTAGGCTATCATTTTTGCAGTACATCACCGATCTCTTCTCCTGAAGAGTACCAGTGGATTTGAACCACTGACCTTTCATTTTGCCTGTTGCTCCATCAAGACTCCTTTTTCTTCTTCTATTTGGGTGCACACTGGGGATTCTGTCATTGTAATCTTAGACAAAATGTTTAGCTTTTCTGGATCTCATTTTCTTCATCCTAAAAATGAAACGACAGGTGTCACTTACTTGATGTGGTTTCCATGAAAGCTAAATAAGCTAACATGTATCGAGTGCTTAGCTTGGCTTTGCAATTGACTTAATTCTTGGCAACCCAATGTGCTATATTATAAATCTGCTTCATAAGGTTCTTTTGGCTATGATCTTTATGGAAACAATTTGCCAAGCTTTTCTTCTGTAGTACTGCTTAATGTGTTTGAACCACCAACTTTTAGGTTAGTAACCAATTGCAAACTGCTTGTACCAACCAGGAACCTTAAAATGCTTACAATAGCAGTGACAAAGCATATGACATGCAATAAATATTGTTACTGCCCTGTTGTTGTTAGTATTAAAGGAATCTGGTTATGATAGCAACAAAATGCATCACATGTATAATGAGCATGGCTCTTTGATAAATTGTTAATTATGCTTATTCAAGGGTGGACATAGATTTTTCAATGTCTATTGGAATGATTCCTGCCAATGGTTTGACCCAGATCTGTCCAGATCTTTCTGTACTTAAGTAAAGGTTGCAGTTTATAGAGCTCATACTGGTTTGTCAGGAAAACTTTCCTGTCTTGACTGTGCCATTTCTAGAGTGATGTATAATTAAAACATTACCAGAAATAGTTGTAAAAATTTGAGATCATAATTTTTAGGTTGATGACAAAAAGAAGAGCTTGTTATTATATATTCTTTTGCTCTTCTGAGCAGCACTTCTGCTGCCACAGAAAACTGCTTTGTGAAGACAGCTGCACCTTTCAGTCAACACAAGGTTGCTACTCAATTAGAAACAAAAACAAAGTAAAAATAAGCCCTAAGATACAAAATCCTTTCCAGAATCTTACCGCCTTCTAATCAGATAAACCACCATGGCACAGATTAGAGGCCTTTTCATACATCACTTCATCATTTCACTTTGGTTTAAAGAGTGATTTTGATCACAGGGTGATGACGTTATAGTCTAGGTACTTGAAGAAGCCATTTTTTTCCTGCTTCATTCCTATTCATTCTCCAGCACTCTTAGATTAAGACAACAGAAATTTAGGCAAAGCGATGTTGACAAGTAGAAAAAGCTGGAAATGTAGCTTGGGGAGTCATAGTATGTGTATTCAAATTTTGCCCTTGATTTGCTCTAGGAACTTGGGAATTCTGCCTATCATACTTTAAAAAGAGGAGGGTCAGTGAGAAAGAGGAAACCCCTCCATAAGATAGATGGACTCAGTGGATGCATCGATGGGCTTAAATACAACAGAGATTGTGAGAATGGCGCCGAATTGGTCATTATGATTTAGAGCAAACTTGTTGGCACCTAACAACAGCAACAACAACTGAAAGCTGGCTTTGACTTCACCATTCTATTTCAGAGAGTTTTTGTGAGGATTAAGTAAAGTGTTAGATAATAATGTGCTTTGTGAACTGATGTGTATTGGAAAGATCAGCTGTTGCTGTATCATTGTTTACTCATTCATTCATTTAAAAGTATTTATCAAGTACTGGTTATATATTGTGAAAACAAGATCCCATTTGTGAATATTATGAAAACAATTGAGTAAGAGAAAGACTTGAAATAAGTATGAAATTGTCAGGTATGCACAAGGTGGTATGAAGAAATATAGAGCAGCTATGTTCGGCTTTTGGAGTCACACTGCCTTCCAGGGTGGTTGTACAATTTTACAATCCCACGTCCCCACATCCTTGCCAGTATTTATTACTTGCTGTCGTGTTAAACGTTGCCACTGCTACTGGAGTCAGATTGTGGTTGTGGTTTGCATCCCTCTTGTTGCTAGTGATTTTGAGCATTTCTTCATGTGTTTGTTGGCCATTTGAATATCTTCTTTTGTGAAAAATTTTTTCCGTATATTTGCCCATTTTGTAATTGAGTTATCAGTCTTTTTCTTGAGGAGGCCCTGTAGGATTCTGTAAACTTTTATTATGAAACCTTTCTCTGAAATGGTATTGCCAAATGTTTTTTCCAGCCAGTAGGTTTTCTTTTAACCCTATTGGAAAAAGTTCTTGATGCAAGTTATTGTCTGTAGTTTTCTTTGTACAAATCTTTTGTGTCTCTAGTCCGTTCACTTTCAAGTATCTCAATTTGTGGTTGGCTATTGTAAATGGTACTGCTTTCTTGGTTTTGTTCTCTGAGTTCTCTTGTTACTGTAGAGGAATCTCTTTTTATTGATCTTATATCCTACCACTCTGCTAAATTGGTCCACTAGCTCTAAAAAACTTTTTTTATTGAGTTGTAGGGGTTTTCTTTGTACACTATCGTTTTTTATTTCCTTCTCTTGTCATATGGCCCTAGCAAGGACTTCCAATACAATATTGAATAGAAGTGGTGACAGTGAGCATCCTTGTCTGGTACCTTTTCACAAGGAAAGTGTTTCTAGTCTCTCTCTATTGAAAATGGTATTAGCTCTTGGTTTTGCATATATACTTTTCACTATGTTGAGGAAATTCCTTTCTAGTCCAATTTTACTGATTGTCTTTATCAGGAAAGATGTTAGATTTTGTCAAACACTTTTTATGCATCTATTGCTACCACGTACACTTGAGAAAATGTGAGTTGAGTTTTAGTTGGGTATAGTACCCTGAATACATTCTCAAGGTCCAGTTGGCTGATTGTGTAGTTTAGATCAATGGAGTCTTTCTTGAGTTTTTTTTAGTTGACCTATCCTTTGGTGATAGTGATACGTTAAAATCTCCTACCACTGTTGTGGTGTTGTCTATTTCTTTCTTCAGTTCTATTGAATTGTTGTTTTGTGTATTTTGAAGGTCTATCATTTGGTAAATAAATGTTGACCAAGCTTATGTTTTTTGCTCTATTGTGCATTTAATTATTATGTAATACCCTTCCTTATCTTATATGGTGGTTTTCATTCTGAAGCCTATTTTATTAGAAATTAGTATTGTCACTCCTGCTTTTTTGTGGTTACAATTTGCTTGGTATATATATATTTTTTTTTCCAGCCTTTCATTTTGAGTCTATCTTTCTCTTCATGGGTTTGGTTGTTTTGTTTTTGATGTGTCTCTTGTAGGCTACATATTGATGTGTTTGGAGGGTGTTTTTTTTCTTCTCCCCCAACTCTGTTACTCTTTTTCTCTTAATTGGTGAATCTAGTCCGTTCACATTAAGTTTTCTTATTGTTAGATCAGATTTTACCTTTGCCACTTTGCTGTGTTTCTGGTTACTATGGTCCATCCACTTTCCTTTGACATCTCCATGTGAAGCAGTGCACTTAAAATTTCTTGTAGTTTTTGTCTTATTTTCACATATTCCTTAAGTTACTTCTTTTCTACAAAGCATCTAATTTCTCCTTCATAGTTAATGGAGAACTCTACTTGGTAAAGGATCCTTGGCTGGCAATTGTTTTCTTTCACCTTTCTGTATATGCTCTCTCATTGTCTTCCAGTTTGCGTAGTTTCTGCTGAGAAATCAGAACTTAATCTAGTTGTTTCCGTTTTGTAGGTGACTGTTTTTCTTGTACTGCTTTTAATATTCTATCCTTATCTTTTATTTTGGAGAATTTGACTATGTTATGTCTTGATGTTTTTCTTTTTGGGTCTAGTATATTTGGTGTTCTCTGTGCTTCTTGAATATGGGTATTCCCATTCTTCATAATACCTGGAAAGTTTTCTTCTAGTACTTCTTCCACAATTTTCTCAGTGACCTCCCTATCACTCCCATGTTCTAGAATTCCAATCACACAAATGGTGTTCCTTTTTATATCATTACACATGATTTAATGTTTTCTTCATTTTCTTTACATCTCATCTCTGATTTTTCTTCTAGTATGTTTCCTGTGAAACTCTTGTCTTCCAGCTCACTGACTGTTCCATCTCTTCAGTTCTACATTTTTGTTCCACTAACATGTTGGACACCTCTGACATTTCAGTCTTAATATTCTGGATTTAATTTTCATGCTTTTCTGTTATTTCCAGTACTATGTTGGATGTACCCTCTCTAGCAAGAACTTTTTTAAGTTCTTGTACCGCTTTATCTATACTAGCAATTCTTTTTCCCATCATTTGGATTTTCTTCTGTAGCTGTTCAAGTTGTTCCTCATCAATATAATTCTTTTGGATCACTAATTAGGTCTTAATGGCTTCCATTGTTTCTTCCATCATTTGCATCTTCTTCTGTAGATGTTCAAATAAATACACTTCAACATATTTCTTCTCATTGTCTCTATCTGAAGTATTCATTGGGTCTGCTTTTTTAGGAAAAGTATTGTTTTGGTTTTTCATGATAACTGAATCAGGCTGCTACTTTTTTGACATTACATGAGTCTTTTCTCCATAGATGTTAGGTTGTTGTAACTATATAATGCCCAAGGGTATGGCAATGTTTTGTCAAGGACTTATATATATTAGTTCTCCTTTCTTGTTTTCCCAAAGTGAGATGACTGTTGCCATCCAGAAACCATGGCTCCACCTGACCTCTTCTGCTTGACCTTAAGAAATCCCATGTGATATAGCTAGACAGCAGTCTTCAAGGCCAAAGTACCTATCTTCTCTACTCTGTGAGATAGTTCTGTGGTAGGTCCTTGATTTCATTCTTGTACTAGTTGCAAATTGTGTCTTGACAAGATTTTGAATATTAGTAATCCAGGCTATAGTCTTTGCAATTATGTGCTATGCATTGGAGAGTTGGACAGTGAATAGGGAATTGATGCCTTTGATCTGTGGTGCTGAAGAAGAGTGTTGAATATACCATGGACTGCTAGGAGAACAAACAAGTTTGTCCTGGAGAAGTTGAACCCGTGATACTCCTTGGAGTCAAGTATTCTGAAGCTTCATCTGACATACTTTGGGCATGTTGCAAGGAGGGACTGGTCCTTGGAGAGGGACATCATGTTTGGGAGAGTGGAGGGGCGGCGCAGGAGAAGAAGACCTTCGATGAGATGCATTGATTCTGTGAGTGGAGTGGTGAGAATGAGTGCATTTGAGATGGCTAGGTTGGCACAGGATAGAATAGCTTTTAGGGCTCTTGTACGTAGGGTCACTATGAGTCCCAGGGTACTCGATGGCACATAACAACAACAAAAACAACCCTTAATTTTTTGGCCTGAAGGCCACAGGCCCGAGAGTACTAAATTGTTTCTGCCAATAGGGTGGGTGGGAGGTAAAGTGTCAGGAGTGGCCCCCTTTCATCATCATCTTCCTTTTCTTAATAAAAAAATTCCCCTTCCGTCTTCTTTTAATGCTTCCTGTATCAGTCCATATTCTGGCTTGAGTCTTTAATTTGTTCTTTAGTTTCTTTTGCTTAATAAATGCCCAGAAATTTAGGCCCTTTTGATTTTTTCCGACTCTTGCTCTTAGCATATTTCTTTGTAGTACTATGCTTTGTCTTCCTGAGCTGCCCTTGGAAATCTTTCAATTAAATGAAGTGGGTGGGGGAACCCCAACCAAATCACACAAAACAAACCAATGAAAGCAGTTAAGAAATTTGGGTATACATAAAAAGTAAAGTAAGTTCAAGGACAGTAAAATAAAAGGGGCTTTCACACATATCACTCACAGCACAATCATATCTTAGTGCCAGAGTATGAAAAATATTTACACATAATTCTCTCATATTCTCGCTCTCTCTCTCACACACACACACACACACACACACACACACACACACACACTCAAACCCCTATACCTTTCTTCTCAAAATAAGCTGAGTGGACTTAGTAATTATCCACCTGTCTTCCTCAACATAAGGAATGGTTTAAAGGTTAACAAGTGTGAAAGGAGGAAAGTCAGGGCTTATAGAGTGATGCTCCTCTGAGACTTCTGATGTTTCAAGAAGAATCCAAAATCTTCTAAGTGGTAATGGGAGAAATCACTCAATGAATAAACAAAGTCACAGTGGCATATTACAACACAAAGCATGTGGCGAAAGATTCTCAGTTGGGAGACCTGGTTTTGGGCAATCAGTTGAGGAAGTGATAACACTTTGTCTTTCACCAAACTGATGGGAGTTCTCGCTAGTAAACATGAGAGGAACAAAGAGGATGTTTTATGCCAAGCAGCAAAGCCCTTGCCTCTTGGATTAATTTTTTTTAAATTATTATGACTTTAGAGGGGCGTGGGGGGGGGAATGGGGGAATTGTATACCAATGAAGGAATTTTTTTTTCTTTTTCTTTTCAAAGAGAGGAGCGAACTGGTGGGGAGGGGTGGGCAGGGAGAAAAGTGCAGCAATGAATGAATGGAAATCCAAAATCTCTGTTAATGTTTATTAAAATTAATAAAAATGGGGAAAACAAACAAAAAATTATTATGACTTTAACAAAAGTTTATAGAAAGGTTGTGTTCATTTTTGCACATTTACCTTCATCTTCCTTTTCTCCTCCTCCCCCAGTCCACTTTGCCATGCTCCTCTTGTTCCAGATTATTGTCAAACATATAATGCCTAGTAGTACATCCTTTCAGTTTCCCCCATCATCTGTTTTGATGTAGTGTCCACTATCCATCCACTCTTTTCCTATTCTCCTGCACCCCAGATGTCAGTCTTATTTCATAACAGGGATGTTATGCAGTATTTGTCCTTTTGTTACTGAGATATTTCACTCAGCATAAGTCTTCCAGGCTCACCCATGTTATGTAATGCTTTACAAACTCATTGTTTTTCCAATGCTGCATAGTATTCCATTATGTGAATGCATCAATTTTTTTCTATGCATTTTTTGTTCTGATGGACACTTGAGTTGCTTTTCAGTCTCCACCTGTGCAATTTACAACCACTCAAAACTCACTGAAGGGTCATCTGTGAATCAGTTTCAATTTGATGGCATAAACAACAATAATATATTTATGAATATTCATATACAACTACTATTCCTTTGTCACTGTTTCCAATTTTTGTATTCCAGTTGCCAGTGATCATTATTTACACATCTTGATTACATATTTGGTCAATTTTGGACTGCAAGATTTGTAAAAATTCTTAATTTCTTCCTCTTTGGCAGGAGTTTATATTTGAATTATAGTCATGTTAACGGGTATTTCTTGAATGTGTATGAATATTATGCTATCACTCACAACATTGTATTTCATGATAGAATTTGGAATTGACATTTTTACTATGAACGTAACACCATTCTTCTGTTTTTCATTCTCAGCATAGTTTACCACATTAAAAGGGCCAAAGCTGGTCCATCTAATCTCACTAACTCCTAGAATGTCGATGTTCATGTGTTTCATTTAGTTTTTAACAAATTACAGTTTTCCAACATTCAAACTATGTACATTCCATGTTCCAATTATTATGTTTCTTATTGCTTTTCTGCACTTGTTGCAGAAAAGATCAAGGAATGCAGCCTTCAGTATATTTGCATCTTAATGTCAATAAAAACAAAAGATTCTTACCTCTGGACTGAGAGGCAACATCACGGTGCATGGAGAGGAGACTAAAACTGTCAATGGCTTCATCTTGCTTAGATCCACAATTAGTACTATTGGTATGAGTAGTCAGGAAATTAGGAAACATATTGCACTGGGAAAATCTGCAAATAGGGACCTTTCCAAAATATTGAGTAGTGATGTCAGTGCAAAGACTAAGGTGCAACAGATTCAGGCCTTTCTGATCACTTGCTGTGTATCTGAGAGCTGGATAATAAATAAGGGTGAGAGGAAAATAATTGATGTCTTTGAGCTGTGGTGTTGGCAAAGAACACTGAACATCCCATGGACGGCCAAGAGAAAAAACAGATATGTCTTGGAGAGGGTGCAGCCAGAGTGTTCTTTGGATGCAAGAATGATGAGGTTTCTTAACACATACTTAGGGCATGTTGCTAGGAGGTGCTATTCCTTGGAAAGGAACATGATATTGGGAAGGGTGGAGGGTCAGTGAAGGAGAGGAAGACCCTTAATCAGGGAAACTGACACGGTGACTGCCACAGCAGACTCTTGTGTGTTGGGAAATGGATGGCACAGGATAGAACATGGTTTAGATATGTTGTTCATAGAGTTCTGTGAGTCATACCGAACTCAATGGCGCCTAACAACAACAACAACAACAACAACAACCAAAAGCTCATATGCATGTGCGTGTGTGTTTTGTGTGTGTGTTTAAAATACAACCATGTTTGCTGGTGCATTTTTTTTTTAAAGAGGGAAAGGCACTCTATTTCGATCTGCAAAGACAATACTTTTTCACTGAGAAGTTGCCAGTAATTTCCGTGAGAAATGGACAGTTGACCCAGGCAGCCCGAGAGAAATCAGGGAACTTCCAGTGTCGAGAAGGCAGAGCTGGTAGTGCTGTTCTTCAGAGCAGTGAAGCCCACGTCTGCCTCGCCTCAATCTGCCAGGGCCAAGTTCGTAGACTGCAGCCATTCTGTCTCCTGACCGATGTTCTGCTCCACTATGTCGCATTCAGCTAAGAGCGTCTGAATCTTTGTCACCAAGCTCTTCCTTTTTAATCTACTGTCTTTGAAAGTCTCTGGCAGAATCAGTGTGTCGATTTCCTCTAAAATCTTCATGAACTGCTCAATTGTTGCTATCACTCTTCCATCAAGTTTGCAGAGAGCTTCAACTTGCATTTCCTTGACCAGAAAACCCTGCTGGATTCCAGCAAAATCTTTACTCAACTCTTCCAGTTGGTTGGCTATCTTCTCCACAGCTTTTTCCAAAATTCTCAACTTCTTTAATTCAACCTCTTCCGCTGATCTGTCCTTTTTCCCAATTAGCATGACCCGACATCCATTTTGTATTCCAAGTGCTGACAAGGGCTGTTCCATATCCTTTAGAGATTTTCCCTTAAATATGAGTTTTTGAGAAGACACTGGAACTCCTATGGCTTCTTCAACAAGCTGGGCCAAGTCTTGGACAACTGGTTCGCCAGTGCCCTGCTGTGGGCTAACATTAATGTCATACTTCTCGCTGCTGTGAGTGATGGTCACCAGGATCCCAGCCATCGCTATGTCCTCACTTTCGGATGCTTCTCCATAAGGGACCACATCTCCGTCCCGAACCACGTCCCCGTCCGGAACCAGGTCCTCCTCCGGGACCACCTCCTCGTCCGAAACCACGTGCTCGCCCGGGACCAGAGCCTTGTCTGGGACCATGACTTCGTTCGGGACCACGGCCTCACTGGGGGCCACAGTGTCGCTTGGGACCACGGCCTCGGTCCGAGCTACCTCCTGGCTCCCAGTTATCTCCTCGCTCCGTGCCACTTCCTCGCTGCAGGCCATCTGCTGCTTCTGAGCCATCTCCTCACTCCTGCACGCGCGGGTTGGGACTCTGTTCTTCACCCACGGCCTGCGATCGCCGGCGGCGGGGCCTCGGGTGGATCAGTCATGTCCGCTGGCCTTGCTTTGAACGGACTGATGCTGGGCCTGGGACTGCTTTCGGTTGGCGGGGGTTTCGACCTGACGCAGCTTACGGTCGGCTGAGGTTCGGACCTCGTGGGGTTTACAGTTGGTCAGAGTTTGGATCTGGCGCGGCTTACGATCAATCCGAGTTCGGGCCTGGAGCGGCTTAGGGTCAACCAGCGTTCAGACCTGGCGGGGCTTAGGGTCAATCAGAGTTCGGACCTGGCGCGGCTGACGGTCGGTCTGAGTTAGGATCTGGCGCGGCTTACGGTCGGTCAGAGTTTTTCCCCGGCGTGGTTTCCAGTTCACAAGGGTCTGGACCTTGCGCAGCTTACGGTCAGCAGGGATTTCGGCCTGGTGCCGCTCCCGGCTGGGCTGAAGGGTGCGCCTTCTGAGACCCGGCCGGTCCCGGTGGCCTCGTGGCCTCGCCGTCGCCGCGCGCCGCCACGCTCCACCAGGCCCACGTTTGTTCACTGCCCAGCGGCGGGAGGAGAAACCTGCTTGTCCCAACCCCGCGGGGCCACTGCTGGTGCATTATTAACAATAACAATGAGATGGAAGTTAACTCAAGTGCCCATCAAGAAAAAAATGGATAGAAAAACTACGGTACATTCACACAATAGAATACTATGCAGCACTGAAAACCAGTGAACTCATAAAACACTATACAACATGGGTGAGCCTGGAAGGCATTATGTTGAGTGAAATATCTCAGTCACAAAAGGATAAATACTGCATAACACTCCTCTTATGAAATAGGAGTGACATATGGAGTGCAGGAGAATAGGAAAAGAGTGGATAGATAATGAACACTGCATTGAAACAGATTAGGGGAATAACTATAAGGAACGTACGATTAGGCATTATATATATTATATATATAAAATATATATATAATATATATATATATTATATTAGGCATATATTATATATATGGAAATAGATTATTTCTGCCAACTTTTGCAATTGGAAATAGATTGAACTTGCAACCAAGATGTATTAACAATAATGAGTGACTGGAATGCAAAAATTTGGAACAAGGAAGAAGGATTAGTAGTTGGAAAATGTGGACTTGATGATAGAATAAGGTTGGAGATAGAATAATATAATTTTGTGCAATCAATGATTTATTCATTGTAAATACCTCTTAAACATAAACAGTGACTATATGTATGAATTTCACCTGATGGTACACACAGGAATCGGGTTGATTATATGTGTGGAGAGAATTGCTGGACCTACATATCCGTTGTAAAAACTAGGCCAGGTGCTGATTGTGGAAAAGAATGTCAACTGCTCATATCCAAGTTCAAACTAAAGCTAAAGAAAATGAAATAAAATCCACCAGAACCAAAATCTGACCTTGAGTCTATTCCACCTGAATTTAAAAATCATCTCAAAAATAGGTTTAAAGCTGTAAACACTAATGAATGGAGACTAAATGAGCTGTGGGAGCATATCAAGAATATCATCCATGAAGAATGATAAAGGTGAATACTGAGAGGAGGAAAAAAGACTGAGATGGATGGCAGAAGAGACTATATATATTGCACTAGAGAGCCAAGAAGCCAAAACAAAGGGAAGAAATCAGGAAGTTAAGAAGCTAAACAGAAGATTTCAAAGGGCAGCACAGTAAGACAAATGTTATCATGAGATGTATTACAATGAAATGTGCAAAAAGCTAGGGTTGGACAATTTCTCAACATTTCTTAAGCTGAAGGAACTGAAGAACCAATTCAAGCCTTAAGTTGCAGTACTTAGGATGCTATGGGCATAGTATTGAATGATTCAGGAAGCATTAAAAGAAAATGGAAGGAGTACACAGAGTCACTGTACCAAAAAGAATTGGCTGACAGAGAATAATTTCATGAAACAACATATGATCAGGAGGCAATGGTGGTAAAGTGGGAATTTCAAACTGCTTTGGAGGAATTGGCAAGAAACAAAGCCCCATGAATTGATGGAATACCAATTGACATATTTCAACAGAGAAATGTTGTCCTGAACGTGCTCACCAGGATGTGCCAAGAAATCTGGAGGACAACTACCTGACCAAGTGACTAGTAGAGATCTATATTTGTTCCCATTCCCAATAGAGTGTGAAAATTATCAAAGAGTAACACTGATATCACACGCAAGCAGAATCTTGCTGAAGACTATCCAAAAATGACTGAAAATGACAGAGAGCTATCAGAAATACAGGCCAGGTTTAGAAAAGGCCTTAGCACCAGAGACATCACCAATGATAGATCTTGGCTGAAAGCAAAGTGTACCAGAGGAGTGTCTGTCTATGTTTCATTGACTATGCAAAAGCATTAAACTGTGGATCAGAACAAATTGTGGCTAACCTTGGGGAGAATGGGAGTCCCAGAACCCTTGATTGTGCTTATGCAAAACCTGTGCTTGGACCAGGACGTAGTCCTCAGAACAGAGCAAGGAAACACTGAATGTTTCAAAATCAGGAAAGAAGTACAACAGGAATGTGTCCACTCTCCATACCTTCTCAACCTATATGTGGAACAGATCATTTGGGAGGCTGGATTTTATGAGGAGAAATATGGCATCAGGATTTGAGGAACACTCATCAACAACTTACGTTATACAGATGACACAACCTTGCTTGCTGAAACTGGGGAGGACCTGAAATGCTTGCTGCAGAACATCAAGGATTGTGGTCTGTAAAATGGATTGAAGCTCAACAACAAGAAGATTCCTTGGATATCTCTAAGTTGCTTGGCATCTATCTTTCCTATCTCTCCTTGCTTGTTTAATCTTCTTTGTAGCTCATAAAGGGGGAAGAGAGGAGGTAGAAGATTAATTGATAGATAGTAAATTGGCAGCACTGTGATAGATGGAGAAGATATGGAGTTTGTTAATTTGAGCTTGTGTGGCTCCACAGTCAACACTTTTGGCACCAGTACTAAGGAAGTCAAAAGACAAATTGCACTGGGAAAATCTGCTGCCAGAGACCCCTCCAAAGTGCTGAAAAACAATGCTATTAGTCTGGAGACTAAGGTATGCCTTATCCAAACTATGGTCTTTGCAATTACTTGCTAAACATCAGGGAGCTAGACAATGACTAGAGATGACAAGAAGAATTGATGCCTTTGAGTTGTGGTGCTGGAGAAGAGTATACTGTGGATTGCCAAGAGAACAAAGAAATTTCTTGGAGAGGGTGAAAAAAGGCTTCTTTTTGGAGGCAAGAATTTTGAAGCTCCACCTCACATACTTTGAGCATGTGGCCAGGAGGGACCAGTCCTTGGAGAAGGACATCATGATTGGAAGGGTGAAGGGACAGTACGTTGAGAGGAATACCCTGTATGAGATGGACTGACACAGTGACTGGGGTAATGGGGATATGTGTGTCAGAGACAGTGAGACTGGCTCAGGACAGAGCAGGCTTCAGAGCTGTTATGTATAGGGTTGCTGTGAGTCACAGGTGACTCAGTGGCACATAACAACAAGAAATTGGTGTCAAGTTAATTCCACTTTGAGGTGATCCCACTCTAAATCTCATTGTTGGTATGATTTATTTCTACTTATCTAATTGGCCTAAGACCCTTAAGACATTAAAATAGCACGTAAAATTTGGGCAGGCTGATTTGGGAAGAAATTGACTTTTTATGCTGGTGGTGTAGTACGTTACATGTTGTGTGGCTAACTGAAATCTCAGTCGTTTGAATCCACAAGCTGCTCTACAGTAGAAAGATGGGCAGTTTCCTTTGCAAAGTAAAGATTTACAGCCTTGTAAAACTGATGGAAGTTCTGGTGGCTTAGTGGTAAGGAATTATTCTGCCAACACAAAGATTCATAGTTCGAATCCACCAGCTGCTCCATGGGAGAAAAATAGGCAGTCTCTTCCCGTGTGATTAATTGCCTCTTAAAACCCACTAGAGGGTCAGCTATGGCTTGATACTAACTTGATGGTATGCAACAACAACAACAAAAATGGATGGAAATTAGTTGGAATGAACTTGACAGCAGTGGGGACATCAACTAATAGGGGAAGCAGCAATGGGTGCATATATCAGAGCCTACCTCATTATTCCTGAGGTCACAACATGCCATAAACTTGACATAGTACATTTTCTAGGTGGACTTGAGTATTTGGTTACTTTTTAAGCACTCTAGATGAAGATTTTTTATGAGATTCTATTTTAGTTGGAGGATTTTGTAAACAGAAGGATGCATGAATAAAGTACAGTCACGGTAAATGCATTCACATGATCTCAAGATATATTTTCACCCAGCTGTTGTGACTTGATGAATTATCCTTTTATATTATAAGGATATTTTACATCTGTCAAGCCACATGGATTCTTAAGTTACCAAGATGCTAAACACACATACTTTCATTTGTTGTCTCAAGATTACTTTGGACTAAAATTGAAGACAAGAGAAAACCTCCATGAATAAATAGGTATTGGGGGGGGTGGAATAGAAGAATAGATAGATGCCTTTGAGTTGGAGCAAGAGAGAGAAAACCCTCAATAAGGTGGATTAACGCAGTGACTGCAGCAATGGGCTTGAGTATGTCAGAGATGATAAGGATGGCACAGGATAGAACAGGGTTCACCTTTGTTGTTCTTAGGATCACTGTGAATCGTACTCAACTTGACGGCACCTAACAACAACTCGTTTCTGTGTGATATCAAGTCTGAAATTCCTCATAGCTACAAACAGATCCATCCTAGAGAGGGTTAAACCAGGCTACTCCTTGGAGGCAAGGATTCTGGGGCTTCGTCTGACATACTTTGGACATGTTGTAAGGAGGGATTGGTCCT
>NW_006399766.1:22228113-22317047 GCF_000299155.1 Elephantulus edwardii | reverse complement strand
TTTATCTTTTGCTTTTCAAAGAGAGGAACAAACTGGAGGGTGGGGGAGAGAGAAAAAAAGTGCAACAATGAATGAATGGAAATAAAAAATCTCTGTAAATGTTCATTAAAATTAATAAAATATTTTTTTTAAAAAAAGAAGAGCTGTGTGGGGTGACTTGAACCTACTAGCTGCTCTGCAGGAGTGCAGGAGGAAGTTATGCTAGCCTGCTTCTCTAAACATTGACAGCCTTGGGAATCCTATGGAGGCAATTCTGTCCTATAAGGTCTCTATGAATAGGTATCGACTAGATTGCAGTGGGTGAGTTTATGGAGGGAAAAAAATCAACTATGCCATGTGCTGCTTTATGAGCTCTGAGAACTAACACAGATGGTGGAGAAGGAGTGGGAGGGAATTGGTATATAGGAGGTTTCAGATCCCCTCCAACCTGCACAACTATGATTTTTGTATTTTTTGTCTTTTGAGCTTTTGCTTAAAACTTCATTGAAGAGGAAATTATGGCTTTAAAACATTTTCAAGAAGCTTGTAGAGAAGAATTTAATTTTGAAGAAAATGTTCAGTAATTACCAGATGAGGGTGTTAAGACAATTTTCCATAGTTACATATGTCAGATTCCAAAGTATAGACAGTGTACTCTGGTGGCTTAGTGGTAAGAAGTTGTGCTGCCAACCCAAAGGCATATGGTTCGAATATACCAGCTGTTCCTTGATAGAAAGTTGGCCAATCTCCTCCTGTGCTATTTACTGCCTCGGAAAATCTGCTGGAGGGTTACCTATTGGTCAAGTTTCAATGTGATGCTACTTAATAATAACAATACCTTAACCAAAGTGACTTCAAAAAGTTCATACACAGGGTGTATATAATCTATGTTTTGCTGTGGTGTACAATAAATTTATCAATTTTATATAAAAAAAACCCTTACCTAATAGAGATGAAGAGTTATGATTAAGTATTCAACTGTTAACCCAAAGGTCAGTAACTCCATCCAATTCATTGGTCTACAGGAGGAAGATGAAAGTCAATCCATTTTAAAAAATGTGAAAAATTCATTTAGTTCACTCAATTCATACCTGACCCTCCGGTGGGTTTCTAAGGTTGTAAATCACATGGGAGTATACTGCCCACCTTTCTTTTGAGCAGCTGCTGGTGGATTTGACTCACCAGAGAAGTGGTCTTTGTATGACTATATGTTTGAATCAACTCAGGTTTATATTCACAATGTAATGGTATAGACCTAAGGGGAAAACATCATGATATGTAAACCAAATAAAGAATGAGTTGTTTGGGGAAATTCTATGAACTTCTTGAGGAAAAAAAAAATGATGTTTTAGATGTTTCTCTAATATCATAATTTAAAATATAGATGAAAAGTGAAATAAAGCAATGATGACACATTTCAACAACTGTTGTTGGTATTACGTGCTGTGGAGATGAGTATGACTCACAGCGACCATGTGAACAGCAGATCTGAACCCTGTCCTATCCCGTGCCGTCCTCATCATCTCTCACACACTCGAATGCATTGCTGCAGTCACTGTGTCAGTTGCTGTTTGAGGGTCTTCTCTCTTGCGCTCTTTACCTTCCAATCATTATGTCCCTTTCCAAGGAATAGCCTCTCCTAGCAACATGCCAAAATATGTAAGGTGAAATTTTGCCCTCTTTGCCTCCAAGGAGCATTCTGGCTACACTTTCTCCAAGACATATCTGTTTGTTCCTTTAGCAGTCCTTGGGAATTCAGTACTTTTTTCCATCTCCACACCTCAAAGGCATCAATTATTCTTCTGTCATCCTTATTCATTGTCCAGCTCTCAGATGCATAGCAAATGATTGAAAAGACCATGGCCTGAATCAGACACACCTTAGTCTTCAAACTGACATAATTGTTCCTCATTAATTTGGAGACATCCCTGACAGCATATTTGCTGAGTGCAATGTGTCTCCTGATCTCTTGACTGTTGGTGCCAAGGACGTGGATTGTGGATCCAAGTCAGATGAAAAATCATTGATAATTTCTACTTTTCCCCCATCTGTCATGATATTGCCTAGACTAGGGGTCTTCTTTCATAGCAGAGCATTGGAAAGTTCACGATTCACATCGGCAGCAGTTGCAACTTTCCAGTAGGTGACTACATATGTGTTAGGCTTTAAAAGGGAAGTTTATGAGACACAGAGGTTGGGCCTGTAAATTTGGTAACTTTCAGACAAAACAGTAATGTGGATTCATTTCTTGTACTTCATTTCTAGTAACACTGTGTTTGCAGGACAAATCCTTTTTTCATGCTTATATGCCCACATTGGAGTTTCTTTTTCTTCATGATTTCCAATCAATGGCATGGACTTGGGCTACACTCTTGTTTGGAGGGTAACCTTCTAGTAACATTCTTTGATTGTATGTACTGGTTAATATATAGGAATGAGCTTGAGCTCATTCCCAGACATCATCAACCACATCAGAATGGTCTTGCAAGACTAGGTCTCCTGCACCGTCCCTCCACCCCTTCAGTCATTATGTTCTGCTCTAAGAACTGGTCCGTCCTGGAGGATGGGACTAGGGCTCTGGACTGATATTTTTTTTATCTATCACTCCTCCTGACTGATGAAATGTGTTAAGGCCAGGATTTTGTATGTGTGTAGTAGGTTATTCAAAGGAAAACAACTAGATAGATATTTATATGGTTTTTGCCTTAGGTGATCTATGGAAATACTTAAAGAGCAGGCCTGACAATCAGGATTAGAACCTATACATGTACTCAAGACCAAAGTTTCAGTGGCCACTTGCCTTCAGTGTTCTGCCCTTTGGAACAGCAAAGATAGACAAATGAGATTAATTCACAGGTTCAAGAGTCCTCAGGTGGAATAACATTTTATGAAAATTAAGAGACATAATAGTAGCCATGAAAGACAAAGACTAACTTAACATTTGTGGAGACAAAAAAAGAAGTTGTGCACAAAAATCTGTCATAGACTTTGGTTTTTGAAACATCCAATGGAAAACCAAGTATAGTTGCAGCCCTGGCATTGCGTTTTGGGTTACTAATCAAAAGGTTATGGTTTTAACTGCCCAGCCACACTGAGGGAGAATGATGAGGCAGCCTCCTTCCACAAAGATTTACAGCCTAAGAAATAGGAAGGAGGCTAGCCATGAGTCAGAACCAAGTTGACTACAGTGAAGTAAGATAGATCCTCAAAAAGATGCCAGCTCTCAAAAGATGGAAGATTCAAAAGTAAAACTCTAAATAAGGAAGGCATTGTTTGTGTCTTTTAAAAAAGGTATTTGCAGTGAATAAACCATTGTGAATACAAAATTCATTCTACTTCCAGCCTAATTTCTCTCACCAAGCCCGTATTTTCCAACTGTTGTTCCTTCTTCACTGTTTCCTACTTTTGTATTCCTGTCACCAATGATCATTAACGCATCTTAATTGTACGTTTGGTCAATTTGAGACTGCGAGATTTGGTAAAAATTTTCAATTTCTTCTTCTTTGGCTTCAGATGTCGAAGTGTATATTTGAATACTAGTTAATACACTTTAATGGGTCTTGTTGTTATTGTTGATTGCCATCGAGTCAAGCATGACTTATAGCAACCCTATGAACAAAAGAGCTTCCAGAGGCATGCTGTTTAGGAATTGGATGCCACTCCTGCTTCCAACTTCTATGCATACAGATATTATCCTATCACTCACAACATTGTATTTCAGGATAGAACTTGAAATTGACGTTTTACTATGACTGCAACACCATTCTTCTTCTGTCTTCCATTCCCTGCATGTGATTATCTGATTCAAAGTGACCAAAGCTGGTCCCCCTCATTTCACTAGTGCCTAGTATGTGGATATTTATATATTTATATTTTCCATTTCATTTTTAACAATTTCCAGTTTTCCAACATTCAAGTTATGTACATTCTATGTTCCAGTTATTAAAAGATGTTTGTTACTGTTTTTCCTCATTCCAACTGACTTCCAATCTGGGCTCTACACCAGGATTAGAGGGAGACTCATCAATATGCATTATGCAGATGACACAACATTGTTTGCTGAAAGTGAGGAGGATTTGAAGCACTTGTTGCACAAGATCAAGGAATGCAGCCTTCAATATAGATTGCATCTCAATATCAAGAAAACAAAGATTCTTACCACTGGACCAAAAGGCAGCCTTATGATGGATGGAGAGGAGATTGAAACTGTCAACAGCTTCATCTTGCTTGGATCCACAATTAATACCCTTGGTACCAGCAGTCTGGAAATCAGGAAATGCATTACACTGGGAAAGTCTGTAGTTAGGGACCTTTCCAAATGATTGAAGAGTAAGTGATGTCAATTTGAGGACTAAAGTGTGTCTGATATAGGCCACAGTCTTTCCAATTACTTGCTATGCATCTGAGGGCTGGACAGTGAATAAGGTGATAGAAGAAGAAGATAGAAGATAGAAGAAGCCTTTGAGCTGTGGTGTTTGAGAAGAGAACACCTCATGGACGGGCAAGAGAACGAAAAGATGTGCCTTGGAGAGGGTACAGCCAGAGTGCTCTTTGGAGGCAAGGATAATGGGATACCATATACTTTCGGCATGTTGGTAGGAGAGGCTATTCCTCAGAGAAGGACATGATGGTGGAAAGGGTGAAGGGTCAGTGAAGGGAGGGAGAATCCTCAACCAGATGTATTGACACAGTGACTGCCACAATGGGCTCTTGTGTGCCAGGAAGAGTAAGGATGGCTCAGGATAGCACAGGGTTCAGATCTGTTGTTCATACGGTTGCTATGAGTCATACTTGACTCAACAGCACCTACAACAATATACTCATATGCATGTGTGTGTGTGTGTGTGTGTGTGTTAAAAATACACCCATGTTTATTGATACATTACTAACAATAGCAAAGAGATGGAAACAACTCAAGTGCCATCAGAAACAAATGGATAGAACAGCTATGCAGCATTGAAAAAGAATGAACTCATAAAACAATATACAACGCGGGTGAGCCTGGAGGACATTATCCTGAGTGAAATATCTCAGTCAAAATAGGGCAAAGGTTCAGATCTTTTGTTCACAGGGTTGCTGTTAGTCATACTAGATTCCATGGCACCTATAACAAAAACCGGCCTGTGAACTATGGTGTTGGAGAAGAATACTGAATACACTATGGAGCTCTGGTGACTTTGAATAGATGATGGAGCTATTGAGTTATGCTGCCAACCCAGAGGCCGAGAAATCAAGTCCATTAGCTTCTCCATAGGAGAGGGATGAGCAGTCTTGTATGGTTTGTGTCCTCCGAGAACCCTTTGAAGGGTCAATTCTGTGAGTTTGAACTCAACAAAACATAACAACAATAGTAATAGTCAAAAGACAAACAAGTCTGCCTTGGCAGAAGTGCAACCAGAGCACTCCTTAGAGACAATGATAGTGAAACTTTGTCTCACATACTTTCAGCGTATTGTTGGGGCAGGGAGGTACCACCCTTAGACAGTCAGCAGGAAGCGAGGCTCTCCGTTTCAGAACTGCAAGGACATTAGTGCAGTTTGAGTGAGCTTGAAAACATATGAACCACCAATCAAACTTCCAGACAAGAACCTAACCCTGGCCAGCCTCTTGTGCCCCAATTTCAGACCAACTATAAAATAATAAATACATATTTAAGAAAACCTCAACTTTAATCATTCCTGAATGAATCAGTATGTCCTTGAGGGACATTTGGGAAAATCTGGCCATTGAGTAAACACTGTCCTGAACCCAGATTTAAGAAAGTCTTGCAATAAAAGGTGAAAGCATCTAATCAACTTGTTCCCCAAGTGTCATAAGAAGTTAAGAAACAAGTGTCAGGAACACTAATACCCAGATTGAACTAAGACTATCAAATAAGATAGAGAATGAACGAGAAAGCATTGCTGGGAGACTGCAAGACCAAATAGGCTTAGTTCTTAAGGCAAATGACATGTGATAAGAGATGGTTTAAAGGAGACAAATCTACTCAATTTTAATTTCACTGTCTCTTCTCTTGAAAGATATAGACTTGTACACATTCAACATGAGTGAATAGTTACTCCTTGGTTTTTTAGGTCATTGAAGGCATGGGGATCAGAAGACACATGGTAATGATTATTCTCCATTCTGGTCTGCTGCACCCATTCTTGGCAGTGGTGCCATCTGTTACCCAGTGCAGTAAATTCATGGTGTAGCTCACTTCCCAGTGGACAGACTTAGCTGGCAAACTCCCCCCTGATGGAGTCCCAACTCTCACTTCCTCCATACAGGGGCTGGTGCTGCGTCATGAGGCTTCATTTGTCCTGGGCCCACTTTCTGTGGCTTGCCACAGTTACTCTCTTTTCCTACTGGCCTAAGGGAAGACTCTCCTTTCTTAATGATGAGAACCTCAGCCTGCCAGGTTGTATCCTGACTGATGGTGACCACTGAAAGACAGGGACAACTCTAGCATTCATGACAGCAAAGAAATAGGAAACGGTACAAGTACAAAAGCCTACCACAGAAAGAGTGATGGGTTACCACACGGGGTGACAAAGGACACTACTGCCTTGCAAGCCCCTTTTCCCTATGGCACTGACCCACTTGCCATCATGGCAGACCATGGGGTCATTTTGGTGATACCTCCTTTGACAGTGTCAGGAGATGAAGTGCTCACAGATTCCTGGGGTGCCAGAAAGAATGCCATTCCATTGCCATTGGTAAATACATCAGCTTCCCCGCAGCCAATCCTGGCACCCGTTGCTAAGCATCTACGCTTTTTCTCTACTTTAGCTGACACTGTTACTGAGCCTCTTCAGCTATATGGAACTTTAGTGATTTAAAAACCTCAGAACTCGCTGCTGTTGAGTCCAAACCTTCAGTGGGTTTTCAGAGCTCCAAATTACAGAGGAGGAGATGGCTTATCTGTCTCCCGTGAAGGGGCTGGTGAATTCTCTGGATACTTCATCCTCAGGACGTGATATTGCATCCACACAGCTGCTGTTTGCCTTAATTGGAAGTCCAATGCCAAGTAGAAAAGGGAATCTCATGAGGCCTAGCCTGGAAATTCAATGCACAAAAGTTGCCTCTCAAGCAGTTTTGCGCTCATTCATTTTATTGCGACCGAAGCTCAAAAGTGTGCCAGCTTAGTTAAATGCAGAGCAAAGACTGCCAACTGCACAATGCCGCTTTTGAAATATATTTTTGAAGAGTCAATTTCATTTTAAACATATTGATGGTCCTCTTTATATCTTTCTCTATCGGCTAGCATGCCAGGGGAGCTGGCTCACTCGGGACTCCACAAATGAGCTTCCATCTAATAGAGTAAAAAGCCCAAA
Organism: Elephantulus edwardii; assembly: GCF_000299155.1. NCBI lineage: Eukaryota > Metazoa > Chordata > Mammalia > Macroscelidea > Macroscelididae > Elephantulus > Elephantulus edwardii. The sequence goes on along the minus strand of NW_006399766.1, from coordinate 22,309,752 downwards.
CTCATAAAACATAATTAATGTACCTTCAGGGATTTTTCAAGGGGTGGGATCGGTAGAAAATGACCTTGTGAGGCCTTGTCAAATGTCGCATGTCACCACATTCCTCTTCTCTTTCACTACCCCTTTATTCTGACCCTGAGGCATACAGAGCTTCAGAGGCATGAGCAAGTTGAAAACATTTCCAACTCCTAGGTGGTTCGGAAACATGCAGAATGCATTTGTGTTCCAAAGTTTTCATTTACAAAATGACTTGTCAGTGACACCACAGGGCAAATATTCATTCTAATGACACTTGTTGGGGGAAATAGAGCTACATGTACAGTGACTCCATTCACACTTGAGAAACACATCTATTGCCTATTGTGAAGAATGGGTGGAAGTGTGGCTGTCACTCCGGGCACTCCAAAGAATGTCCGCATCTAGGCAGCACCATTTTCATACTTCTAGCAAAGAAGAGTGGGATTCTAGAGAGGAAAAGAACGCACGAAGGAGGGAGAGTTCTAGGAAAAGGCCACTTGGAACATACATTTGTGCTCCCAATCCCCACCTACATTCCATCCGTAACTGATAGCTGTGCTAGAGGTTTTTCCTAAGAATTGGATCTTAACTTCATTGTGGGAATAAAGCTAAAGCTAAAGTGAAATTCCCTTTTTAGAAAGTATGGCCAAGAAAGGGTTGAAGGGAAGTATAAAAAAGGACCTTTGAGCCCTTGCCATTGAGCCAAGGCTTAATGGTTATGATAGCAGCAACATTGCTTGTTTGAATCTATTTAGCTTTACAGTAGCAAGCAAGAGTATGAACTTTAATCAGTGTACACAAGACTTCAATACATGTCAAGCTAAATTTAACAAAGCAATAGGGGAAAGGGTTCATTTTCATAAATGCTATTGCGATAACTTGACATTGCTAAGCAAAAAATTAACTTGAACTCACATCTCATGCTATACATCACAGTCAATGACATATGGATAGAAGGACCAAAGACTCAGAAAATAGGGTGGGAAAACAGAAGAACAGAAAAATGACAAATCCATTTATGGAGGGGACTAATTTATTGATTCAAGGGAAAAGTAATTATACCTAAATCCCATGTTAACCAGGATAAAAGTTAAGTGACAAAATAGAAAAAATTATATTCAATAAATTTGGTAGTAAATTGCGATTGGCACAGGATAGAGCAGGGTTTGGGACTGTTGTACATAGGGTCGCTATGAGTCGCAAACAACTCGACGGCACATAACAACAACAGCAAATTTATATATAAAATATCTTGAACTTTTATAAATGTACATTAAATTCACTGTGTACAGTAGTCAAAGATTATGAAGAATGACTTCATAAGATGAAATACCATTAGTAAATTAACATATGAAAGTGTTCACTCTTGCCAGCAATAAAAGATGTATGAATTAAAACAATGATGACATGCCACTTTATATCTCTAAAATGAGAAAAAAATAAAGGCATATTATTAGAACTAGTGATTGCATTATTGGGCTAATTGAAACATTCATACATTTCTAGTGACACTGTATATTATCTCAGTCGATTTGATGAACACTTTGGCAGGTTTTAGCTAGAGTCATAAAAATAACCTTTTAAAAATAATTTTGCTCTCAAGTATTGTTTAAGGATATATTTCAGAACAAGAAAAACATGATGCCACTGTTGTAGAATGGGACTGTCCTTGGGGTTGGGGAGAGACTGAGTAAGATGGGTTCAATAATGTATACTGCACTGAAACAGAGGAGGGAGAAAACTGTTTAAAAGAGATATATAACTAGGTATTTCTGTCATCACAGGAGACTAGAGCGAGGGCTACATGGTGGAGGGGACCTGGGGGAGGGTTTGTAAAACAATGAAAGAATCTTTTCTTTTACTTTTCCATAATTTTTGGACTCATGTACTTATAACTTGTTAGTCAAATTTGTGTCTTCTAGGTTGCAACACCCCCATGATACATCTTCAAGGATATGAACATGTACGGCCAAGCACAATCAATAAGAGTGCATCTAAATTCCAAAATCAATCTCCATAATAGTCTATGTGTTTCCTACTGCCAAAGGGGCCCTTTAGAGTAGTGAGAGAAGATCTTCACCCTGAAACCCACAGCGTCCCTTTTCAGCAGGAAGTAGCTAAGAGAATACGCCATCCCCTTTTCCTTATGACTCAGGGTGAAGTCTCTCTCAGGGAGGAGTGATAGGGAATGGCAAAGGACACACTGACAAAGAAGATTAATCAGAACTGGCTTTGACAAGCACTGTGGCATTTGGACAAGAACAAACTGGGAGGAGGGTAGAGAGAATAGTGCAACAATGAATGAATGGAAACCCAAAATCCCTGTAAATGTTTATGAAAATTAATAAAATAGAGAAAAAAAAAGAAAAACATTATGTGTTCTTTATTATCATGAAAAAACTGGATATATTCCAAACAACAATTAATGGACAAATTGTTCTAAAATTATTTTTTTATGTAAGAGGAACAGTTTGTAACAAATGAAAATAAGGATATTTAGATTACAGAGAAACATGGAAAAGTTTATCTTGTGGTTTGTAGGTGCCTTTGAGTCTACTATGACTCATAGTAACTCTACCAACAACAGGTTGAAACTATGTCCTATCCTGTGCCATTATCAAAATCTCCACCATGCACCAACCCATTGTGGTAGTCACTGTGTCAATACATCTCTTTGAAGGTCTTCCTCTTTTCCACTGATCCAGTATGATGTATTTTTCCAAGGATTTGTCATTCCTAATATTGTCAGGAAAAAAGTATATAAAAAATGAAATAAGAATTCAAATATGTTGTGGGTACATGATAAGGAGGACAGAAGGGAATGAAGCTTTGTATTCCTTTACTAAAATTGACCCAGTAGAACTCTTGAGAGAAGGTAAAGGAAAAGTTCACAGAAAAGTAAGGGAAGAAGACAAAGAAATAATGGCCACACTGTGTAAGCCACAAAAATTCAAAAATGATATCTTTGTAGTGAGAAAATATATATAAATTCTGTTGTTGTTATTATTGTTAGGAGCCATTAAGTAAGTTCTGGCTCAAAACAAGGCTATGCACACAAAAGCGTGTGCTTTCCAGGGATTGGTCCTTTTGACAACATGTTCAAAATACATAGGACAAAGTCTCACCATACTTGCTTCAAAGAAATGATCTGGCTGTACTCCTTCCAGGAAGTCTTTTGATCGTCCATAGACGACATCATCATTCAAATGTATCACTTTGACCTTCTTTAGAGATTTTCCAAATTCCGAATGCATCTCATGTGAGGTGACAGAAAATTCCATGGCTTGTGCCACCTTGCTCCTCAAAGTGAAGTCTTTACTTTTTAGCATCTTTTTCTTTTTTAAAAAAATCAATTTTAAAGAAAGTTTCCAGAGACTTAGGATTTCCATTGCTGTACTTTTCTCCCTGCCCACCCCTCCTCCTCATTCACTCTTCTCTCTGAAAAGTAAAAGAAAAATTCTTTCATTGTTATACAATCCCTCCCCCCAGGTCCGCTCCACTGTGCAGCCTTCATTCTGGACTCCTGTCATGACAATAATACCTAATCATATATCCCTTTTAAACAGTTCTCTCCCTCATCTGTTTCAATGCAGTATACATAATTTATCCCCTCTTTCTCAGTCTTCCCTCAACTCCGATGTCAGTCCCATTTTACAACAGTGGCACTTTGCAATATTTGTCCTTTTAAAAAAAACAAAAATTAATTGTAATGAAAGTTTACAGAGACTTAGGGTTTCCAGTCATTCATTGTTGTACTTTTCTCCCTATCCACCCCTCCTCCCAATTCACTCTTCTTGAAAAGAAAGAAAACCTTTCATTGTTATGTAATCCCTCCCCCCTCTAGTCTACTCCACTATGCAGCCTTCACTCTGGACATCTGTAATGACAAGAATACCCATTCATATATACCTTTTAAACAGTTCTCTCCCTCATCTGTTTCAATGCAATATACATCATTCCACTTCTCCTTTTCTGTCTTCCCTCAAACCTGATGTCGATCTCATTTTACAACAGTGGCCCTATGCAATATTTGTCCTTTTGTGATATTTCACTCAGCATAATGTCCTCCAGGGTCATCCATTTTGCATAATATTTCATGAGTTCCTTGTTTTTCAATGCTGCATAGTATTCCATTGTGTGAATATACCACAGCTTCTCTATCCATTCATTTGTCGATGGGTACTTGTGTTGTTTCCAGCTCTTTGCTATTGTGAACAAAGCCACAATAAACATGCGTGTGCATATATCTGCTTGGGTGGCAGTTGTGGTTTCTTTAGAGTAAATTCCCAGAGGTGGAATTGCTGGGTCAAATGATACCATTATTTCCAACTTTTTGAGAAAGCACCATACAGCTTTCTATAGTGGTTGCACCATTTACTTTTTAGCGTTTTAAAAAGGTACTTTGCAGCAAATTTTTCATTTGATTTCTTGACTGCTAGTTTTATGGGCATAGATTCAGTAAAACTGTTTTATATTCATGAGATGTTTTTATAATGTCCAGTTTCTATTGGCTCTTTGTCCTTTGAAATGGACAGGAATATGGATCTCAAGTTGGTTGTCCAAGTAGCTGTCTTCCAATTTTCTTAACAAAGTCAGAACTTTCAGAATTGCATACTTTTGTTGCAACATCTTAGTTGAGATTCCATAAATTCTTGGAGTCCTCATTTTTCAGTGAAACTTGGACTTCTTCCTTCAGGGCCATTAGTTCTTAGTCCTGTGCCACTTCCTGAAATGTTTGAACATCATCCAATCATTTTGGTATGGTGCTTCTGTATATTCCTCCCATTGTCAGTTTTCATACTTCCTCCATTACTCAATGTTTTGCCAATTGTTATTGTTAGATGTCATCAAACTGACTTCAACTCATAGTGACCATGGACAATGGCTCTAAACTTTGCCCTATCTTGTTCCATCTTCATTATCCCTGATATGCCCATTGTTACAGCCACTGTGTCAGTCTGTTGTGTTGATGGTCTTCCTCTCTTTTGATGGCCCTCCACTTTTCCAAGCACAATATCTTTTGTCAAGGACTGGCTCCAACTGAGACAAAATTTCAGCATTCTTGCCTCTAGAGAGAACCCTGTTTCATTTTAACCAGGGCAGACCTCTTTGTTTTCTTGGCATCCCATTCAAGAGGAAGTTTCCAAGTCTATTATGACATCCATTTTGGCGTTTGTGCTCTCTCGCGCTCTCTCTCTCTCTTTTTAATGACTATTTTGCTTTCTCCATGTAATGTCATGCCACAACTTGTCTGGTCTCTATGGTCATTAGTGTTAAGTGCATCAAGCTTATTCTTTATATCATCTATAATTTCAGATGTGATATATTCAAGGTTGTACTTTGGTTCTCGTGACTTGTTTTAGTTTCTACATGAACTTGCATATGAGTAATTGATGGTCTGTTCTGCACTTGACCCTTGGCCTTTTTCTGACTGATGATATTGAGCTTCTTCATTTCTTTCTACAGATATAGTCAACTTGATTCTTGTGTATTCTATCTGATGAAGTCCACATGTACAGCTGCCATTTATGTTGCAGAAAAAAACAGTATTTCTAATGAGTCTTGCAAGATTGCTGCTATGATTTCTATTACCAAGGCCATATTTTCCAAGGAAATTATTTTCTTACTGTTTTGTACCTACTTCTGAAATTTCAGTCAAACTCAATTATAAAAATGAGAATGGTAGAGCATTGAGATAAAATTTCATACAAAGTTTATGTAAGGAAAGAGATGTTTCTATGTGCCATCGGGTTGAGTATAATTCACAGCAATCCTATGAACAACACATTTGAGCCTTGTCTTATCTTATATCATCCTCACAATCTTTGACACACTCAAGCCATTGCTGCAGTCACTGTCAATCCACCTGGTTGAGTGTCTTCCTCTCCTTCATTGTCCCTCCATCTTTCCAAGTATGATGTCCCTCTCCAGGAAATAATGTCTCTTAGCAATATACCTAAGGGTGTGAGATGTACCTTTATCATCTTTGCCTTCAAGGAGCTCTCTGGCTATACCTTCTCCAAGAATATCTGTTTACTCTTTTTGGCGGTCCATGTGATATTCAGTACCATGGCTCAAAGACATCAATTCTTCTTCTGTCATCCTCATGTATTATACAGCTCCCAGATGCATAGCAAATGCTGAAAAGACCATGACCTGAATGAGGGATACCTTAGTCTTCTAACTAATACCATTTTCCCTCAATAATTTGGAAAAATATGTCTACAGACTTTCCCAGCACAGTATATCTCCTGGTCTCCTGACTGTTGGTACCAAGTTTATTGTTTGTGGATCCAAGTCAGATGAAGTCATGAACAGTTTCAGTCTTTTCCCCATCTATCATGATGTTGCCTATCAGTCCAGTGGCTAAAGATACAAAATAATACTGCCACAATAGTACATAGACAGGTAACTGTCAGACGTTCAAGTTGGATTTAGAAAAGGCTGCGAAACCATTGCTGATGTTAGATGGATCCTGGCTGAAAGCAAATAATATCAGAAGAATATAAGAATAGCAAAATTTAACAGAACAGCAAAAAACAAATGCTGGCAAGGTTGCAGAGAAACTGGAACCTTTATTTACTGTTGGTGGGAGTGTAAAATGGTGCGACCACTATGGAAGGCAGCATGGCGCTTTCTAAAAAAGTTGGAAATAGAAATACCATTTGGCCTAGCAATTTCACTACTGGAAATATAACCTAAAGAAACCAGAACTGGAACCCAAACAGATATATGCACACCCATGTTTATCGTGGCTTTGTTCACAATAGCAAAGGGCTGGAAACAACCCAAGTGCCTATCAAAAACTGAATGGATAGAGAAGCTGTGATGTATTCACACAATGGAATACTATGCTGCATTGAAAAACAAGGAACTCATGCAATATTATTCAAAATGGGTGACCCTGGAGGACATTATGCTGAGTGAAATGTCTCAGTCACAAAAGGACAAATACTGGAGTTGGGGGAAACTAAAGAAAAGTAAAAAAGCAAAACAAATACTTCAAAAGCAAAATTTAAAAAGGAATAGAACAAATATATATGCGTTGCTTGAAAAAAAGAACACATTTACATATTTATAAATATTATCATACATAAGTATCTATATCTGTCTATCTATCTATCTATCTGTCTATCTATCTATCTATCTACCTACCTACCTATCTATCTATCTCTTTTCCACCTATTGTTTTCAGTCAGTCCTGACTCTTACTTGTCTCCTACACTACAACTCAAAGGCATCAGTTCTTGTTCTGTCATACTTATCCATTTTCCAGCTCTCAGATGCATAGCAAGTGACTGAAAATACTATCACCTGAATCAGGCACTACTTATGTACCCTCATTGACATTTTGAACCTGGAATAAAATTCATACTCAGGGTCCAATTCCTAGGCGAGTAGGCCTAAGAGTGTCCAACAACATGAGGAAGGTGCTCTCTCCTTAGAAGAGACAATAATATAAGGTCATATAAAACAATCACATAAAGTCAAAAGAATAAACAATCATATAAGGTCAAAAGAGCAGCATTTGCCCAATAATAAAGCCCAGAAGGTAGGAAGGGGTAGGTTAGAAGAATAATGAGGATTATAGGAAGAAAGTGTAATTGCATTGCAAGTATTGTAATAAATGTTACAAAACAATATGACTATGAATAAAGAAAGCCAATTCACTTTGTAAAACTTCACTTGAATCAGAATAAAAAATTAAAAATTAACTTTAATGAAATTTGATTCATTCAAAATTATTCAAGGAAAGAAGATGTGAATCAAGTATTTCTATCCAGAGAAACTAATCTTCTAGTATAAAGGGCACAGAATACTGTTAACAACATTTAGGAGCTAAGGAATTTTATTCCGATAAGCTTTTCCTAACTAAAATAGTAGAGAATGAACTTTAGAAAAACAAAATATCTAAACAGATAAAATTATAAGGTTTAGCAGTGACAAATAAATACATAGTTACTTGTAGTACTAATTCTACAGAGGCATTTGACTGTGTGGAATAAATTATGGCTAGCTTTGAGAAGAATAGGAATCTCAAAATACTTAATTGTACTCATACCAAACCTATACCTAGACCAAGAAGCTACTGTCTAAATAAAGCAGGAAAACACTGCATGGTTTTAAAACAAGAAAGGTGTGTTTCAGGCCTGTGTCCTTTATCCATACCTATTTTATCTGTATGCTGAGCAATTCATTCAAGAAGCTGGACTCTATGAAGAAGAATGTGGCATCAGAATCAGAGGAAGACTCATCAACAACCTACATTATGCAGATAACACAACCTTGCTTGCAGAAAGCAAGGCGAACTTGAAACACTTGCTGCAGAAGATCAAGGACTTCAGCCTTCAATATGGATTAAATATAAACATCAAGAAAACAAAAATCCTCACCAATGGGCTTATAGGCAACATCATGATAGTTGGAGAAAAGATTAAAATTTTCAATACTTTCACCTTACTTGGATTCACAATCAACACCATTGGTACCATTAGTCAAGAAATCAAAAGATGTATTTCATTTATTGCTTTGAGAAAGTTAGCTATCAAAGACCTCTCCAAACTAAGGAGCAATGATGTCAGTTTCAAGAGTAAGGTGCACCTGATTTAGGCCACAGTTCTCTCAATTACTTGCTATGCATCTGACAATGAATAAATAAGAATGACATAAAAAGAATCAATGCCTTTGAGTTCTGGTGTTGGAGAAGAGTACTGAATGTCTCATGGATTCCAAAAGAACAAACAGATATATCTTGAAGTAAGTGCAGCCAGAGTGCCATTCAGAGGCAAGGATGGTGAGGCTTTGCCTCACACACGTTGAACGTATTGTTAGGAAGGGCTATTCCTTGGAAAGGGATATCATCCTTGGAAAGGTGGAGGGTAATACAAGAGAGGAAGATCCTCAATGAGATGGATTGACTTAGTGCCTGCAGCAATGGCTCAAGTGTGTCCGAGATTATGGGAGTGGCACAGAATAGGAGAGGTTTCAGTGCTGTTCGTAAGGCCACTGTGAGTTGTATTCAACTTGATGGCACCTAACAACAACATATGATGGTAAAGACATCATGCTTGGTAAAGTAGTGTGTCAGAAAAGGGGGAAAAAAAAGGTTATCAACAAAATGAACTGATACAGTAGCTCCAGCAGTAGCTCCAACAAAGCAATGATTGCTAAGATGGTGCAGGATTAATCATCATTTAATTTAGTTGTCTTATTGCTGTATTGGAGGTGACTTGCTTGCACTTAACAACAACATATGATAAGGCATAGTAGTTATGTTGAACTTGTTATGTGCCATTGAGTCAGAACCCACTTATAGCTGACCCTCCAGGGTATTGTTAGAGGCTGTAAACTGCACAGGAGGAGATTGCCCATCTTTCTCCCCCTAGGTCACCAGAGCTCCCTATACCAGAGTTCATAGGTCTGGTAAAACCATAGAGCCAATGATATGAGAAGGAGGATACCCTGAGAGATACGTAAGAGCAATATCAATCAGAATTTCAAGGCACAAGTAAAAAAAATTAGGAAAGGGGTAAGAACTAAGAAATATTTACACTATTTTCAATAATCATGTTGGTGGAGAGAGTATGAAAATTGTTATGCAAGTACTATTTTGTGTGTTACGTGCAAATAACAAATGAGGAAGATTTAATTACTGGATCTCAGTGGGGCTGGAAAAGGAAAAAAAATTATTCCTGAGAAACAAAAAAACCTTGATGCTGGTATGTATATACATGTAGTACATAAACAGTTACATAGTGTATCTGTGGCATTAAAATTTTATGGCTAGAGAATTTTTGGGAAACTGTCTTAAAAACCTTCTTATGAATAAAGAGCAGGGCTTTATTTTAGTTAGAATGAAAAGATTCTGGAATTAAATTGTAATTGTTGCAAGAGCTTGTGAATACATTTTTTAAAGTCACTGAATTAAACAATTGAAGAAGGTGAATTTTATGGAATGTGAATTGCATCTCAAGAAATACAATTTCAGCTGATAAATTGAAATTAAATAATAAAATATTACTCTTTTTTCAATTGGATATCAGAGTGCTCAAACTCTTTGTGAAACTCTGAAGTGAAAATATGAGACAGATAAAGATTGCAATCTTAGCAGGAAATCAGGGGAATGTGTTGAACTACTCAGGAGTATGCAAACAGAAGCATCTGGACTGTGGTAAATGGCAGGAAAACAGCCTTGGATGCTTAATATAAATTACAGGGAAAAGAAAGTGATGCATAGAGCCTATCCCTCAGATACGCTTAAAAGAAATACCAAGTTTATTTGTTTTTTAAATTGAGCAACTTTAAGCTATATTTGCTCTGTAAAATTCATCTTTGGGTGATTAAATGGCAAAGAATGAAGAAAATTTTTCTTTAAAACCCAAAGGTTACATTTGGAGGAAGAGAAATGAGGTTGCAGAAGGGAAGTGATTGAGATTGGACATCTAGAGAAATTTTTCGAGTGGTTTGCAAAAGTCTATTTTTTTTTAAATTGTTCTAAGTATAAAGAGAGATCAGTTGTCCTAGTGGACAGAAAGCAATCCTACCAAGCCAAAGGTGGGTGACTTTTAATTTGTGGCCTTCAGGCCTGTTTTTAATTGTTTTTGGTCAAATATTTTTCTATTTCATATAGCCCTGGTCTGTCCACTTGCTGTACAGAGGTAACTTGTGGTTGCTGTGAAGCTTAACACTGTGACACTGATGTGCCAAATGTGAGAATGGTTACCCATGGTGGACAGTGTTTGGTGGAGCTCCCCAGTTAAACAACCTTGGAAGCAGGAGTGGCATCCACTTCCAAAATAGCTTGCCTCTGGAAACCCTGTGAACCTGGGGAAAGGATGAAAGTCACACAAGTGTTGAGGACTTTCGTTCATAGGGTCGCTATGAGTCGTCTATGACTCGATGACACTTAACAACGACAACGACAAGTAGCAGCAGTAGGGAGCTCTGGTGGCCTAGTGGCAAGAAGCTGCGCTGCAATCTTGAAGGCACTTGGTTTGAGGCCCCCAGCTGCTCTGCTGGAGAAGGATGGCCCATCTCTTCCTATGCAATTAACTGCCTCTGAAAACCTATCTGAGGGTCAACTGTGGGTCGCTTCCTACTCTATGGGATACAACAAAAACCAACAAGTAGTAGTTACAGGAGTGTTATGATAATACTCTAAGCTCTGCATTTATTGTGGACTGTATTTGTGCTTTATTTTCAAATAAAAAGGTTAAAATTGATCTTGTTGTTGTGTACCATAGCATTAGAACCAATACATAATATATAGCTGACCCTTGCAGGGGGCGGGGGAGGTTCAGAGAGAGTTAATTGCACAGTGGAGATTACCTTCTCTAGTAGAGCATCTAGTGGCCTCAAACAGTGTGCCGTCGGGGCTGCAGCACAGCTTCTTGTCACTAGGCCACCAGAGCTCCAGAACTGACTGACATAAACCTAAATATAGGAAGAACAAAATTGGGATTATAGACTTATTTCTTCAGGTAAAGTTAATAATGATGATTATAAAAGAAGACTAATAAACAAAAATCATTAGGAATTGACTTTCTATTCTCTCTCTTTTTAAAATACACGTTTCTTTACAAAGTTCTAATATATTATTTTTCACACCAGATCTTTCCCATTTCTTTTATCCCTCCCCCATCAAACTATTGTCTCTTAATGTTATAAATGGAGCGGTCACAAAGGGAAGCATCTCACACTGTATCTATAAAAGACTAGCATTCTAAGCATGCATAAATGGGTGCTATGGAAGTGGGACACTCTACAGAAAGAACATCAGTCTTACACTCATGAATCTTCCAGGGTGGATTTTTAATTTAGTCAGCCTGTATGGTCATTTTTCAAAAACTCTAAACAATGGGACTTGTATTTGAGAATGTCTTGTTAATTCAGGATCCTTGATACCAAGTTTCAATCTTCTCAAAGCCCCAGGGAGTTGCCAACACCAGTTATCCTACATCTCCTTTTCTCTCTTTAGTTCTCCACACACTCCTAGTCCTAAAAAGTGACCTCTCTGCTGAGTCTGAGTTGCTTGTATATCTTCTTTACTTCAGCTCTTCTCTGCCTCTCTATGCATTGTACCTTCCTTCTCTTCAGTCTTAAAGAAAGAGCCAGACCCTCTTTTTCTCTACACATAACTTTCCATTTCTGTGTCACCTTCAAACAGCTTTTGAACACTTTGGCTTTGATGTATTGTCATGAATATTGTATTTTCACTAAAGCCATCTCAAAAGTATCCAGACTTGAGAACTGAGAGATTCTTTGTAACCTTGGTGTCAAAGACAGAGATAGGGCAGATGGCAGAAGAGTTTGTTTTGGTAAATAAAAAATACCATTTGGCTATGACTCATTTGAAGAAGTCAGAATTGCACAACCAAAGCTCCATGGCCTCTGGTATGTATTATATTGGTCTATTGTTATTATTATGATTTCTTTTAAAGCATATTTATCGTTCATCCAGCATGTGGAAATATTGCACTGAAGTGAGCATAGTTCTTGCTTTCAAGGTAATAACGGTAAGATGCAAGGCAGTGTATAAAAAATAAAGATGTAACGAGTGAAGTAAAAAAAAAAAATCATAAGTGTAGCATAAGTATACAAACAAGATTTTGCAAGTTTTTCAACTGGAAAGTTCTAGGCTGAATTGATATGTTTTCTACTCAAGAGTCCTTCAACAAAATTCCAAAAGTGTTCTTTAAAGAATTAAAAAAATAAACTCTCAACTTGCTATGGAATGGTAAGAGACACTATTGAAAAGATCCACACTTGTTGGGCTTATAACATTATTCCACTGTTTGGGTATACCCCAAGAAAGTTAGAACCGAGGCACAAACGGAGGCTTGTACACCAGTGTTCAAAGCAGCGTTATTCACCATTGTGAGAACATGGAAACAGTCCAAATGTCCAACCATAGTGGAATGGATTGAGAAATTATGGTCCATTCACACAATGGAATACCAAACGCACGCAGGAGCAATAATTTTGTAAATTATTACCTAACTTGGGAGAGACTGGAGAGCATTATGTTAGGTTAACTAACTCAGTCCTATAAGGGCAAATACTGTATAAGATCATTAGTGTAGAAATAGAAAGATAACTAGTAAAACATGTATGAGGATGCAAAGGGGGGGGAGGGTAGGAGCAGAAAGGTGAGAATGGGCAGGGACGAAATCATAGGGTTGCACAATTTGGTGGGCAGAGGGAAAGATGGGTAAAGGAAATGGGAAAGATCCTATGCGAAAAACAATGAATACAAACTTTCTAAGCAAACCAATATAAAAGAAAAATTTTATTTAAAAAATATTGTAAAGCTACAGTAACCAAAATAACCTGATAGTGGCATAAAAATAGATACATAGGTCAATGGAATATAAAGAAGAGTAGCATTAAGCCTACAAATATATGGTCAGCTGATATTTGACAAGGATTCTAAGTCCATTCAATAGTGAAAGAAGAATATCTTCAGTAGCTGGTGCTGGATTTCCACATACAGAAAAAAAGAAATGAAATCCTTACTTCATTGTTGCCATGTGCTGTTGATGCAGAACCAACCCATAGCTGGCCATCCAGCAGGATTTTAGAGGCAGTCTATCACACAGGAGGAGATTGTCCAGCCTTCTCCCATGGAGCAGCTGGTGTTTGACCCACGTGACTTTGGGATTACAGCACAGCTTCTTACCACTAGGCTCCCAAAGCTCCGTTGAAAAAACAAATTTAAAATGGATTGAGGTGAAAACTAAAACTATAAAATTCTTAGAAGAGAATGTAGGTGCAGAGTTGTTTGGCCTAGCATTTAATAATAGAGGATCTAGCAGGAGTGGCATTAATTTCTTAAACCACATGACTCTGAATGCTATGAACATAGAGAAAGGATGATTGTTAAAGTACAGGGTTAACCAAAAAAAAAGGTCTTTGGTTCACAGGGTCGCTATGAGTCATGTGTAACTCAATGGTGTTTATCAACAACAAACAACAAGTAAAATAATAATAAAAACATAAAGATTTTTAAACTGAAATTCCAAAAAAAATGAAATTTGTGTTCATGAAAAGATTTTACCAAAGAGTGATAAGACAAACTACTGACTGAGACAATCTTTGGGAATCTAATCTAATGGTCAAAGTATACATAAAACTTCAAATTACAAATAAAAATATAATAACCCAATCATAAAAGAGACAAAAGACCTAAACAAATATTTACCAAAGAGGACATTCAAATAACCACTGAACACATAAACATTCTCTCAACATCATTAGCTACAAATAAAAACCACAATGTGTTACTATTTCGCTCCCCTTGGATGTTTACAATAAAACATAAAAACTGACAGTGAAGATGTGGCAAAACTTAAATCTTTATAAATTTTTGTAGGAATGCAAAATTATATAATCATTGTGAAAAATAGGGTGGCAATTCCTCAAGAAGTAAAAATTGAACTACCATGTGAGTTGCCAATTCCACTCCTAGGTATATACTCAACCTAAAAACAGAGACTCAAACAGTTATTTATAAATATATATTCAGTGCTGTTTTGTTTAAAATTAGCAAAAGACGGAAAATTCCAAATGATGACTATGAGATAAGTCAATTAAAAAATGTAGTACACACTTAAAATGGAATACCATTCAGGCAGTTGTTGATGATGTTGTTGTTGTTGTTAGGTGCCATCGAGTAGCTTGCGACTCATAGAGACCCTATGTACAAGAGCCCTAAACGCTGTTCTATCCTAGGCCAACCTTGCCGTCTCAAACACATTTATTCCCACCACTCCACTCACAGAATCGATCCATCTCATCAAGGGTCTTCCTCTCCTGCGCCATCCCTCCACTCTCCCAAACATGATGTCCCTCTCCAAGGACCAGTCCCTCCTTGCAACATGCCCAAAGTATGTTAGACGAAGCTTCAGAATCCTTGACTCCAGGGAACATTCTGGCTTCACCCTCTCCAGGGCAAACTTGTTTGTTCTCCTAGCAGTCCATTCAACACTCTTCTCCAGGACCACAGCTCAAAGGCATCAATTCTCTTTCTATCCCTATTCACTGTCCAACTCTGCGATGCATAGCACGTAATTGCAAAGACTATAGCCTGGATCAAGTGCATGTTAGTCTCCAGCCTGACATCAGGCAGTACAAGAAATTACATTCTATTACATTCTGCAGTATAAATGGATTGAAGACATATTAAGAACTATTGACATACTAGGTATTGGCAAAATGAAATGGATTGGCATGAGACATTTTGAATCAATCATATGATCAACTATGTTGGAGATGAAAAAGTGAGGAAAATGGGATCATTTATACAAGGAAGTTCAGTGAATATCACTATCATTCAAATATATGCACCAACAAACCAAAACCAAAGAGGAAGACATAGATGATTTCTGACAAATTTTGTAGTCAGAAATCAATTGAACATGCAATAAAGATGCATTAATAACAACAGGTGACTAGAATGCAAAAGTTGGGAACAGGGAAGAAGGATAAGTCGTTAGAAAACAAGGAGTTGCTAACAGAAATGAGGATGGGCATAGAATGATAGAATTTTGTACAAGAATTTATCTATTGCAAATACCTTTTGTAAGAAAAATAAACTCAGACTATACACATGGAACTCACCTGATGTTATTATACACAGGAATCAGATCGATTACATCTGTGGAAAGAATCATTGGAGAAGCTTAATATCAGCTGTGAAAACTATGCCAGGTGCTGATTGTGGAACAGAACACCAACTACTCATATACAAGTTCAAAGTTAAGCTACAGAAGGAACAAAAATTTGACTTTGAGTCTATCACAGCTGAATTTGAAAACCATCCCAGGAACATATTTGAGGCCTTGAACACTAATGAATGAAGACCAGATGAGCTTTGGGAGGATATCAAGAAAATCATCCATGAAGAATACAAAAGGTCATGACAAAGAAGAGGAAGAAAAGACCAAGATGTATGCCAGAAGAGACTCTAAATATTGAACTAGACCACCGAAAAGCCAAAACAAATGGAAGAAAGCAGGAAGTCAAGGAGCTGATCAGAAGATTTCAAAGGGCAATTTATGAAGAGCAAAGAGCTGGAGTTAGAAAATCAAAAGTGCCTAACTCACTCTGCATTTCTTATGCTGAAAGAACTGAAGAACAAATTCAAGCCTCAAGTTGCCATACTTAAGGACGCTTTAGCCAGAATATTGAATAATCCAGGAAGCATTAAAAGAAGACAGAAGGAGTATACAGAGTCATTGTACAGAAAAGAATTGACTGGTAATGAAGAATTGCATAAAACTACATATGATCAAATTTCCTGGCATGGACTGGTGAGCATATCCAAGGCTGCATCTGTTAATTGAAATGAGTCATTTGATATCCCGTCGATTCCTGGAGCCTTATTTTTTTGCCAATGCCTTCAATCCAGCTTCCACTTCTTCCTTCATTACCATTGACTTCTGTTCATAGGGTACTTCCTGAAATTTTTCAGTGTTAATCAATTCTTTCTGGTGATACACAGTGATTATGTGTATTCCCTCCATCTTCTTTTGATGGTTTCTTGTTCGTTCAAGATATTGCCCATACCATCTTTCAATATTGTGACTTGAGGCGTAAATGGTTTTCCATTCTCTCAGCTTGAGAAATGCAGAGCAAATTCTTCCAGTTTTATTCTCCAATTCCAGCTCTCTGAACATTCCATTATAACACTTTGCTTTGTCCTCCCGAGCTGTCCTTTGAAATCTTCTGTTCAGCTCTTTTACCGTGGCATGTTTTCCTTTTGTTTTGGTTTCACAATGCTCCAGTGCGGTTTTTAGAGTCTCTTCTGACTCCATTTTAATTTTTTTTCTCTCTCCTTTGTTTTTGTCATGATCTCTTGTTTTCTTCAAGGATCATAACCTTGATATCATCCTACAACTCATCTGGTCTTCTATTGTTGGTGTTCAATGCCTCAAACTTATTCCTAAGATTATCTTGAAATTAAAATGGAATTGATCCAAGATCATATCGTGGCTCCTGTGGGCTTATTTTCATTTTGTTTGACCTCAATTTGAACTTGCATATGATTAATTGATGGTCTGACCCAGAGTCTGCCTCTGGCCTAGTTTTGACTGGCAATATTGAGCTTCTCCAACGATTTCTTCCACAAATGTAGTCAGTCTTAATTCTTATGCAGCCCATCATGTGAGATTCATGTGTAAAGTCACTGTTTATGTCTTTTTAAAAAGGTATTTGCAATGAATAAATAATTATAAATACAAAATTCAACAACTTCTGCCATCTGAAAGTGATTAAGATGCATTGTTATTTAATGAGAAAATACGAAGGTTGGAAACAAAGCTGGAAATAAAGAAGGATCACTAGATGCAAAACATTGCCTTACTGATAGGAATGACCTAAAGATTGCATTATAGAATTTCATTCAATAAAAACCCTTATTCATATAAACTATGTTTTAGCAATATAGTGGACCTCACCAGATGGAATACGCAGGAATCGCATTAACTACATCTGTTCAAAGAGATGATGGGGCTTAGTATCATCACTTGGAACAAGGCCAGAGGCTGAGTGTAGAACAGACTGTCAATTGCCCATGTGCAAATTTAAGTTGAAGCTGAAGAAAATGAAAACAAATCCATCAAATCTAAAATACGATCTTGTGTATATCTCACCTGAATTTAGAGATTCTCTCAGGAATAGATTTGACACATCAAACACTAATGACCAAAGATCAGATGACTTGTGAGATGACATTAAGGACATAACACATGAAGGAGAATAGATGTACTTGAATTACAGTGTTGATAAATAGCATCAAATATAGACTGCCCGAAGAACCAAGAAACCTATCTGGGAAGAAGTGATGCCAGAGAACTGCTTAAAAGCAAGGATGGTGAGACTTCATTGCACATACTTTGGACATGTTCATCAAGAAAAGTCCGGTTTTGAAGGACATCCTGCTTGGTAAAGAAGAAAGTGAGCCCAAAACACAATGAGATGGATTTACATAGTGGCTGCAAACAACGGGCTCAAACAAAGCAGTGTTTCATTCTATTGTAGACACATGGATACGTATGAATTAGAACCGACTCTACAGTGCTAAACAAAAGAGAAGTAAAAGGAGCCCCTATAGGTGGTGCAAACAGTTAATGCGTTTTGCTGCTGAACAAAAGGTTGAAAGGTTCAGTCCACCTAGAGGAACCTTGGAAAAAATACTTCTGAAAAAATCATCCATAAAAACCCAGCAGAACACATACCCTGACATGAGTAGGAATGGACTTGATAGTGGGTGATTAGAGGTTACAGAAGTAAATATTATTGGAATACTGCAGTGTAACAGGTTTGTCTGTATAAAGAGCATTTTGAGCCCTGTGTTTGTGTTGTTGCTGTTGGTAGGTGCTGTTGAGTTGACCACGACTGAGCGAGCCTATGAACTGGTCATGATCCTATGATCATCTGAACCTTGCGCTAGCTTGTATCATCCTCACCATCTCTGATGTGCTCAAGCTAATGGTTACAGATGTCGTGTCAGTCTCTCTTGTTGAGAATCGTCCTCTCTTTCACAGACCCTCCACCTTTCCCAGCAGGAAGTCTTTTTCCAAGGACTGGCCCCTTCTGACAATATGCCCAAAGTATGTGAGACAAAGTTTTACCTTCCTTCCCTCAGAAGAGCACGCTGGTTGCACTTCTTCTGAGACTTGCCTACTCTTTCGGTAGTCCATGGGATATTAAAACCGGGTGGCTCCTTGGAGGCAAGGATTCTGAGGATCTGTCTAACATACTTTGGACATGTTGTAAGTAGGGACTGGTCCTTGGAGAGGGACATCATGCGTGGGAAGGTGGAGGGAGAGTGCAGGAGGGAAGGCCCTCTATGAGGTGGATTGATTCAGTGACTGGCATAGTCAGGGAGGGTGTGTTGGAGACAGTGAGTTTGGCACAAGACAGAGCAGGGTTTAGGGCTGTTGTACATAGGGTCACTATGAGTCGCAAGTGACTCAACAGCACATAACAGCAACAACAACAACACAACTCATTTTACTGTCATATTTATTCACGGTACAACTTTCAAATGCATAGGAGGTAATTGGAAAAGGCATGGCTTGAATCAGGCTCACCTTAATCTTTAAACTGATATCATTGCTCTTTATCATTTTGGAGAGGTTTTAGGCAACAGATTTTCACAGTGCAACTTGGTGTTTTGTTTTGTTTTTATTTATTGACTGCTGTTCCCATGGGTTACTTGTGGATCCAAGTAAAATGAAATTATTGAAAATTTCAATCTTTTTCTCTATCATGATGTTCATTGATTCAGTGGTGAGAATTTTTTGTTTTCTTGATGTCGAGATATATTCCATGTTGAAGGCTATAGTCTTTAATCTGCTGCTGCAAAGAAGAATGTGGCATGAGGGTTGGAGGAAGACTCATCAAAAAGCTGCATTTATGCAGATGACTTGCAGAAAGTAAGACGACTTGAAGCACTTACTGGGTTTGTACTTCTGCCAGAATAGTTGATTGGGCCATACGTTGCCCTTTGATTGTTCTATTTAGCATACTTTTCAGGGATTAGATTGGCTAGTTTACAATGCCAATAAGGTGATAAAACTATCCCAATAAGATTGAATCACTTCATTTTTAAAAAATTTTTAAATGAATTTTAATAAAAGTTTACAGAGACTTAGGGTTTCCAGTCATTCATTGTTGCACTTTTCTCCCTGCTCACACCTACCCCCCAAATTCACTCTTCTCCTTGAAAAGAAAAACGCTTTGTTATACAATCCCTCCCCCCCCCCAAGTCCACTCAACTGTGCAGCCTTTATTCTGGACTCCTGTCATGACAATAATACCCAATGTCCCTTTTTAAACAGTTCTCTCCCTCATCTGTTTCAATGCAGTATACATCATTCCTCCCCTCCTTCTCTGTCTTCCCTTGACCTCAATGTCAGTAACATTTTACAACAGTAGCCCTATGCAATATTTGTCCTTTTGTGACTGAGATATTTCACTCAGCATAATGTCCTCCGGGGTTCATGAGTTCCTTGTTTTTCAGTGTTGCATAGTATTCCATTGTGTGAATATACCAGAGCTTCTCTATCTATTCGTTTGTTGATGAGTCATTTGCTTTCATAATCAGCCAGTACAGAACAGAGTTGACAGAGACACCCATGCAAAGAACAATGTGCCTTTAATACTGAAAATGGTGGAAAATGGAGCAAGATATACCTGAGAGATGACTGAACCTGGCAGCAATAGGCCCAGTTGAAGGACCTGCATGTGGACATGACTTAGAAAGAACTGAGAGACATCTTGGTTTGAAGTTGTCCTGACCTGACTGAAGAAATTCATCCTCTCTTCTTGTGGATAAAGTCACTGTGACCTGGAATCAACTTGATGGGACCTAACAACAGCAATAATAGTAATTATCTTCTGAGTTGTATCCCATTTTTCCAAGTTGATCACGATCCCTACGATAATAAATCACATGTTTGTACCTACGACAATAAATCACATAATCATGGATATGGTCTGTGATTTTCTGTGTGATCACTGCAGATGAGTCACCATATCCAGCAGAGAAGTAGGGAGTTAGTTAGGAGGACAACTGATGTCAAAATTGGTTTTTAAAAAGTTGGCTAACAGAGATCTGTCAACTTTGGGATGATGAGCTTGATTTTTTTATGCCTCCTGGATTTAGATGGCTTCTGATACTACTACAAAAACAAGCACTTATTATAAGTTAAATACTCTGCCAAGCCTAAGAAGAACGATAGTAAGATGATGAAAACATATCCTTACACTCACTTTGGTTAAGGCATGTTCATCTTCTTTCAGTTTCTGGAAAATGTCGTGCAGTAAAAAACTAAAATTTACAGGGCAATAAAAAAAAAGCTTGTCATAAAAGATGTGCTTTAGCAAGATTAATTTGGCAACACTTTGTAGCAAGGGTTACAGGGAGACAGTAAATAAGGAGGCCTAATAAGACATTAAGGGGCCTTAGTGGCCAAGTGATTGAAGCACTCAGTTGCTAACCTAAAGAACCCACTTTCTTCTCCATGGATGGAAAATAGAGACAGCTTTGGGAGGTGCTTCTACTCTGTCCTATATGGTCACTATGCACTGGAATCCACTCAGCAGCAGTCAGTGGTGTCGGTTTTGATTACTAAAGCATTTGGCTCGTGTAAGTGAGAATTAAGAAGAGTCTTATCTACCATAGTGACGTTAATATGGACTTTTGGCATCAGGCATATATGGGCAAAAATACCACCTCTGCTATTTATGAACTGTGCAATCTTGAACAAGGTACTTATCCTTTCTGAGCCTCATTCCTTCCATGTGTTAAGAAGAGGTTAACAGTTGCGAGCGATTCTCTGAAAGTAAAGTAGAAAAGACTTGATTTAATTAGCGATTGGGAGCAAGGGAACTGATTTAAAGATGTCCAAGTGTATAGGTATGGATGACTGAAAGAATGGTGATGTAATTTACAGAAACAATGAGCACAGCCTAGGAACCAGCTGGAAATGTCCAGCAGAAAGCTGGAAATCCAGGACAACAACTCAGGAGAGAGGTGGAGGCTGGGAATAGGTTTTGAGAGTTATGCAGAAAAGAGGTTAGTTCTCAAGAGTGCAGAAGGTTTTGATCTCTCTTTCCTCCTTGCTCAGAATGTTCAGGAAAGGCAGAAATAAGAGAGCCTGTAATGGAGGGTATGTGAGCCACTTTCACGATCAACTCAGAGGGCAGAACGGAGTGGAGCTTTCTTTCCTCTCAACCCTGATTTCTCTAATCACAATCATTTATTGAGGAAAAATAGTGAACTGGAAGATACACAGCAGGAAGACAGGTATAAAATGCCTCACCTGTCAAGTTGCTAAGCTTCTGGGTTCACTGTTACTAGCTTTTAACTTTATGAGAGCTAAGACTCTGTCTGCTTGGCTCACACCCCATCTTCCCCTCCCTGCATATGCGCTTGACACACAGTAACGGCTCCATAAATATTGTGAGGTGACTGGCTTTTAATTCAATACAGACAGGTTAGTCCTGGCAAATTTGTCTTGGAAATGTCTATTCATCTTCCCATAGACATTGCCAAACTTCACAACAACACTGTTTCTCTGGACTCTCTGTTTCTTCTGTCTTTTAAATACTATTTGTTATGATTTGAGTGAAAAGTTAATAAAGGATATTAACTCATCCTTCAATCGCTCATATACATTTTGATTTATAACATTAATTACTAATTATACCCACATTGTGTTTCTTTCTTGTTGGATCTGAACCTACTCAATGTAAACCCAGTGGGATGGCAAAATCGATCAGTCCGTTCCTTAGTGGATCCCCTTGGTGAGACCACAAGTACCTCACATTAGTATAGTCTTACCCAGCTATGTGATGAAAAGCACACTCAGTAATAAACTACCACATCACAGGATCTCAGCTGCTATCTCTGAAAACTGACTTTCAAAAAGTTCCTCATGTTCTCAAGTTCTGCAGCTTGCTGAAATAAGTGTCATTTCTCACAATGGATCTACCGGAAGGACTCTTGATTCTAATGAACTGTACTTGGCAAACCAAGGCAAAGGGGGAGAAAGGATCCTGGCTTCATGCTTATTCCGAAAAGAACCTTCTTCTCTGGGACTAGAATATTGGCTACTTGAGGTGCGTTAGTGAATAATGACTATCCCTTTATCCAGTAAAGACAGGCCCTTATTGCTACACAAAACCTCCAAGCACTAACCAGACAGTCATTTATTCGTGAAGCCGTGGCATCAAGACATTCCACCGATGAAGTGTTCTCTCCTTGGCATAAAGCTTGTCAGAGTGGTAATTAGAACAGAGGCTCCTAAATATTAGAACCATTCAATGTCAGCCTCAGGGGACTTCTAACTCACGTTGGAAATGTTCTTGCTGCCTTTAATCATGCACTAAGCTCCCCAGACTTCTTTTTTTCCTTTTTCTTCAAGTTGTAATACAGAAAGAACAATGCAAGTGTTGGCACTTTAAGATGACCTTCAGCTTCACAAAAGCATCCTGGGAACTTTCCCCCCAAAGGCCCAGAGCAGGCATTTCCAAACAATTTCTTAGGATGAGCTTGTGTCTTGAAGTCTAATCTAATTGGTGTTTAAACCTGTTGCTGTCTCATCCCCTTCTTCCTTATGACTAAGGAGTCCTGGCAGAGAAGCAAGAGCATCCATGAATCGCCTCTCCTCATCCTTGCGTGCACATGTTGCGTGAATGTGCTCATATGAACACACACATTTCTTTTCTGTCTTGCCATCCAACTACATATTCTCAGGTCCTGGGGATAGAATTGTTAGAACTCTGGTCTGACAACCACATTTTGTAAATGAAGAAGCTGAGGCTGAAAGAAAACCTGTGTCTCCAGGAAAACAGCAGAGCCAGGCTTCAAATCCAGTTTCTCGGGTACTGGAGTGAGAACTGTGGGAGCCAGAACTTCAAGGGACTGCCTGGATTTTCAGGTCTCCCATGTTTTCCGCCTTTGACAGTGTACAGTCTGACCACTTTTATATCTCTCTTTTAGTGGAAAATATCTACATTTTCCTTCTCAAACAGGTTTCTGTCTTATACTGGTTCTCGCTTTTGCAGATTTTTACGATACATTTCCCTTCCAAAAGCTCAAGGCTTCCCAACTCCACATTTTAACTCTGTAAATATGTCATACATTTCTTTTGTGCACAAAACATTGTGCTACGTCCCAGATGTGTGTGTGTGTGTGGTTTTTTAAAAAATATAACATATTCCTGATGAGGGGGAAATGGGGCACAGCTAAATATGACTAGCTCAGGGTTTTCACAGAGGCACCTAGTGATTTTGTGATTAAAATCGGAGGAGATTTGTGAATGGGACTATTACTTTGAGGTGCCTCTTCATTGTTTTTGTTTCTTGTTACGTGCCATCAGGTCAACTGTGACTCATAGCAACCCTGAACCTGCCATATCTTGTGCCGTATCTTGTGCCATCCTCACTATCTCCAATATACTTGAGCTCATCATTACTGTCACTGTATCAATGCATCGTGTTGACAGTCTTCCTCTCTTCCGCTGACCCTTCAACTTACCAAGCATGATCTCTCCCCCCCACCCGCCTTCAAGGATGAGCTGCTCTTAACAACATGGCCAAAGTAGGTGAGATAAAACTCCACCATCCTTACTTCCAAAGGAACACCTTGGTTGCACTTTTTCTAAGGCAGACTTGTTTGGTTTTTTGGTTTTTTTTGGGCAGTCCATGAGATATTCAGTACTCATGTCCTACACCACAACTTAAAGGCATATTCTTTTGCCGTCCTTACTCATTGGCCAACTTTCAGATGAATTGCAAGTAATTGAAAATATCATGGCTTGGATCAGAAGCACTTTAGTCTTTAAACAGAGATCATTGCTCTGAGGCATTTTGAAGAGGTCCCTAAGAACAGATTTCCCATTGTAACTCATCTTCTGATAAACCTTTCTCTCTCTTCCCCCCTCCTCCCTTCCCTCTCTCCCTCTCTCTCCCTCTCTGTGTGTGTGTTTATTATGTGTCTTTTGGTTTCTCTTTTCCACCCCTTCCTCCCCCTTTACACAGAAGGTAGCATAGCTTGTATCCTATTGTGCAATTTAGTTGTTTGGTGGTTCTTGCTGCTTTTTTGTGGAGTTGTTGTTTTATATTTCCAGAGAGATATAAACAAATTTAATCACCATGGTTAATTTGCGGTAATGGAATTATGAATTACTTCCTTTTAACTTTGTTTTTCTGTGTTTCACAGTGATCTGGAGTAGGCATTCATAACTTTTGTATTTTAAAATGTTTTTAGATAGACTCAGTCTTGGAGGATAGCAGGGATAGGAAGATAGGCTGAAGGGGATAAATTAATAAAGAGGTGAATTAGGTGAAGGGAAAGGCAATATACAATAGGGGCTGACTAGACTTTGTAATTAGTTAATGACATTAATCAGTTGTAATTAATATTATAAAACAAAATATCTATAACTGATTAAATGAGAACCAACATGATTTGTAAACTTTCATTCAAATAAATAAAATTCCAGATTAAAAGAAAATCTAAAATTTTAACATAGAATAGAAAAATATCACATTGATGTTAGCTGCCATCAAGTCAGCTACCAACTTGTGCCAACTCCATGCACAATGTAATGATGAGTTCTGTGCAGCCCTCATAACTGGTTACAGATAAGAACACTTTGAACCACTGGGTATTGGCTGATTTCCAGAAGTAGATAGCCAGGCCTTTCTTCATCGTCCATCTTAGTGTGAATACTCTAACGAAATCTGTTCAGCACTGTAGCAGCACAAAAGCTTCCACTGACAGATGCATGGTGTTTGCGCACGAGATGCACCTGCCAGGATTTGAATCCTGGTCTCACACATGACAGGAGAATTCTACCATTGCATTGCCAATGTCTTCAATTAGAAACAAATATGCGTTAAGATTATAAAATACTTCCTAAGTATGATCACACACACACACACGAAACAGAAAATTAGGAAAGACTTTTCTTCTAGGGATTCTATGGCTAGCTCCTGGAGTCACCCTTCCTTTGGCAAATGGGGAAAAGCCCAACAGCAGCCCCCCTGGAGCCCGGCCCAGGAATGGCATGTGTGTGCATCTTCTCCCAGCTGCTTCCTCACATCAAATCACTAACGAATCAGAGCTCGAAATCCAAGCCAGTTCCCGCTGTCATCACTGAAGCCTGTACACAGATGGAGAAGTAAATAAAAGGGAGAGGTGGTGAGTTTTCTATATTTGACCCAGTTACTATTTTTGCCAAATAAGGAGAGAAAAGCTGGGGATTTCAAGCGAGAAGAAATAGATTTGGATTCTGAGCAAAAATCCTGCTGCTCTCTCGTAACCCTTTCGAGATGTGAGTTTCCTTCTTGGAATCAGGGAAGAATTTGGCAAGATCCCTATGTCTGCACTCAAACTTGAAAGAAAGGGGCTCTTTGGTATGGGCACAGTGGGGTCACAGGGAGGTCATGGGGTGGCAATTTTGCATTTAAGACATATGTTTGCTATTACCCAGCTTCTATATCTGGACTCCAAAGGAGCCAAAGAATCACTCATGGAGATGTTAAATACCAGTCGGATCATGCATGTCATTTATGCCATCTTATTTCCAGGCCAGCCCAAGGAACAATGGCTGTGTCTTCTTTTCTTCTCAGGAACTCCTCACCAGAAAACAATGCCAGAAAAATCTCACCTGGGTCTCTTTTTTCTTCTCCTGTGCTCGGTGATAATTGCAAGGGTTAGAGTCAGGACCTCCTCCAGGTTTCTCATGATTGTTTCATAGAAGGCTCTGGAAAGCTGGGCTGCCTTACGGGACTTGGAAGAATGATTTTTGAAGTATAGTAAAGTGAGGGATTATGTGAGGGACAAGGAGCATCATTTCCGTCCCTTCTCACCATCACACAAGCTAGCTGAATGAGTCTCCAGGGGAGGAGCACGCCTACTCCCGGGAAGGCAGAGTGGAGGTGAGCTGCTTGATTCCATGCCGAGCTGTGCAGCAACAGAAGGTGAAACCACATGTTGACTTCCTATTTTTTGTTTATTTTCACTGCTGTTTTCAGTTGGTTCAAATCTAGGAATACTTAAAAATTTCTCCTTCCTGAAATAGATTCCACTTGCTGAAATTGGAAAACTAAGCAGCTCTCAAGTTGCAAATTATTACACTGATGATTAGAAGACAGGCTTTCCCTTCAACAGGAGGCAATGCAGTGAGCAGAAAATAGATCCTCTGGAGTGCTGTCATGGTTAAAATGCTTGGCTGCTAACCAGGAGGTCACTAGTTCAAACATACCAGCCACTCCATGGTAGAAATATGTGACAGCGTGCTTCCATGAAAATTTACAGCCTTGGAAATGTTACAGGTACAATTCCACTCGATTCTGAAGGGATACTGTAAGTCAGAATCCACTCGACATCAAAGGGTTTAGTTTGGGTTAGGAGACCTGAGATGGTCAGTGCTGTGTCTCAGCTGAACTGTGCTGTTCTTGAACAATGACCCTGGAACCCTTCCTTTAACATTCCTATTGGTAGTTTTCAAGAAGCTCCAGAGAGATGACAATGAGTGCTCCTTGTTTATTATGCACAGTATGACTGCCAATGAGTTCTTGACACTGTCTGTTTCCCAAAGGACTATCTTACCTCTCATATAGAAGAGTCTTGGGAATGTTATTTTTAGCAACCCACACTTGGCTAGTCAGCTCACAGTTGGCTAGGGCCCAGCGCAGATGAGGCCAAGGTCGTTGATTGAATCCCAAATGATCCATTTAGCTTTAAACAGAAGATGAAAGGGCTTTTTATTCGCAGCTCCAGATTGCAGCACTTCCCCCTGTCTGCCATGTTGCAAGCGCAGACTGTTCATTAAAAGGGCAGTAGCTTGGTGTCTAGCCTGTCTGGAGATTTGTACGTTTTTCCCAGTGGGAAAACAGAGCATGTGTCTTTGGAACTCTAGGCTACAGTAGAAGGGTTAGGTGAGGAAGCTAGTGGAGCTCAGACCCTTGGTGAACTGCAGAACAGGGCAAATGTTTGGGTGAAAAGACTCAGGACCTGGAGTGGTAATGGATGACTCACCAGGTAGACTGAGTATTTTATCCAAACAGCAGGGGTCCAATTACATCTTCAAAGATGCTCTTTCTGAATTAGACAATATTCACATGCACCAGGGTTTAAGAGATTAATGCCTTTTTGGAGGATGAGAGTCAACCCATAATCTAAGTGCTATGTCCTCTAAATGCTAAATATCTTGTGACAAAAAAGGCTTTCAGTGAACCTCCAGATGGAGGCTCTTTGTTTCCTCTCTGTGTCCTTACAACTTAATTCAGTGTATGTTTCTCCTCCTGGCCATGTGAGGCAGATACCATTGAGTTTGTTCTGACTGGATGAAACTAGGCTATAATTAACCTTGCTCGGGGCTCTCGAAAGCACAGGCCTTCCTGGTTCTTCATATTTAATCTAAGGGCCAAGATCTCATGTGATTTTGAAAGTGTTAAAAGCATGCTGTGTAATATCCTGCTCATAGTTGAGATGAAAACACTGGCTGATGAATGATGAACTGTCGGATTTAAAGGTAGTAGCTGAGTGTGGAATCCATGAGCTCACAGAAGCATACTAGTGCACATGCTAGGAAAGGGTAAGTTTTGAAAATAAGGAATTCCTGTTTAAGTTTGCTTCCTTGCATCACCAGACTCCCCCACTCTATGGCTGTTTTAGGGAATTAGTAATGGGTCTGATCATATGCCTAGAAGCTGGCATGTTTTTGTTGTTGTTATGTGCCATCGAGTTATCTGCGACTCAAAGGGACCCTATGCACAACAACCCTAAACTCTGTTCTATCCTGTACCAATCTTATTGTCTTTGACACACCTGCCCCCACTACCCCAGTCTCTGAATCAATGCATCTCATTGAGGGTCTTCCTTTCTTGCACTGTCCCTCCACCCTCCCAAGCATGATGCCCCTCTTCAAGGACTGGTCCTGCCTTGCAACATGTCCAAAGTATGTCAGACAAAGCTTCAGAATCCTTGCCTCCAAGGAGCAGCCTGGTTTCACCCTCTCAAGGATGAAACTGTCTGCTCTCCAAGTAATCCATGGTATATCCAATACTCTTCTCCAGCACCACAGCTCCAAGGCATCAACTCTCCTTCTATCATCCATAGTCATTGTCCAACTTTCTGATGCATAGCAAGTAATTGCAAAGACCATGGCCTGGGTCAGGTGCACCTTAGTCTCCAGACTGACATCGTTTCTCTTCAGTACTTTGGAGAGGTCTATGACAGCAGACTTTCCAAGTGCAATTCATCTCTTAATTTCCTGGCTGCTGGTACCCAGAGTGTTGGTTGTGAAGCCAAGTAAACTGAAGCTGTGAACAATCTCAATCTCTTCACCATCTATCATGATGCTGCCATGAAGCTGGCATAGGATGAGGTATTTGCCATGTTCTTCACCTTCTCACATGAGTATTAACTTTTTCCAGTCAATGACAGTCAGCCCTCATTTTCTGTAAATTACATCTGTTGTCATCATCATCATAGCCTCCAATCATACCCCTGCTTAAATACTTGTATCTCAAGTGTATTTACTTCAGGATACATTATCTAATCTACTTCAGAATTCCCTACACTACCAGTTAACTTTCCTCAAAATTGAATGACATTGTTTTCTCTCATCCTAATGTATGTCTCCTTTAACGCTGATTCTCACAAAGAAAGCGAATACTTGTCTGTAACATAGATTAGCAAATTTCTTTCATTTTCCTTCCGAAGTAGGTCCAAAATGTGTATTTCATCTATTGAATATCCACTACTTGTCTGTCATTAGCTGTACTGTAGCACTTTGCACATTACTGTGCTGCTAGGAGCTATGCCATTAGTGTTTCAAGTACCAAGAGGGTCACCCATGTTGCACAGGTTTCATTGCGACTTCTAGATTAGGGAGTGCATCCACTTTTGAAATAATGTGCTCTTGAAAACCCTATGAATGGCACCAGAGCACTGTCAGCATATAAGGTCCTTCGGCTGAAAGTCACTCAAGATACAACTGAGGAAGATCTACTTCCTCAAAGTAGAGTGTGCTTTGTTGATGATGTTGTATGTTGTTGAGTCAGAACCAACCCATAGCTGACCCTCCAGTGGGATTTCAGAACCGACCTATAGCTGACCCTTTGGTGGATATACAGAGACAGTTAATCGCATGGGAGGAGGTGGCCTATCCTTCTCTCTTATCTCGTAATAATCGGAACATGGAATGTACAAGGTGTGAATTTAGGAAATGTAGAAGTTGTAAAAAAAAATTAAATGGAAAGTATAAAGTTCAATATCCTAGGCATTAATCAATTGAAAAGGACTGCTTTAGGCCATTTTGAACCAGACGATCATGTGGTCTATTTATGCCAGGAAGGGCACTTTGGTGGTATATTCCATACAGAGTTACCCTGAGAATCCAAAGGACTCACCTCTCTGCCTGTTCAAATCCACCAGCTACTCCATGGGAGAGAAATGAGCATTCTCCTTCTGTGCTGTTTACATCTTCCAAAACCCCACTGGAGGGTCAGCTAGGAGTCTGTTGTGACTGGACAGCAAATAATTCAATTAGTAACTATGCAAGGAATGACAACTTGAAGAAGTATAACATCACATTCACTTTCCTTTTTTAGAAAATTCAGAATGGACTTATTTGACAGTTATGTGAATATATATGAATAGTTCTGTCCAAGCATTTAAGCTTAAGAGAAGTAAGATTAAAAGAGGATACATTTTACCTAAATTGAGGAGAATTTCTTCAAAACCAAGCATATTGCTAAATAGTAATGTTATACTTGGTGAGTAATAATTGGCAACAAAGTTGAAATGCTGTAATATTCTGCCCTGAACCATCCTAAATACTATTTAATAATCAAGATGCAAACTCCTTTTGTTGTAACAAGTCTAGACAAATTCTATCAAATATGTCCTTGGTCAAAGACCCAGTTTCTTTTAACATTTTGGAAGCTCATTTGACAGCCAGGCAAGTCAAACTCCTACAGTCCAGTTCTTGTGTAGCACAGGTGGCTTGAACATAACATGTTCTGTTATGAAGAAAGAGAGTGAAGACCTAATTTATCTGTAGTTTCTCTGATGGCCTTAGCATTTGGCATATCTTGTTTGTTTGCAAAAAGCAACAGCACCATCTCATAGCTCATCTTCCTGAAGGATTTTCTGCAGTTCTGCTCTTTCCTGAATTCTCCCGCAATTACTGCCATCTACCACAAAGATAAGATCCTGGGTATTTTGGAAGTAATGTCTCCAAAGAGGGCTAATTTTATCTTGACCACCAACATCCCATACTGCCATCACATCAACTTTCTTTTTTATTTTTCCCCACATTTTTAAATTAATTTCAATGAAAGTTTACAGAGAATTTGGATTTCCATTCATTCATTGTTGAACGTTTCTCCCTGCCCACCCCTCTCTCCCCATTCCCTCTTATCTTTGAAAAGTAAGAGAAAAATTCTTTCATTGTTACACAATCCCTCCACCCAAGTCCATTCCACTATACAGCTTTCATTCTGGACTCCTGTCATGACAACAATACCTAATCATATATATTCTTTTAAACATTTCTCTCCCTCATCTGTTTCAATGCAGTATACATTATTTATCCCCTCTTTTTCAGTCGTCTCCCCCATCTTCAATGCAATCCCAATACAAATACCAATTCCATTCATCAACGAGATAGAAAAGGCACTCTCCAATTTCATTTGGAATGGAAAGAAGCCCCGAATAAGCAAAGCACTGCTTAAAAAGAGAAACAAGGTAGGAGGCATCTCACTTCCTGATTTCAAATCCTACTGCACTGTCGTGGTGGTCAAGACAGTGTGGTACTGGTAAAATGACATACACATAGATCAATGGAATAGAATTGAGAATCCAGAAATCAGCCCATCTACCTATGGTGAGCTGATTTTTGACAAGGAGATGAGATCAGTTAAGTGGGGAAATCACAGTTTTTTAACAAATGGTGGTGACAAATTTGGAAAACTATCTGCAGAAAACTCAAGAAAGAGCCACACCTAACTGCATACATAAAACCAACTCAAAGTGGACCATGGACCTAGGACTAAAACCAAGGACTATAAACTTCATTAAAGAAAAGCTCGGAAGAACTCTAGAAGTCCTAATCCACAACATTCACTTTGAAAAAGAACATTTCAAGATCTATCATGAAGTACAGTGCTATTAGTGACAGGTTAATATTCAAATATGTATAGAAGGAAGATATGCTAACACAACCATTATTCAAATTTATGCATCAAACACTAAAGCCAATGATGAAGAATTGGGACTTCCCATGTTTTTATCATGCAAATGTTTATACTTTAATGGGATTTAAAAAAAATTTTTTTACAGAGGTTTTGGATTTCCATTCATTCACTGCCGCACTTTTCTCCCTGCCCACCCCTCCCCACCAGCTCGCTTCCCCCTCCGAAGAGAGAAAAAAAAAAAGAAAAAAATTCCTTCATTAGTATACAATTCCCACGTCCCTTCCCCCCACCCCCACCCCGAGTACACTTCTCTATGCTTCTGATCTGTTCTTTCCCTCATCTGTTTCAATACAATATACATAATTTATCCAGTTTTTTCTGTCATACCCCCACCCCGATGTCAGACCCATTCTACAACAGTGACACCACGCAGTATTTGTCCCTTTGTGACTGAGATATTTCACTCAGCATAATGTCCTCCAGGGTCACCCACTTTGAATAATACTGCATGAGTTCCTTGTTTTTCAATGCTGTGTAGTATTCCATTGTGTGGATATACCACAGCTTCTCTAGCCATTCGTTTGTTGATGGGCCCTTAGGCTGCTTCCAACTCTTTGCTATTGTAAACAAAGCTGCAATAAACATGGGCGTGCATATATCTGCTTGGATGGCAGACATGGTCTCTTCGGGGTATATTCCCAGTAATGGGATTGCTGGGTCAAATGGTATCTCTATTTGCAATTTTTTGAGAAAGCGCCACACCACCTTCCACAATGGTTACACCGTCTTACATTCCCACCAACAGTGAATAAGAGTTCCAGTTTCTCCATATCCTCGCCAGCATTGGTTGCTTGCTGTTTTTTTAAAGTCTAAAATTGACCAAAAATGCATTGAAAATATATCTATAATGATTGATTATTGAATATAAAAGTTGGAAACAAAAATATGTGTAGCTGGAAAATATGGCCTTGGTGATAGAAATAATGCGAGAAATCAAATGGAACTTATTTGTTGCAAATACTTTTTGAAAAATAAACAGCAATCCCAAGCATGGATCTCACCAGATGGAATTCATAGGAATAACAAGGACTATATCTTTTTTTAAAAAATGGTGGAGAAGCTCTATATCACCAGTGAGAACAAGGGTGGGACCAACTGTGCAATAGATCAGAAATTCCTCATATGCAAGTTGAAGTTGAAGAAAATGAAAACAAGTATACAAGAGTCACAATAAGACCAGATGAACTGTCAGATGACAACATTCATGAAGAAAGCAAAAGGTTGTTCAAAAGACATGAAAATAAAGAAAGGCAAAAATGGATGTCATAAGAAACTCTGAATCTTACTTTATGTGGATGAGATGCTAAAATGAGTAGAAGAAATGATAGAATAAGAGAGCTGAACAGAATATTTTAAAGGGTAGCTCAAGAAGACAAAGTATTATCTTGAAATGTGTAAAGGCCTCAGGTTAGAAAAATCAAAATGGAGCCCTAATCCATAGCATGAACAAGCGTAATAAAAACCCTACAACCAGGAGAGAACAAAAATCAATGAATGGGACGTTCTAGGAATCAAATTTCTATGCACCTAAAAACAAAACTTCTCCAACAGGGTAAAAAGTAAAGCCACAGACTGGGGCAAAAAATCTGGTAATGATATATCTATTAAGTGACTCAGATCTAAAATTTATAGAATACTCCAGAACTTCAACAAGTAAAAGGTCAACAACTCAATCACAAAATGGGCACAGAACTTGAATAGATAGTTCATCAAAGAAGACATTCAGATGGCAAACACACACACGAAAAAGTGTTCAAAATTCCAAGCTATCAGAGAGATGCAAATAAAAATAACTATGAGAGATTATCTCACCCAAGTAAGAATGGCAAAATTTAACAAAGCAGCAAACAACAAATGTTGGCATAGTTGTGGAGAAACTGTTGGTGGGAGTGTAAATTAGTACAACCACTACAGAAGGCTGTATGGTACTTTCTCAAAAAGTTGGAATTAGAAATACCATTTTATTTAGTAATCCCACTACTGGGGATATACCCGAAAGAAACCAAGAAACCAGACCTGCTAACCAAACAGATATATGCACACCCATGTTTACTGTTGCGCCACCATTATAACGCAGGTCTGACATGGGAGGTTGGGAGGAGAATAGTGTGGATAGATAATGAACACTGCATTGGAACAGAAGAAGGAAAGAACTGTGGTGGAAAAAACAATATTTTATGAATTTTGTAAGCAAACCAATGATTTTAAAAAAGGAATATATGATTAGGCTTTAAATGTACAGCATCAGCCCAGAAATAAGAGGTACATTGCAAAGAGCACTGGGGCGGGAGGGAGGTAATTGTGCAACAATGAATGAATATTAAAAAGAAAGTGAAATGTGCAGTGAGGAATGAATGAGTGAAAATCTAACTTCGTTAAAATAATAATTAAAATATAAAAAATTGTTAAAGAAAGTCAAAAGGGAAGTACATCTTTAGCATTTCTCATGCTGAATGAACTGAAGGGGGTGGGAAGGGCAAGCTTCTACATGCAACATTTAGAGGTTCTACAGTCAAAATATTGATTGACGTTGGTAGGAAGTATTCAATGAAAATGGGAGGTATACAGAGTCATTGCAACAAAAATTGGTCAATGCTCCAACATTCGTATTGGAAGATTAGAGGCTGAGGGTGGGGGCTACTGACCAAGTGGTCGAAGGCAGAATCTGCCAATGTGTATCTATCTGTATTTTATTGACTATGCCAAGACGTTGACTGTGTGGATCAAAATAAATTATGGATAACACTAAAAAGAATGGAAATTCCAGGGTACTAATTGTGCTTATGCAGACGTAGGCCAAAAAGGAGTTGTTCAGAGCAAGAGGCTGCTGGAAGTGTCAGAGTTGTATCCTTTCACCAGACCCATCCTTTGTATTTCACCATCTGTCTGGATGATGACCAGATAATCTGAGAAGCTTCAGTATAGGAATAAAAGGACAAAGACTGGCAGGAGAGTCATTAAAATGAAAATTTACAATATAGAAGTAATACAACCTTGCTTGAAGAAAATGAGGAAGATTTGAAGAACTTAGTGAAGAAAGTCAATGTCTTCAGTATGAATCAGACCTCAAAATAAAGAAAGCAATAATCCCCACAACTAGAGTAATAAACAACACTAAGTGAAACAGAAAAAAAGTTCAAAGTGGTCAAAGACTTGGATCCACAATCAACATCTAAGGAAGCAGCAGGCAAGAAATCAAAAGACATATATTGCCTTGGCCAAATATGTTGCAAGGGATCTCTTTAGAGCAGAACAAAGACATCACACTTTTTTAAAGAGAATGACACAGAGGAATATTTTTACCTTTTTATACATTAATTGTGGCTTCAAGAGTCTTTTTTAACATTGCATATGTTTTATTTTAATTTTTTCATAGTTCCACATTTTGTTCTCCCTAGATCTCCCCCTAATCCTCCCTGCATTGCACCCCTTGTTCCAGATTGCTGCCATGCATATAATGCTAATCATATACTCCTCTCTGATGGGTTTTTTCCTCTTCTGGTCTAATTTAGTGCTAATTATCTATGCATTTTCCCCCATTCTCTTCCCAACTCCCCCCCATGTCTGTCCTATTTATACCATCAGTGTTTTGCAGTATTTGTCCTCTTGTACCTGAGATAATTCACTCAGCATAACGAAGGACATGACTTTCAAGACTAAGGTAAGCTCTTGAACCCAAACCATGGTAATTTCCATCATCTCATATGCATGTGAAAGTTGGACAATAAATAAGGAAGACTAAGGAAGAATCGATGCCTTTAACTTGCGGATTAGGCAGAAAAATATTGAACACATAATATTGTTGTTGTGTACCATTGAGTCAGAAGCGACCCAGAGCTGACCCCGTGGCGAGTTTTCAGAGGCAGCTAATCTTACAGGAGGAGATTGCCCATCCTTCTCCCGCAGACCAGCTGGTGGATTAGACCCATGGTCCTTTTGGATTGCAGCAAAGCTTCTTGCCACTAGGCCACCTTGCCAAAAAACCCCCCCAAAACCAAAACCCAAACAAACAAACAAAACCCCAAATAAATCTGTCTTGGAAAAATTGCAGCCTAAGTACTCCTTGGAAGTGATAATGCTGAGAGTTCATTTCACAAACTTTGGACATGTTTTCAGGAGAAGCCTGTCCCTGGAGAAGAACAGCTTGGAGAAGT
This sequence comes from Elephantulus edwardii, assembly GCF_000299155.1. NCBI lineage: Eukaryota > Metazoa > Chordata > Mammalia > Macroscelidea > Macroscelididae > Elephantulus > Elephantulus edwardii. Next base: position 22,273,795 of record NW_006399766.1, on the reverse strand, counting down.
AGAAAGTCAGCGAAGGAGAGGAATACCATTCAGGCCTGTGAGGACGGCTCAGGACTGGACAGTGTTTCGTTTTGCCGTACGTGTCACTGTGAGTCAGAGCCGCTCCGCAGCATCTCTGTACAGTGGTTAAGCATTATGCTCCTATCTCGAAGACTGAGAGTTGGGACCCATTTACTCAGTAGCCTACTGGAGAAATATGTAGCAGTCTGCATTTCTGATGATAACAGCCTTAGAAACCCTTTGGTGCTCTGTCCGGTAGGGTGGCTCTGAGTCAGCTTTGCCTGCACAGCAGTTAGTGTGGCTATTTTGGTTTTATTCACACATATATTCTCTATATATTATACATATATTATATATAGGGCGATCTGATGGTCAAGTGGTAAGAATCTGCACTGCAATCCCAAAGCTGCTCCATGGAAGAATGACGGGAAATCTCTTCCCCAACAATAACATTACACACACACACACACACACACACACACACATTTATGTACATACATATACACATATACATACCTATATATACCCATGGCATCCATGTCATAAACAACATGCCTAGGAAATTATGAACTTTGAGAAACGATGATAGTTATGGAAAGACTTAAGGTCTTTTGTTTGTAGGGTCATTATGAGTGGTGTTTGACTTGATGACAATCAACAATAATAACAACAACAATATACATTTATATGTGTATCAGAGTCAGAAAGTCTACCTCAGGACAGGGCAGACTTCAGAGATGTACATAGTAGGGTCACTAGGAGTCGCAGGTAACTTAATGGCACATAACAACATACACGTGTGTGTGTGCGCGCACACACACACACACACACACACACACACACACACACACATATGTCTCAAGTGACTGACTTTGACTTGTGTTTTCTCCATATATGCAAGAGTAGAAGTGTAATATTCTCTAAAAATGGCTGACTTTGTGATGTAGACGATCAGACTTTTCTTCTAAGGCACAACTGCATGGATTCGAACTTGCAACTTTCTGGTTAGCAGCTGAGTATGTTAACTATTTACACTATCCTGATAAACATATCAAGCATAGTGAAGATGGCTCAGTGCTGGGCAAGGTTCATTCTCTAAATACATAGGATCACCATGAGTTGGACCTGACTTGATAGCAGCTAACAGTAACTCTATGCATGTATATACATAATCTCTCCTGGACTACAGGGTCAAACAGCATGTGGGAACTCCGTACAGGAGTGAAAGAAACACCATAGTCCTAGAGCACCTGCAAAAGAGCACATCCATCAACTAGTTGGCAAACACCAAGAAATAGTTTGAATATGAATAGCTTGCACCTTGAGTTTCTCATAATCTAGCCAGGGATAGAGAAAGCAGGAAATAATAGGAAAAACCAAAGACAAATACAGAGAAAAGTCAAGTTACCACATACTGCAACTGAAGGAAGTCTGCAGGGAGGGCTTCATAAAGTTTTTCGTTATTATCATCTTCATTTACTAGATGTCAAAACAAAGCATAGAAAGATGATGAAGGCTGTGGGTTTATGCCCACAGTGCAATCAGACATACCAGGATGATTCAGTCACTTTGATTATCTGGCCTCCTTCTCTCAATTGCTGTGATTGACTGGGGCCCAAAGGCTTGGAGGCATTATTACTGGGAAAATCATGATAATGAAACTTGCCGGGGAATAATGACTACCTCTCCCAGCTGCATCCGATCCACTCCATCTGTGCACACCGACTCTGTTGGCATTGCCAGAGTCTCCCTGAGTAACTGTAGCCAGAGTTAGACTGGCAGCTAAGGCCCCTCCAGGCATCCTAGGGCTGGCAGCATAGACATGGGAGGGTGGAGGGAGGGAAAGACCCTCTCCATTTTAACAAAAGCCATAGGCAGCAGCTTAGAGGAGCCTTTCAGTTGAACTGACTTCAGGTTAAAACTCTGCTTATTAGCCGTGTGACATGGACCAGGATAATGAACTCTTCTATGACTGTTTTGTCATACATAAAATTGAACTAATAAGAGTGTCTATCACAGAATTGTTATGTTTAATGAAATAATGTATGTAAAGTGCTTGGCAGAGAGCCAGTGCTTGAAAAATGTTTGTTGTTATTATTATCTCCTACAAGTATTTCTCATCCTCTGGTTACAACTTATTAATAGATGATAAAACCAAATTAGGTAGTCATAATCTAGACATGTCATTGAAGAAGTAGCACTGACTGAAAATGTGTATGTACTGAGTGCTATAAACATTAATATTGTTTCATGAAACTTGGTTTCAGGTATTCACATATAGATATTCATGTATATGTACACACAGAGCAATGTCTCAAAAACACACACATATACATAAACTTATGTGTGTGTACACAAATATTTACTATATGTGCATACATACACGTATATATTAATGTTGACAGGCACATCTGTATAAACATATGAATTCATACATATGTATTTGAATACATGTTCACACACATGCTGACTCACATATCTATGCATGTAGACATATACAACACGCACTCATACACACATGGAAGCACAGGCATAGCCATCCACAGCCCTCTTTTGTTGGCATGAAAACCAGGTATGCTTGTGTCTCTGGCTCATCTTCAGATTAGTCCTCAGACCCTCAGCACATCTGGTACCAATGTAGAAACACATCCAATTACATCAGAAGAGTTGGGTGTTCGGTGTTTTTTTTTTTTTAAATGTTATTGGCAGATTTCAATACAGCTTTCAAACCCTTTAAATTCAGATTAACTACTAAAGCAGAGATTTTTTAAAAAGAGTAGCATTGACTAGAATTCATTTCCAACCTGGCTTTTGACTTTTCAAAGAAGAAAGAAACACAAAGAGTCAATAGCTTCCTCTTCAGTCAAGGAAATATGCTTTATAGAGCTCGGTCAATTGGCACTCAGAAAAGACTGAGGTGACATCAACATTTCATGTTCAAATACTTCGCTTCTGGGAGATGCTGGGACTTGGGTCACATCACCAAAGCTTGGCTCCACAGGACTGAATAGTGCTGCTGGGAATTGTTTCATCTAGCCAATTTTAGAATGGTTGATCCCTAACTAAAATTCAAGGAGAAAGGGAACTTGGATGAATGAAACCGATCACAAAAACACACGGAGGAGCTCCCAATTAGAGGAGACCTTCAGTGTCTCTCTAACATAAAGGCATTGTTTAATGAGTGACTCAGAGAAATGGAGCTGCATTTTTAACTTTCTCCAAAAAGCAATGTTAAAATATACTGAATTAGCAAATGTTGGGCCACCTATATTTATACACACACAATGTACAAAGGAGAAGCCTATAGGTTTCATTAAAAGGAAGGATTCCAAAGTGCTATAAGTAATAGAAAACAAGTAATTAGGGGTTCCTCCTGTGCAGTTGTTGTGCCAAGAGTGTTGATTGTCGAACCAAGCAAGCTGAAGTTAACAACCTCAGCCTCTTCTCTGTCTTATCATTAAGCTGCCAGTTGGCCTACTGGTGAGAATTGTTTTCTTATTGTTGAGCTTCAATCTATATTGAAGACTACAGTCCTTGGCCTTCTGCAGCAAGTGCCTCAAGTCCTCCTCAGTTTCAGCAAACAGCGTTGTGTCATCTACATAATGTAGATTGTTGATGTGCCTTCCTCCAATCCTAAAGCCACATTCCTCCTCACAAAGCACAGCCTCCAAAATGATTTGTTCCACAGATAGATTGAAAAGGTATGGAGATAGGATGTTGTTGATGCACACCTTTCCTGATCCTATTTCCATGCTCTGTTCTGAGGACTGCTTCTGGTCCAAGTATTGGTTTCTCATGAACACAAGTGAGTGTTCTGGGATTCCCATTCTTCTCAAGATTAGTCACAATTTGATGTGATCCACCCAGTCAAATGCTTTTGCATAGTCAATGACAGGCAGATAGACATTCCTCTGGTACTCTGCTTTTGGCCAAGATCCATCTAACAATGGCTATGACTTCCTTAGTGCCACCGGCTCTTCTAAAGCCGGCTTGCTCTTCTGGCAGTTCTCTGCTGATATACTGTTCCAGTCTAGTTTGGACAATCTTCAGCAGGATCTTGCTTGTGTGTGATATTAGTGATGTTGTTTGATAATTTCCACAGTCTGTTGGGTCATCAATTGGTCTGGTAGTTGTCCTCCAGATTTCTTGGCATAACCGAGTGAGTACATACAGGACAGCATCTGTATGCTGAAATATGTCAGTTGGTATTCCTTTAGTCAACACTCTTCAACAGCAATTCTATCAATCAAGAGCAGTCAGGAAATCCAAAGATGAATTGCATTGGGAAAGTCTCCTGTCAGGGATCTCTCTAGAGTGCTGAAGAGTATTGATGTCAGTCTGGAAACCAAGGTGTGCCTGATACAAGCCATGGTCTTCACAATTACTTAGTGTGCATCAGAAAGCTGGACAATGACTAAGGATGACAGAAGAAGAATTGGTGCCTTTGAGTTGTGGTGCTGGAAAAGAGTCTTAAACATACATGGACCACAAGGAGAACAAGCAGGCCTGTCCTGGAGAGGGTGAAACCAAGGTGCTCCCTGAAAGCAAGGATTTTGAAGCTCCATCTCACATACTATGGGCTTGTGGCCAGGAGGAAGCAGTCCTTGGAAAAGGATATTATACTTGGAAGGGTGGAGGGACAGTGCAGGAGAGGAAGACCCAAGATGAGATGAATTGACTCAGTGACTGAAGAAATTGCTTTAGGTCTGTTGGAGACAATTAAATTGGCTCAGGATAGGGTGAGGTTCAGGACTAATAATGTACATAGGGTCTCTATGAGTCTCAGGCAACTCAACAGCACATAACAACAACTTATGCAGTGGTAGGGGAGGCTGTGGGACATGAGCTCACTCAAAAAAGGTAAAAGATATTACTATAAAGGTTGAGTATGTTCATAAGAAGATGCAGTGGAGATAGTTTAAAGAAAAAAGGATTTGGGACTTTCTTGGCATATTTACAAAATTTTTTATTTGCCCTCTCCCAAGGAAATAAATTTTATACTAGGTGTTATGGGTTCAGAAATAGTGGTATCTCATCTCTAGGAACTCAGAGTTTCACCCTACCCTGTTGATTAAACCTGGCTACCCTGGAGAAAGTGGTCATAATGACTTGTTGTTGTTGTTGTTAAGTGCTGTCGAGTAATAGATGACTCATAGTGACCCTATGAACGAAAGACCTGAACATTTGTATAACTTTGGTCGTTTCTCCATGTTCATAGAGTTTCCAGAGGCAAGCCATTTTGGAAGTGGATGTCACTCCTGCTTCCAAGCTTGTTTTAATTGGGAATCTCCTCCAAAAACTGTCCACCATGGGTAACCATTACCGCATTTGGCACATCAGTGTCACAGTGTTTAGTATCACAGCAACCACGAGTTACCTCTGTACAGCAATGCACAGACTGGTGCTATACCACTTAGAAGAATGTTGTTGTTGTTTTTTTTTTTAAAAAAATTAAAACCAGGCCTGAGGGCAACAGGGTTAGGGTTAGGATTAGGGTTCGGGCAGTGCTATGAAAGAAGCTCTGGTGGAGTAGGGCTTTACCTGTTGATCTGCTAATTAAAAGGTGAGAGTCCTTAACCACCAGCCAATCCACAGGAGAAAGATACACAGTCTTCTCCCATAAAGATGTGCAACTTCAGGAAACAATGGAGGTTCAGCATGAGTCAGAATTGGCTGGAGGCCTATGGCTTGGTTTTGACTGGTCCATTTTGGTTCACCAGAAAGTGACTACCCAGGGAAAGACTTTGATTCTCAGTCTTCCTTGTAAGTTGATGGAGTCATGTGGTTAGGTCTTTCCAATGACATGAATGGAAGATAATGTGTGTTACTTCCAGACCAACCAAGCATGCGCACTTCCTCCACCATCTCCCCTTTCACTGGCCTGAGATAAAGGAGCTTAGATAATTAGATGTTGGATGTTGAAGTCGTGTTTTGAAGATGGAGCCACAAGCTAGAAGGAGCCCAAGTCCCTGACGTGAACATTGTTTGGGTTTTTAAATGAGTGAGAAAGAAACTCCTATTGTGCTTGAATCCCACTAGTTAAGCTGCCCAGAGCAATACAAATGCTTTATACGTGAGAGCTATCTTTCTGGCTTTATAATGTGGATCAGAATATTCCCTGAATTTTGGCCATGGGTTTCAAAATATTGTGCATCTATTTAAAACCCTTTCTACTGATTCTGGCCATGGTTTCTTGTGCTCTGCAAGTAGCACAGACTTTTAATAAAGGAGAAAAGCATCTTTTGACCCTGGATACCTCAGGCAGTGCCAAGTATATATTCAGCTTTATAGTGCTTACTCTGCTAAGCATTGTGATAAGTGCTTTACGAATATTAACTCATTCATTTTCTTTACAATCCTTTGAGCGAGGTTCTATTGTTATTTCTATATTAGTTATGGGATAACTGAAGCACAGAAAGATTTAATGGTTTGGTTGGTGTTTTTTTGTTTGCTTGTTTTTGTTTTTTTGCACGGTCACACTGCTAATAAGTTGCAGAGTTGAGGTGAAAATCCAGGTTGGATCTAGAATCCATGCTCAGATCTACCAATTGGTATAACTGTCTCCCACTAAAAGGTTCAGCTGGGGTCTCTACACTGCTCTTGATAAGGAGCAGGTTCAATTCCTTTGCTTAACTTTAAAATGTTGTGGTTGCTGTTAGGTGTCATCTAGGCCCTATAAATAACCCTGTCCTCTCCTGTGCCATGCTTGTCATCTCTTACACACTTGAGCCCATTGCTACAGTCACTGTGTCAATCAATCTTGTTGAGGGTATTTCCCTCCTTTGCTGACCTTTCCAAACATGATGTCCTTCTCCAAGGAATAGCCTCTCCTAGCAACATGTGAGTTGAACTTCGCCATCTTTGCCTCTAAGGAATAGTCTGGCTGCATTTTCTCTAAGACATATCTGTTTGTTCTTTTGGCAGTCCATGGGATATTCAGTACTCTTCTCCAACACCACAACTCACAGACATTGATTCTTATTCTGTCATCCTTATTCATTGCCTAACTTTCAGATCCATAGCAGATGATTGAAAAGACCATGGCTTGAATCAGGTGCACCTGGGTCTTTAAACAGACAACGTTTCTCCTTGGTAGTTTGGAGAGGTCCTCAACAGCTGACTTTCTCAATTTGGGATGTCTCGAGACTGCTGGTACCAAGGATATTGATTGTGGATCCAAATAGTGGTTTTTCAAGGACAATTCAAGATCAAGGTTTTGCTTTGAGCAGGAGAAAACCTCTAATCTCTGCACTATCCCCAGATTAGAAAGTAGAGGACTGCCACCTACTGCCTCCATGATACCATTCTGCCTCTTCTCTGTTGGTTGTATATGTACTCGCAGAGGGAGGCAGCCAGCCCCACAGAGCTGCTTTGCTTGTGAGAATTAATAGGATCACAGCACACAGTGGTATGATTGCAAATAGAAAGACTGCTCTGTTCAAACAAATCTGTTTCTTACTTCATGCCAAGAGTTACAGTGGGTAAACTTGCATTTAAATTGGCCTTGGTGCATGATGTGTTGAATCATCTGTACCATACTCTTGGCCTTGGTCAGATCTCACCCACCTATGATCTTCATTTGTGAATGTTCAGGTGGACAGATGTGGCTCAGGCTTCAGCCACGTCTGGGGTCAGAGGCGTGGAGAGAGGTAGCCCTTTCACCAGCAGTCAGTCATTTCTGGTCTTCACTGAGACAGAGTGAAATTGGGTCTTTAGTCTCTTCTCTCCTCCACTGTTGTGATCTGACATTGAACTGGCTCCCCACTCAAGATGAGCCCATGCACAAGAGGATAGGAGCCTTATTATTTTCTGTTAGATTCACTTTCAGAAGTAGATCACCAGGCCTTTTTCTCTGGCTTGTCTTAATCTGGAAGGTCTGTTGAAACCTACTCAACATCATAGCAGCACACAAACCTCCACTGACAGATGAGGTGCATTGGCTGGAAACTGAACCATACTATGAACCACCAATGTACCCTAAGGGTTACCTGTGTTAAGTACTATGGTTCTGCCTCATAACACTCTCATGTATGAAAATAAAATGTTACCTGGTCCTGCATCATTCTCAATTTCACTGAGGTGCTCAGGTTCATCTTGGAGTATTTTGCAAATCCATTTCACAAAGGGTCTCCCTTGCCCCTTGCTGGCCTTCTATTTGACTGAACATGGTATCCTCTGTTGATACCACCTCATGACATGCCCAAAGCATGCAAGTCAGACGATGTTCTATTGTGATCCTTAAGGTTGGCTGATTATTGGAAGTTTTAGGGAGCTCAAGTGGCCTAGTTGGTAAGGAATAGCACTGCTAACCCAAAGATGTGCTGTTCGAATCCACCAGCTGCTCCTTGGGAGAAAGATGGACCATGACCCTCTGGAAGGTCAGCTATGAGTCAACTCCAACCGGACTGCAATGATGAGGAGAAATTTTTGCAAGTTGATCAACGACCCTTTCTTTCTAGTCTGTCTTAGTCAGAAAGCTCTGCTGAAATTTGTGTACTATGAGCGACCTTGCTAGTATGTCAAAGATTAATAACATAACTCCCAGCATCACACCAAGCCATAACAGAACAGCTAACTGACACATGAGTAGTGGACTGTTATAATTACCTTCCTCATTTTATAGATGCAGGAACTGAGGCATAGAGAGGTACAATAACTTACTCAGCATCAAACAGCCAAAATTGTAAACTGGGGCAGTCTGACTCCGCAGTGTGTGCAAATAATTATCATACCACCCTACCTGGGGACTAGGGAAGGCGGTGGAGCTGGGATCCTGCTCCCTCTGAGGATTCCTGGGCACTGACTTTAGCCATTGGCAGGGATAAGAACATGACAGGCTAATCTTTTACCATAGTTTGTCTGCTTTCCTTGTCATATGCAGCTCCTGTCAGGGGAACTGGGAGCAAGAATGGTCAACATCCAGGAAGTTAAAGTGCTAGAAGCCTACCCTTCCCCTTACAAAACTGAAAACGGAGTCCTTGTTCCTAATCAATTGACTCCACTCTGCCTAATTCTACTGTGGATCAAACTAGCCTTTTGTTCAAATGAGTGAAGATCGAAGTAGCACCTACCTTGTCTTCTATCTGGAGAAAGATGAAGAAGGCAGGGTTACCAAGATTGTGGTCAAATCATGTCTGGATTGCGCAACTCCCCACTTAAGTGTTTATCGATGATAACTGAGCATTGTAAACACTTTGCAAATATCCCCCAACTACTATAAAATCTTGAAGTTCACCCTTAAGAATTTCATAGTCCGTAAGCTCACTTTCCTACTGCAAAGAAGTAGCAAGTGGCAAGGACAATTTGATATTTGCTGCCCTACATTCTGAAAACACATGTGGTTTTAAAATATTACAAACACGTTATTTTTAGAAGCCCCCAAACTCTTAGTTGCTCCAGGTTTAGAAGGCTGATCAAAATAAAATAAATCAGTAAAATCGCAATGGTTTCTGCTTAAATTAGGTCTGTCTCCGTTTCCATGGCATCCAATCTGTTAGTGCCAATATTCTCACCAGGATCTGTGTGCTCAGCCTCTCGGATGGCAGTGCTTTCTTTACGTCTGACAGGGCATAGAACCGAGCCATGGATTCTATTAGCCTTATGAAATAGAGGATTTCTGGAAGCCTAGAGGTGATGTTAAATGTGATTCCTGGGGTCAGTGTTTGGTCCTTGTCTTCTCTTGACTCTGTGGGTGACTGAGATTGAAAAGAATGACAGATGACATGTTTTGGGTAAGTTCTTAAGTCTCCAGCGACATTGTTCCAGAGCAGCCACTGCAGGTGACATCACAGACTGGCACTAATGAAAGGGAACCCCAGGGAAACCATTCTGGTGCACAGAATATGAGCAACACTAGGACTTGTACAATGTGTAAATCTGTTTCACGAAACATAACTGTAAGGCATAAGAATATATCATTGAGTAGACGCTAAATTTATTTGTTAAATAAATGATGCCTTGGTAGGTATTCTATAGAATGGGAGGAAACCATTATTCAATTGATATTAATAGTTTATAAAAGACCTAATAGGGAAGCAGATGTAGACTTAATTGTTAGACTGTACAAAGCTATGTAGATAAATGTTTGACATAAAATAATGTACAGTAAATGGAATAAGTGAAATTGGGTTTTATTTTTGCTATAGTCAGGGTGGAGCTGTCACTGCCAGATGTTGTTGAGTCAATTCCAATCATAGCAATCCCAGATGACAGAGGCACACTACCCCTAGATAGTAATTTTGACAGGATCAAATAGCCAGGTCTTTTGGAACAGTTCTCCCTCGGAACAGTTGGGTAGGTTCCAATCGTCAGTATCTGAGTTAGAAATTGAATGCTTAACAAGTGTACCACCAGGACTCCTCTCTAGACAAATCACATAAAAATCATATTCCGTTTAGAAAGTGCATCCGCAAGTCCCACATTTTAGTAATGACTCCAGGTCGTGAAAATTTATTCATAGTAAATTTTCTTTTACAGATGATACCTTCTCTTAAACCTTAGGCCTTGAATTTCCTTTCAATGTTTTCCCTTTAAAATGTAAAGGGAAAAAATTAAGGGAAAATTTAAATTTAAAATTTCCCTTTCAAAGTTTTGGTGTTTAGCAAGGTTCTATCATAGCAAATTGTTTGGGAAGATTGATTTAAGTAGGTCCTTAACTTCAGTTTTCTCATCTTTAAAAAGAAGTTGCATTGGAACACAGATTCTTTGGATGGGTTTCATTGTAGTCATAAATCTCCAGGAAATCATATACAAAAGTGTGAGTGTGTGTGTGTGTGTGTGTGTGTGTGTAATATGTGCAGTGTTAGGAGGAAAGAATATGTTCTCTTTGAGTTTGCTTAGTGTATGGCATTTCAATGTTGATCCTACAGCACATACAAATATAATGATTATTATTGTAACAGTACAAAAATGGTAGGTGGGAAGAGAGTCATACTAGGATAGAGGTTTGTTTTTAATCAAATACATAGAAGTTCGCATAACCCCAGAAAGTCAAGAATTTTTGCTGGATGCTTTCTCAGTTTCTGCAGAAATCTAAAGTTCAAAGAGATTGGCTAAGCAGTTCTGTTATAACTCATCCTTAGTTGAAGGAAGGATAAAAAGAAATTCAACAGGTGAATAGTGGAGGCTATATAATGTTTGTTAGATTTAAGCATAACTGTAAACCTAGCTAAGTAATGAAATAGCCTAGTGTCTAATTTGAAAGTTAAGATAGCAGAGTTAATCAATGGCCAACAACCTGCAAGTCTCAACATTTGTAAGTCAAGTTAGTAAAACTAAAGGATTTCTTCAAGCCCACTTCCTTTTTTGGTTTGTTAATCAGCATGCTACTTTCTCAGTTCTCATTATTCTCATATATCCACAGTTATCTCCTGGGCTTTCAGAGTATGTTCCCAAATAGAAAATAAACATGTGAGGGAGACAAGATGAGAAGGAAGCCGGCTATGATTGCAACTAGGTCAAATTTATTAATATGTGATATTTATGTCTCGGCATGGTTGAAACGGCAAATCCTTTTGCATAACATTTCCTCTTCCTTTGATAGAAAATTCCTCACTCAAAATACTTCAAAACCATCATTTAATTTTTATCACCCCTGAAAATTTCATTTTTACACAGAGCGCAATGTTATCATGCTGAAATAGCTGTCACTGAATTGCATCACTTTGCAAGATGTAAAGTTCTTCTTCTGTAGAGTTAATTTCACTGCCTATGACTTGGGAGCTTAGAGGATAGAGCTAATGAAGGCAAGGTCAAGGGTTCAGTTTTCAAGGGTGTTAACTCGGTTGTTTCTTAGCCATAGACAGAATCCCAAACCTGGCCAGAGTATTCTTGAGGTCGAGAAGATCCAGGAGAGAGTAAAAATGACTCATTGTAAACCCATCCACATGACTAATGAGACAGCTCAAAACAGAATACCAGACCAGTTGCCCTCAAGTTAAATTCATCTCATTCTCACGGGCTACAGAGGAGGACTGATCTATGGCATTTTCTTGGCTGGAACAGTTTACAGAAGCAGATCCATAGGCATTTCTTCCATGTAGCTGCTGGGTAAGCATGAACCACCAACCCTTAGGTTGTTGTTTTTGTTAGGTACCATCAGAGAGAGAAAAATTTCTCTTGGAGCTGGGACTCAGAAAGGGAACCACCTAAGCTGTGAGCCTTATCTGTCAGTTTGTTGTATTGGGGAATTTATCTGCATATTTCTAATTACTTTGTAGCTTGGATATCTATATTCTTGCTTGTGTATCAGTGTTTTATTTAGTGCAGTGCTTGTCTGTCAGTTTGCTGTACTTGTTGGTTGCTGTAATGCTGAAAGCTGTGTCATTGATGTTTCAAATGCCAGAGGAACCAGCCATGGTGCACAGGTTTTAGTGAAACTCCTAGATTAAGAGAGACTAGGAAGAAAGATTGGTCATCTACTTCTGAAATAGCAGGCCTCTGAAAACCCTGTGAACAATGGAGGAATACTTAAGTTACTCAACTAAAATACCTCAAACTCATTGCTGTCAAATGGGACCTGACTAATGGATGACCCTCCAAAGGATTTTCAGAGGTTGTAAAATACACAAGAGGAGATTGCTTATCTTTTCCCCCACAGAGTCGTTGGTAGATTCCAACTGCCATTAAGATGTGGGTTTATGGGTTAGCAGTATACCTCCCTAAGGAGTATGCCACCAGAACTCCCATTTAGAATAGTGGTTAAGTACAAATCATTTGTGTCACCCAGAAAGGAAGAGCTTTTTACATTTTGCTTTCCAACAATTTGGGTAGTAGATTATCCAGTCTCTTTTTTTAAATACTTCTAGTGGCAGAGAAGGGATTTCTGGTGGCTTAATAGTAAGGAACTGGCTGACAACACAAAGGTACATGATTTGAATCCACTAGCTTGTCCATGGGAGGAAGATGGATAATCTCCTTATATGCAATTTACTGCCTCTGAAAACCTGCTGGTGGGGGGAGGATCAACTATGGGTTGGTTCTGACTCAATGGTACATAACAGCAGCAATAGCAAGTAACAGCAAACCCATTGCCTTCAAACTTGAACTCACTTACTCATTGCCATGGAGTTGGGGACTGACTGATAGCTGACCCCCGCACTGGGTTTCTCAGGCTATAAATCACATGGTAGAAGATTGCTCATCTTTCTCCCACAGAGCTGTTAGTGGAGTTGAACTGCCAGAGAGGTCAAACTCTGGAGTTAGCAGCCTAACTCCCTATGGACCAACACACCAGAGCTTGGATAAGTTCGTATGTGAATTACAACTGTCTGCTATTCTGTAAACTAGCCTTAGCTATTCCCTGTGGATCAACAGAGTAAGACTTTAAGTCAATGCTTCACAAATTAGAAACCAGCGAGAGGGATAGAGTAGGGGCCACCAACTCTCTCCCTCCTTTTTGATATTTTTTTTAACTTTGTCAGAGAAATTATTGGCATAGAAATCTTAAAAGCAAAGGTTTAAGTAAGAGGCTTCAATTCTTTTATATAAAAGATTTAGGCTATAACATTTGGAAAAGGATTCTAAATTCCCTTTCAGTTCTTGAAATCAGTACCACACACAGTACATAGTAGGGAGTGGGGATACACATGAACCACTAGGAAAATCTCGTCATCCTCAGCATGTAAAGAGTATTACAGTTGGGTATTGGCTCCAGGCTTGAAGAATTTGCAGGCACTAATGGAAGATCTTATTAGGAGGGGCCGTTCCTTGGAGAGGCACATCATGCTTGGAAATGTGACAGGTAGGTGAAAGAGAGGAAAATCCTCAACCAGATGGATTGACACAGTGTGCTCAAGTGTATCAGATGATAGGCTGGCATATGATAGAACAGGGTTCATATCTGTTGTTGACAGGGTTCCTAAGAGTTGTACTCAACTTGACAGCACCTTACAACAATAACAATATTGGAAGATTTGGATAATCTTCTCATTGCTTCTTCACCGAGCCTAGAACTGAACACTTTGAGTAATGAGACTGGCTTCAAATCTCCCCGGAACATATGTACTTTACCATTTATACCATTATTGGTGAGATTGTAAAATTATGCAAGCACTGCATAAAACAATTTGGTCGTTCCTCAAAAAGTCAAACATAGGTATAATTTATGATACAGCAACTTTCTGTCTAGGGATGTAATCAAAGAACTAAAAGCAATAAAACAGGAAATCTGAAAAATATCAGATTATATTAATGTCAATATCCTGGTTATACTACAGTTTTAAAACTATCAAATTGCTCCTGATTCATACCAATTGACCATCAGGTTTCCAGAGCTGTAAATTTTCATAGGAGGATGTACATCTTTCTTCTGAGGAGCTGCTGATAGATTGGAACGGTTGGAAGCATACCACGTTTTAGTTAGCAGTGCAACTTATCATAGAGACATCATTATTCAGGAGATACCTCTTTATAATCTCTTGTGAATTTTTAATGATCTCAAAAGAATTTTTCATTAGAAATGCTACTGTAGAACTCCAAGCAAGATAGAAGAGTTGTGGAAACTTGGCCAATTTGTGTAACATGATCCCAATTGTGATTTATAAGCAGGTACACATATGTATATTTTTGTACAGGCATTGGTAATTGCCAGGTTTCATTAAGAAGCTGGTGAACTTTAGAAAATCTGAGATGACGTCAAAGAAATAATTCACCATGACCAAGTGGGATTTATAACAGGTATGCAAGGATGGTTCAACATAAGGAAAACCATTAATGTAATTCATCACAATAACAAAGCAAAGAACAAGAACCACATGATCCTATCAATTGATGCAGAAAAGGCCTTTGACAAAATCCAACACCCTTTCCTGATTAAAACATTCAACAAAATAGGATTAGAGGGGAATTTCTTCAACATAGTAAAAAGTATTTATGCAAACCTGATAGCCAGCATTGTTCTCAATGGAGAGAGGTTAAAGGCATTCACTTTAAGAACAGGAACTAGGCTAGGATGCCCAATCTCACCTCTGTTATTCAATATTGTATTGGAAATCTTAGCAATAACAATAATACAATAGAAGGAAATAAGAGGTATCCAAATTGACAAAGAGGAGGTAAAATTATCTCTCTATGCAGCTGACATGATAGTATACCTAGAAAGCCCTAAAGACTCAGCAAGAAAACTATTGGACATAATTGACCAATTCAGCAAAGTAGCAGGATACAAGATCAACATATAAAAATCAGTTGGATTTCTCTACAGTGACAAAGAGAATAAAGAGCCAGAGCTAAGAAAAACAATACCCTTCACAATAGATTTAATAGATTAAATACTTGGGAGTAAATCTAACCAGAAGCACAAAGGATCTATTAAAAGAAAATTATAAAACATTGTTGTTGTCGTTGTTATGTGCCATCAAGTTGCTTGCGACTACTACAAGAAAAAAAAGAGATCTAGAGAAGTGGAAGAATATCCCTTGCTCATAGATAGAAAGACTGAATATTGTGAAAATGGCAATACTACCAAAGGTGATTTACACATTCAATGCAATCCCAATACAAATACCAATCCCATTCTTCAACGAGATGGAAAAGGCAATCTCCAATTTCATTTTGAATGTAAAGAAGCCCCGAATAAGCAAAGCACTCCTTAAAAATAGGAAAAAGGGAGTTGTCGCGGTTGGTGGGCAAAAAATACAGCCAAGATGCTGCGGAATCTGCTGGCTTCTCGTCAAATTACCCACAGGACCATAAGTACTACTTCACGCAGACAGTTTGAAAATAAAGTTCCAGAAAAACAAAAGCTGTTTCAGGAGGATAATGGAATTCCAGTGCATCTACAGGGTGGGGCAGCTGATGCCTTCCTGTATAGAGCCACCATGTTTCTTACAGTTGGCGGAACAGCATATGCCATATATCAGCTGGCTGTGGCTTCGTTTCCCAAGAAGCAGGATTGACTTCAAGTTATCATTCTAGCTCTGGCTTCAGTTTAATTCCGTGCCCTGTGGACCAGTAATCTGATAAAAAGCTCTTCTTTGGGGATCAGTATTTATTGACTTGCACTAACTGTCACCAATAATGCAGTCTTTACCATGAAAAAAAAATAGAAAAAAGGTAGGAATCATCTCACTCCCTGATTTCAAATCCTACTACACTGCCATGGTTGTGAAGACAGCATGGTACTGGTACAATGACAGACACACAGGTCAATGAAATAGAATTGAGAACCCGGAAATCAGCCCATCTACCTATGGTCAACTCATTTTTGACAAGGAGATTAAATCAGTTAAGTGGGGAAACAACAGCCTTTTTAGCAAATGGTGTTGGCAAAATTGGAAAACTATCTGCAAAAGACTCAAGCAAGATCCATGCCTCATTCCCTATGCAAAAACCAACTCTAGGTGGATCATGGACCAAGGACTATAAACTTCATTAAAGAAAAGTTTGGAAGAACTCTAGAAGTCCTAATCCACAACAAAAACAGTCTTCCAAGTATCCTGAAAGATCTACAGCCAGGAGAGGATAAAATAGATGAATGAGACCTTCTAAGAATCAAATCGCTATGCACATCCAAGAACTTCTCCAACAGGGTAAAAAGGGAAGCCACAGACTGGGAAAAAGTATTTGGGAATGACATGTCAGATAAGGGACTTATATCTAGAATTTATAAAATACTCGAGCACCACAACAAGATAAAGGTAAATAATCCAATTGAAAAATGGGCACAGGATATGAACAGACACTTCATAGAAGACATTCAGATGGCCAGCAAATACATGAAGAAATGCTCAAAATCCCTAGCTTTAAGAGAGATGCAAATCAAAACAACTATGAGATACCATCTCATCCCAGTAAGACTAGCAAAATTTAACAGAACAGCAAGCAACAAATGCTGGCGAGGTTGTGGAGAAACTGGAACCCTTATTCACTGTTGATGGAAGTGTAAAATGGTACAACCACTGTGAAAGGCTATGTGGCACTTTCTCCAAAAGTTGCAAATAGAAATACCATATGACCCAGCAATTCCACTACTGGGAATATACCCCAAAGAGACCATAACTGCCACCCAAGCAGATATATGCACACCCATGTTTATTGCAGCTTTGTTCACGATAGCAAGGAGTTGGAAACAACCCAAGTACCCGTCAACAAACAAATGGATAGAGAAGCTGTGGTATATTTACACAATGGGATGCTACGCTGCATTGAAAAACAAGGAACTCATGCAATATTATTAAAAATGGGTGACCCTGGAGGACATTATGCTGAGTGAAATATCTCAGTCACAAAGGGACAAATACTGCATAGTGCCACTGTTGTAAAATGGGACTGACATTGGGGTTGGGGGGAGACTTAGATGGAATAAATAATGTATACTGCATTGAAACAGATGAGGGAGAAAACAGTTTAAAAGAGGTATGTAATTAGGTATTATTGTCATGATAGGAGTCCAGAATGAAGGCTGCATAGTGGAGTGGACCTGTGGGGAGGGATTGTAAAACAATGAAATAATTTTTCTTTTATTTTTCAAAGAGAAGAGTGTACTGGGGGGAGGGGTGGGCAGGGAGAAAAGTGCAACAATGAATGGAAATCCAAAGTCTCTGTAAATTTTCATTAAAAATTAAATTAAAAATCATTAATAAAAAAAGAAAGTCTGAGGTGGTAGTATGAATTTTTCTATTCATTGCTAATATAATTATTATAAAAAGTAGGAAGATCTAAAGGAAGCAACCAAATTTTGAGGTGTGGCTGAACAAATAATCTGAGAAGCTGGACAATATGAAAAAAAATGTGTCATCAGGATTGAAGGAAAACTCATTAAAAGTCTACATTATGCAGATGACAGAACCTTGCTTGCTGAAACTGAGGAGAACCTAAATCATTTGCTGCATGCAGCAGGGTAAGGACTACAGCCTTCAATATAGATTATATCTCAACATCAAGAAAATAAAACAAAAAAAAAATACCACTGGATCAATGTGCAACATTACAAAAGATAGACTGAAGTTGTCATTTTTTTTTCTTTTTCCCCCCTCGCACCTCCCCAAACCCCACCCCAGTTGTCATTGTTTTTATTTCGTTTGGATCCATAATCAGTACTCACAGCCACAGCAGTCAAGAAATCGAAAGATGTGTTGTATTGGGAAAATCAATTGACAAGGACCTTCTCAAAGTCATAAATAGCAAGGATACCAGTTTAAAGACTAAGATGCTACTGATCTAAGCCATAGCATTTTTAATTGCTTCCTACACATCTGGAAGTTGAACAATGATTAAGGAAGACTGAACAAGAATTTGTGAGTATGAATTATGTTTGTAAGAGTATTGAAGTGCAAACAGGGTACTTTTTAGAGGCAAGGATAGTGAAACTTTATCACTTTGGGTACTTTTTCAGGAGGAATCAGTCCTTGGAAAAAGATTTCTGAAGAAGAAGAAGGAGCAGGAGGTCAGCAGAAGAGAGCAAGACCCTCAAGGAGATGGACTGGCATAGTGACTGCAACAATGGGCTTGTGAATGGTGGCGTTGGTACAGATAGAGCAAGATTCAGATCTGTTGTTCATAAAGTCACTGTGAGTTATAGCTGATGCAACAGCACAAAACAACAATAGAAAATAAAAAGGAATTCCCAATCCTCTGCCCCTAGATTCCAGACCATTGTCAATTACTGCATGTTTTGCATATAACACACCCATATACATAACATTCAAATATGTATAACTCACACTCCACACATGGGAAACTAATGAGAGAAGGAGTGGTTTGCAAAAACATATAACTCATGCTGTATTTGAGTGACAACCCAGTATACAGGAGGCCTATCACATAGAACTGGGAGAGCTGTGGTAACTTCATGGTCATTTCACTTTGTTTTGTTTTTAATTGTATCTGGAGCCCTGTATTTAGCTGTCAAGTGTACTGAATAAATGAATCTTTTCTTATGAGCTTTCAGCATTTTTACTGTTTCAGTGATCACCTTTTATAGCTCTTCATGAAAGCAGGCATGTATCATTTAAAAATTTTGGTCCTCTTCAGCAAATAAGGAAGATGTAAGAACTGATGCCTTTGAATTCGGTGTTGATAAAAAGTATTGGCTATACAGTAGAATTCCTAAGGAACAAACAAATCTGTCTTGGAATAAGTGCAGTCAAAGTTCTTAGAAGCAGAGGTGGTAAGGCTTCATCTCACATACTTTGGATATGCTATTATGAGGGGAAAGCCTTTCAAGAAGGATATCATATTTGGAAAAATAGAGACTTGGAAAAGAACAGAACAGGAAATCTGAATTAACACAGTGACTCCACAAAAGGTCTTGTTTCTGTTATGTGCTGTCGAGTTGCTTGTGACTCATAGTGACTCCATGTACAACAGCTCTGAACCCTGCCCTATCATAAACCAGTCTCACTGTCTCCAACCTACCTACCTTGTTACCCCTGTTACTGAGTCAATCCATCTCATCCAGGGTCTTCCACTCTTTGCTGTGCCTCCACCCTTCCAAGCATGACGTCCCTGTCCAAGGACTGGCCACTCTTTGCAACATGCCCGATGTATGTCAGATAGAGCTTTAAAATCTTTGCCTTCAAGAAGCAGCCTGGTTTCACCCTCTTTAGGATAAGCCTATAAACAAACCCTTTCTAGGACAAAGCAAATAAAGCCACCCAAAAAAGTTGTGGAAGAATTACTAGAAGAAAACTTCCCAGGCATAATGAAGAATGAGAGAATAAATATTCAAGAAGTTGAGTGAACACCATATAGAATAGACCCCCAAAGAAAAACACCAAGGCATATCATAGTGAAATTTGCCAGAACCAAAGATAAGAAGCAAATTCTGAAAGCAGCAAGGGAGAAACAAAGAGTAACCTATAAGGGAGAGCAGATAAGATAAAGTGCCAATTTCTCACTAGAAACCATGCAAGTAAGAAGACAGTGGAATGACGTATAACAAACACTCAAAGAACACAACTTTCATCCAAGAATATTGTACCCAGCAAAACTGTCCATCAAATACGAAGAAGAAATCAAGATATTCCCAGAAAAACAGAACCTAAGGGTGTTTGTAAAAAAGAGACCAGCATTGCAGGAAACACAGAGATGTCCTTCTTATAGAGGTGCCACAGAAAACAGGATGAACCAAAGTAACTAACAACAACACCAAAAAGAACTCAACAAAAATGATAGCAAGAAAACTTTGCCTCTCAATAATGAATGTACCACTGAAGAGAAAAATAGTAGCAGTTTGGCTAAAAACCCAAAATCCAAGCAAATGACAACCAGAAAAAAGAGTAGTGATATTAATCTCTGGTAAAATAAATTTCAGTGCAAAAACCATCACAACAGACAAGGAAGGTCACTACATAAGGATCAATATAACAAGACAACATAACAATATGCACCAAGTGAACTGCAAAATATATAAAATGAACATTAACAAAACTGAAAAGGAAATAGACAATACTACTATAGTAGTTGGAGACTTCAATATACCACTCTCAAGAAAAGATAGAACTACCAGAAGAAACTCAACAAAGATGCTAAAGAATTAAACCATACAATAAACCAACCTGACCTCATAGATATTTATAGGCTAATGCACCCCAAAAAAGCACAGTGTACATTCTCCAATGTGCATGGAGCATTCTCAAATAGATCACATTTTAGGTCACAAGGCAAGCATCAATAAATTAGAAAACATAGAAATAATTCAAAGCATCTACTCAGACCATAATGCTACAAAATTAGAAATTAATAACAAGAGCACAAAGGGGAAAAAAACCACACATTTGGAAGCTGAACACCACCTTGCTTGAACATGAGTGTGTACTAGAAAAAATTTTTAAAAAATGAAATTAAAAAGTTTCTTGAAACAAATAACAGTGTAAACACAACTTACCAAAACCTCTGGGAGACAGCCAAAGCAGTAATCAGAGGTCAATGTATAGCAATAAGCAAACACATCAAAAGGCAGGAAAAAATAACCATTGACTCTCTAAACCATTATCTCCAACAAATTGAAAAAGAATAGCGAGAAATCCTGACACCCTCAAAAAACCCTGAAAGTATAAAAATTACAGCAGAAATAAATGAAATAGAAAACAGAAAAACAATTGAAATGAAAGCTTCATAGTGGAGTGGACTGGGAGGGAATTGTATAACAATGAAAGACTTTTGGTTGTTTTTACTTTTCAAAGAGAAAAGCAAACTAGGGGGAGGGGTGGGCAGGGAGGAAAGTGTGCAACAATGAATGGATGGATATTCAAAGTCTCTGCAAACTTTCATTAAAATTAATTTAAAAAAATTTCTTCCATATTGTCAAAGGCATGTCTCTAGGGTCTGTTATGGGGTGAGTTGATATATATAGGAGGTCTTCAGGCAGCTTGAAAGTGATAGTCACTTACACTCATAGTTCATTGGCCATCAGTCACATGGCCATATTTAGCTGCAAGTGTGCCAGAAGAGGTTGTTGTTATGTGCTTTCGAGTCAGAATTGACTCATAGCTGGTCCTCAAATGAGTCTTCAGAGGCTGTAAAGCCCACAGGAGAAGATTTCTTATCTTTCTCCCATGAAGCAATTGATGGATTCAAATTATATGCCTTTGATTTGGCAGCCCACCAAGCTCCCTACCCATAAGAAGAGGAGCTCTGGTGGCTTAATGGTAAGGATCTACTCTTGACAGTACACAATTCAGAGCCTCTATGGGCTTAGGTGTGTTGGAGTCAGTGAGTGTGGCTTGGGATAAGGCCGGGTTCAGAGTTGTTGTACACAGGGTCACTGTGAGTTTTAGGTGATTCAAAAGCACATAACAACAACAATGGATCTAGTGTCCATTGACAGTTATACTAGTGGTTTTGTATCAGTGTTCTTACCAACATATTTTATTTTCTGTCCCTTTTTATTTTATATTGGTTTACATACAAAATTTGTATAAATTGTGTATCATCCATGTACATTGTGTTTCATATTTTCTATACTCACTGTGTTTCAAACAAGAACACCAAGAACATTCCTGCATAATTGAACCAGCAGAGATGTCTCCTCCTCTGCCTCATGCTTCCATTCAAATTTCTTAGTATCTTGTCTCTATTGTCTTACCTTCTTGGGCATTGAGCTATTTGCCATCTCATTTTGAATCCTCAGACACTAGTTCTCCATCTCACATCTGCTCTGGTTTGGTATCTTCAGCCATTCAACTCAATATTTGACTTGAATCTATCCTGGACACTGCTTTCTATGTGTATAATACTTTGGTGAACTGTCTACATTTTCCTCCATGTGTGACTGAGACTGTCTCCTGCTTCTTGTCCTGCCAGTGAGTTGATGACATTGACATCTCAAAGGAACT
Source organism: Elephantulus edwardii (assembly GCF_000299155.1). NCBI lineage: Eukaryota > Metazoa > Chordata > Mammalia > Macroscelidea > Macroscelididae > Elephantulus > Elephantulus edwardii. The sequence continues at coordinate 22,251,518 of NW_006399766.1, read as the reverse complement.
CTGCCTACCCAAACTTGTTTTCCAATAAACCCCATAACTGTGAAAAAAAAAAAAAGGAACTCTGCCTTGCTTTACCTGGAGCTGATTACTTTCTGGAGAAGAAAACGCTTCTCCTTGATCAGGGGGGTTTTTTTGCATTTAGTTCATGTAGTCCCCTGCCCCAGCCCAATGTCCCTTTATCCTCTGGGTTTCTATAAGGAAGCTGATAAGCCATACAAGCTGGCGTGACTTCTCCAGAAAGGATCGCTGATGAGAAGTAGGGAGTCCATCTGGCGCAGTTCTGAAACAGCTCTCACCATCCTTATTTCACAGACTATCAGAACCTACAACACGGTAAAAATATGCAGCACATAAAAAAAATAAATGGAAGCAGGAGTGGCATCCACTCCGGAAACTCTATGAACTTTGATAAATATCTATAGTTGTGGAGGGCCTTCAGGCCTTTTTGTATTGGGTTTCTATGAGTCATGCCCAACTTGAAGGCAATCAACAATAACAACATTAAAAAAAATCCATGTTCTCAATAAACATCCCAGGAATCGGTCTAATTTGGCTAGCTCTGAGCTCATACTGATTCATATGTCTATCTCTTTTCCAGAGGAGCTTCAGAGTGTAACTCGTTTTTAATCCAACATGAGTTTTATGTGAGGTGTTGTAAATGGGGCCTTGATTTAAGCATTCTCTTTGCTCATGTTTTGCTATCCAACAAGCTGTCAGGGAAACAAAATGCCTGAGGCCTATGACCAGCCTTGGATGTTGAAGTCCAGAGTGATTTTTAAAAGAACATTTTCTTTCTGGTTATAAAAGTCATGCAAAATAATGGCTTACATTTTTTTCAGTCCCTTCTCAAAGCACTGTACTAGTTTCCATGTTTGGCATGCATTGACTAGCTCTCACAACAACACTTGGGAGGTAAATATTCTTATTTTCATTTAATATGTAAGGAAAGTAAGGTATAAAGCGGTTCAGAACCTTGTGCAGAGCCTCACATCTAGGAAGCAGCGGTACTAGGTTCTAATCAGAACTCATGTCTTCTGACTCTAGAGCCTGCATACTTTACTGCCACACATCTTCCCTTCTACTGGAGCAGGCCTGAAGAGGACTAAGTATAAAAAACCAACCCAACCAAAACCACCAAAACAAACTAGCCACGACAGCGATAAAAGTTACCCACCATTCCTTGACTGAATAAGAGCTGTTATGATCTGTAGATTTTTTCCAAGGTATTACCTTGGAAGCAGGAGTGGCATCCACTTCCTAAATAGCATGCTTCCAGAAACTCTATGAACTTTGATAAATGTCCATAGTTGTAGAGAGGCTTCAGGCCTTTTGTTCGTAGGGTCACTATGAGTTGTGCTCGACTTGAAGGCAATCAACAACAACAACAACAACCTATAAGGAATATAAAAATAGATTTTTTTTAAAAAATGAAACAAGATTTACTCATAGTTTTGTGTTTCCTTTTACCACTTCATTTCTGATGGTAAGCATATTCCTAGGCCTGTAAATTTTTATGAAAACTCGTTTTCTGGTTGCATGTCATTCAAGTGTGCCATAATTTATTTAGCCATTTCCTTATTATTGAACATTTTCTTACTTTCATTTCTTACTATTAGAAATAGCAATTATAAATCTACCATTAATATATTTGACTGTATTTTTACTGCTTCCTTGTTATGATTTTGCAGTAAAATTACTGTCTTAAATATATGCATGTTTAAGGTCTTTGACACATATTGTCAAATCTAATGCATTCATAATATCTATCTCAATCAACTTTATTTCACTTTAACATACTTTATAAAAGATTCTACCCAATAATAGAGCATCTTTTTTATGTCCATATATACCAAAAATAGATTTCAATTATTTTTTAAGAAGCATGCCTCCCTTATCCAAAGAGCTATGACTTGAGAATAAGGGGTGGGTTGAGTTTCAGCCCCATCAAGCCAAAGAAGGACTTGGTGACCTCAAGATACCCAATGTAGGGCTAGATGGCTTCTCAAGCAATAATACATGGCTATCAGGAGGGAAGGACTGTAGAAGCAGGGGTTTGGAGGATTGTTCCTTGTATAAGGACTATATACATGAAGGCTACATTTGTGGGACTGGCATTCTTAAACAAAGGAGAGAGTTAAATTTTTTTCACTTATAATATCTTCCATATTGGAAACAATTTATAATAGTGTTGGCCTAGCTCCAATCCCAAAGGCATGCTGTTGGAATACATCAGATTCTCCAGAGGATAAGAATGGCCAGTCTCCTCCTGTGCAATTAACTGCCTCTGAAAACCTGCTGGAGGGTCAGCTAATGAGTCAGTTCTGACTTGAAGACACACAACAGCAACAACAACAACACTACTCTTAAAACTGTGCCATAATAGCCCCATTGTAATACCCTTAAAACAACCCTATAAGACACATAGATTAATTATTATTATTATTATTATTATCCCTACTTTACATATTGGAAGGAGGAGTGGCATCCACTTCCATAATAGCTTGCCTCTGGAAACCCTATGAACCTGGAGAAAGGATGAAAGGCACCCAAGCATCGAGGACTCTCCTTCATAAGGTCGCTGAGTCACCTGCGACTCGATGGCACTTAACAACAACAACATTTTACATAAAACAAATTTGAGAGCGGAAGCTTACTGAAGCTCATACTGTTGGACAGACAAGGGGCAGTGGTGGTTTACTCCCTTTCCATGCAGTAAACCCTAGGAGATCTGACAGCATAGTCCTTAGGGAGCTGCCCTGCTAATCCAAAGGTGCTGCTTCTCTAGCATTTGAATCCACCAGTAGCTCCTTTGGAGAAAGACAGACAGTCTCCTCTCATGTACTTTGCAGCCTCCAAAAACCTGCTGAAGGATCGGCTGTGAGTTGGTTCCAATTCAATGGCATTAGGAGCGTTGGTTGGTTGGTTTGGTTTTGATCTGATTCTGTTCCTGGCTAACGTACCTCATATTCAACCATGACATGTCAGTCAGTAGAGACTTGTGTACCGCTACGAAGTTTGACAGGTTTCATCAGAACATTTACACTAAGATAGCCTAGGAAGGAAGACCTGGTCATATGCTGCTGAAAAATCATCGACTGGCAACTCTGTGGAGCACAGTTCTGCTCTGTCACACACTGATTACTATGAGTTGGAATTAATTGGCTTAACAATTTAAATATTAGGTAATAATTGTGGAGCTCCAGTGTCCTAGTGCTAAGCAACTGTGCTATCAAGCCAAAGGCATGTGGTTTGAATCCAATAGCTGCTCTAACAGTTTCAATGATAGATAATAATTATAATGATGATATTATTAGTAGTCTATTACTGTGATACTGTGACACTAATCTGTCAAATGCATTAATGGCTGGTTACCCAATGCGGACAGAGAGTGGGGTGGAGCTCCCCAATGAAAACAAGCTTGGAAGGAGGAGTGGCATCCACTTCCATAATAGCTTGCCTCCGGAAACCCTATGAACCTGGAGAGAGGATGAAAGGCACCCAAGCGTTGAGGACTCTCCTTCATAGGGTCGCTTTGAGTCATCTGCGACTTGAAGGCACTTAACAACAACAACAACAGCAACATTACTGTGATAGGCTAAAGGGTTCTTTTGCCTCATTAAACTTTGTTTCATCAAATTCAGACCCTTGGAGTCATTCATTTCCCTATGTAGATGAAATACCACAAGAGTTATTTGCAAATACTGGCTTTCCATTGTGCGAAGAAAGCCTTTCAGGAAGTGGTGAATTGGATGGAAGAAGTGAACAAATCCTGAGACCTGTAGCTCTACGCCAAAACTACAGAGACTTGTCAGTCATGGCATTATTGTCAATGTCAACCTCACACATGTCTTTGATAAGCAGGGCACTTCTACTTTTACACCTATACTTGGACATGAGCCTGTTTCCACATGATAGGAAGCAACTTGCTACCCAGTGCTTGCTATTTTAAGTATTTAAGAGCAAAATCTCGTGGCAGTCTAGGAAACTTATCTCTACAGAATGTGCTGACACACTGGATTGGAATTAAATGGGACTTCATACCTAGTGTATTTCACCACCAGCATGTTTTATTCATCCTAGCTCAACTGTGTGAATGGGCAATTTTCCTTCCAGATGAAGAGGCACTCTGGTAACAGAACTATAATTTTCCAAAGAGTATTATAGGGCCCCTGTTTTGAAGTAAGAAGTCATTTTGGTAGGGAGAAGCGACTTGTTTCCTGAAGTGGGATTCCCTTTACTGCTAAATATATGGAAAGGGGATTCTGGCCTGATTCTTTCTGTGAATGGTGAATGCAAATCATGAGAGTCCCTTATCTTTCTTTTTTTATTATTAAATTTTATTAGTTTTAATGAACATTTACAGAGATTTTGGGTTTCCATTCATTCATTGTTGCACTGTTTTCTCTACCCTCCTCCCCAGTTCGTTCTTCTTCCCCCCCTGAATGTCTGTTTTAATTGTCCAATTGCCACAGTGCTTGTCAAAGTCAGTTCTGATTAATCTCATTTGTCAGTGTGTCCTTTGCCATTCCCTATCACTCCTCCCTGAGAGAGACTTCACCCTGATTCATAAGGAAAAGGGGATGGCGTATTCTCTTAGCTACTTCCTGCTGAAAAGGGACGCTGTGGGTTTCAGGGTGAAGATCTTCTCTCACTACTCTAAAGGGCCCCTTTGGCAGTAGGAAACACATAGACTATTATGGAGATTGATTTTGGAATTTAGATGCACTGTTATTAGTTGTGCTTAGCCGTACATGTTCATATCCTTGAAGATGTATCATGGCAGTGTTGCAGCCTAGAAGACACAAATTTAACTAACAAGTTAAAAGTACATGAGTCAAAAATTAAAAAGCAGTAATATTCTGAGTAGAGGTTCTAATAGTGGCACAAATCAAGTTACAGAGGGAAGGTGGTTCTTACAATAAAAGGCCTATAGACTAGCACTTTGTCTATGAGAGTCCCTTATCTTTCAATACCAAAGCTATACGTCGAAGAGGCTAAAGTCTAACGCAGACCTGAGTTGGAGTTAGAGCAGACTGAGGATCACATTATTGCCCTTGGGCATTAGTCATCTCCCAGGGAAAGCAAGGTAAACCAGGCCTCTACAAGGGAAACAGTAAAGAAAGTAGGTTTATGCTACTGCTGTCAGTCAAACCACCGGATGCTCTGGATTGACATGTGCTGTGTTAGCTGTTCCTCTGTATGCCCACAATAGCACACCCATTATGAGCACAAAATAAGATAACCAGTGATAAACTCAGAGAATCAAGAGTCAGAACTGACCCGTAGCTGACCCTCCAGTGGGTTTTCAGAGGCAGTGAATCATGTGGGAGGAGATTGCCCCTCCTTCTCCCTTGGAACAGCTGGTGGCCTTGAACTGCATGCCTTCCGGATTGTAGTGCAGCTTCTTGCCACTAGGAAATGCTACTCATCCATTAGAAGAAGTAAAGTTTTCATACACACTGCAAAGTGAATGGAGCTGGAAGACATCTTATGCTGAGTGAAGCAAGCCAATGAAAGAAGAGTGAGTATTGTATGTCCTTCCATACATAAAAAAATATGGAAAGGCAAATCTATCAAGACCAATGTCTATTAACAGTAAGAGAGAAAAGGGGAAAGGGTGCAGTTAATGGTGATAGAGAAACTACATTAATGACGGGTAGGCTGAAGAAACTAGTCTTGTAATTGCTGTTGAGAAGGTGTTGCTGTGTACCATAGAGTCAGAATTGACCCATAGCTGACCCTCCAGCGGTTTTCAGAGGTAATTAATCACACGGGAGGAGATTGCCCAGCCTTCTCCCACAGAGCCCCTGGTGCCTTAGCGATCACAGTGTAGCTTCTTGTCTCAAGGCCACGAGAGCTCATTGAGAAGGTGTACACCTCTAAAAAATGTAACCAGCAAAAGTTGTATAACAAATACATTCACTGCAATAACTGAAAAAGAATAGCTACTAGGGCTGCTTATGTACTAGCCATTTCCTAGCCAGTTCTATTTCTTTTTAAATAACATCCAGCAATATTTTGCTTGCATGTTTTAATAATTCCCTCATCGTTGTATCGTGTGTGTGTGTGAGTGTGTGTGTGTGTGTGTGTGTGTGTGTGTGTGTGTGTGTGTGAGAGAGAGAGAGAGAGAGAATGGGAACAAATGTGGATCTTTTCCAGTCAGTTGGCCAGGTAGCTGTCTTCCTGATTTCTTGGAAACGTGGTGAGCATATCCAGGGCTGCATCAGTTGGGACATGTCAATCAATTCCTGGGGTGGTTTGTGTGTGTGTGTTTGTTTGTTTATTTATTTTTGCCAATGCCTGTAGTGCAGCTTGAAATTCTTCCTTTATTACCATATTGTTGTATCCTGTCAAATAACAAACACTCCAGTGGGTTTTCAGAGGCATTAAATTGCACAGGAGGAGATGGTCCACCCTGCTGTGGAGAAGCCTGTGGATTTGAACCATGTGCCTTTGGGATTGCAGTGCAGCTTCTTACCACTAATCCACTATAGATAGCTCCCTTTATTACCACAGATTCTTGATCATGTGCTGAAATGATTACATGTCAGCCAGTTCTTTTTGATACAGTGACTCTGTATATTCTCTGCACCTTCTTCTGATGCTTTCTGAGTCATTCAAGATTTCCTCTGTAGAATCCTTCAATATGGCATCTTTAGGCTTGAATTTGTTTTGCAGTTCTTTCAACTTCAGAAATGCTGAGTGGGTTCATAGGAACGAGTTTTGTACTAATCCTTTTAAAAGAAATTATTTGCATGCACACACACAAGGATTTTTACTTTACTTTCTTAAGAATTTTAGAAAAGGAACAGGTCACTCTCTGAAAGTATAGTCTTCTTGAAACTGGGTCAGGCTTCATGCAAACCAGGTGGGTGGTTTTGGACCAATGAAATGATGTTGCTGGAAGTTTCCACTTCAGTTCACTGTTTGTGAGGAAACTGATTGCTAGTCAGGTCTCCACCTGCTTGGACGCTAACTGGGTGACTTAGTGAACCATCACTGCTGCACATATTTGCTTTCCAAGGCCTTGGTATCTTCATTATAAAGTAATATTACATGTTCCCTGGCTCTGATTGGCTAAGGACTAGCCTTTGCTTCTTGTTGGAGCTTATACATTATATGGGCCCAAGCTGTGCCCTACTAGATGGTTTAGCAAAGTTCCAGCACTATGCTTTTAACATTACTCTTGAACCTCCTTCCTCCTCCTTTTGCTCCTCCAAATCATTTCACTGCTAGTTAACTCCTAACACTGCTGTGATTATGCCACCAGCATTTCAAATACCAGCAAGGACACCCATCATGGACAGTTTTCAATGGAGCTTCCAGAGTAGGACAGATTAAGAAGAAAGGCTTGGTAACCAACCATCTCTCAGTGACCCTATGGATCACAACAGAACATTGTCTGATATCATGCTAGACGATGAATTCCTTATATTGGAAGGCACTAAAATAGCCACAGTAGACTCAGGCATCAAGCATACTGTTGATGAAAATAGGGGGAGGGACCTGTTAAGCTCTTGTTCTGTTAAACATAGAGTCCCTATGAGTTGGAGCGAACTTGAATGTAGCTAACCACAACAGGTTTTGGTTTGGGTTGTGTTTAAAAAAAAGAAAAAGAAAAGCTGCTGGCCCAGTTTTGAAACCATTGTAGCAATCGAGGCATGAGGTAATAAAGGCTGACATGGTGGCAAGACTAAATAGAAACGATGTTAAGTATAAGTCAATGTCCCTCTGTGTATGACTAAGTTGTTGAGCAACCCAATCTTCCTCTAGCAATTATATCTTTGCCATCAAATACAGAACAGATTCCATCATAAAATTAATCTATTGTGTGCAGTGAAGTGTTTGTAGGGCTTTTGTTAGTTTACAAGACATGAATTTCACTTTTCTCATATATCTAATTTTCATTTTTTAAGTGTTCAGCATGTTGATTTGATATTTCCCAAAGCCTACCCATTCCATAACTATTCAAATGAAAGATTTGGGATAAAGCAAAGGATTTAAGAATATATGAAAATGAGGCCTAAAATGAAAAACTTTTATATTTACAACTGCTTATTCTATGATTCAAGGAGACTTGTATTTTCATCATTTCCTCTTTGTTTTCTGAACAGATGTTAACGTTATAGAGATGAAATCTGGTATTTAATTAGAACGAGGTTGTCTATCCATGTGAAAGGAGCTCTGTAGCCTGAAGGGGTAAAGAGCTGTGTTACCAACCTAAAAAGTCAGATGGTTTGAATCCACCAGCTTCTCCAAGGGAGAAAGCTGGACAATCTTCTCCCATGTGATTTACAGCCTTTAAAACCCTGTTTGAGGGTCAGCTATGAGGTGATTCTGACTCTGCGGCAATTAGTTGCGTTGTCTATTCAAGTAATTGCTATCTAGAAGAAGAAGTCACTTGTCTTCAGTGACTAGGTCTGCATGTTTCCACCACAAATTCAAGTCAGGTGTTTACTACATAAATCAGACCCCAGGGACAACACACTTTGGAATTTAAAGCATTGACCATTCTTTTGATTCTTAATATGCCGCCCACAACAAAATCCTAGATACTTAGAATGCCAGCCTCCAATCCTTTTGATAATGAGTTTATTCATTGATCATTACACATACTGGATATGCCATACAGTTTATTTTATAGTTAAGTTGGCTGGAACATGCATTAGCCTCTCCCCTGAAAGCAATTATCACAATTGCTAATGAAAACAAAATTAACATACCCACACAGGACAAGCTTATCCCTCCCTCTCTCATAAGTATTCCATACAGAAGCTGAAAGCTCAATCTATAATATCTAGCAAGACTAATTCACTTCATGCTTTTTTCTTCTTAGTCTTATAATCATAATCCACCTTTCTTAGGGAACTGCCTTATCTTATTTGCAATTAATTCTCCTACTTATTTGGAATCCAAAGCTTCTATTTAACACTGGAAAATAACACTAGCATAATATAGAATATCTAGATAAATCAAAGAATGAGCATACATATTTAATTAGCAGATTTTAAAATAATAATTCTTAAAAGGTGAATCACTTACAATGTTTCTGCACATGCATAGGTTAAATGTTTTCAAAGTTTAAAGATAAATGACACATGCTTCAAAATGGCACATAGTTTGCTAATTCGTTAAGGGTTGCAGGTGACTCGATGGCACATAACAACAGCAGCATGCTGAACACAGACAAACTATAGGAAGGATCAACAAAAAGAGGCAGCAGGTCTTGGATAGAAGATAAGAAACTCCAGGGATCCATGAGAGAAGAACACAAGTGTGGCCAGGCCTGAGTGCTGCTGGGTTCCTGGTCTAGCAATGTGCAAAGGTGGCCAGAAATTTAGGTTCTGTTGCATGGAGTCGCTTCAGTACTCCACCAAAAAAGGTGAGGTTAAGTCTACTCAATGTATAAAATCGAGAATCAGGAATAGGAGCACAGAAACTCCTCTCATGAGAAAGCACTTAAAAATGTTGTCTGAGTCCAGAAAGTCAGTTGTTATGGGGTTGATTCTATTTCATGATGACACTGTGTTTCAGAGTATAACTTGTTCATAAGTTTTTGGTTGGATTGTTTTATGTTTGTTTGTTTTTGCCATTTCAAGTTTATGAAACCTTTAGCAGTACAAATTATCCGGATTATAGATGATTGAAAGATCTACTAAATGGAGCACACATTTTTAAAAAGAAAAAAAAAACATAATACAGTGAAGACAAAAGCAAAAGAGATTCATCAGCATGTCTCTGAAAGTAAAAATTTGAGACAGAGTTTAAGTTTATGCAACTCACTCATCCACTCTTATTTTCATCTGTTCCAGGACTTGATTCATGATCGATTTTTTAAAATGTTGTCATATAATTTTCTTGTCTCTTTGGAGTTTTGGTTCACTTCTTTTTCTACTGAAGAGCTAGTCTTTTCATTGTCCTTGTTTTTTAATGTGGAGATTCTGCATTCTTTGCTTAGTCCCACAGTCAACATTCTTGGCATCAGCAGGAAGAAAATCAAAAGATGAATTGCTCTGAGAAATTCTGCACCAGGTACCTCTATCCAGAGGGCTGAAGAGCAAGGATATCAGTCTAGAGACTTAGGTGTGCCCAATACAGGTCATGGTCTTCGCAATTACTTGCTCTGCATCAGAGAGCTGGACAATGAATGACTAAAGATGACAGAAGAAGATTCAGTGAGTTTGTGGTGCTGGAGAAGAGTATTGAACGTACCATGGACTGCCAAACGAACAAACAAATCTTTGCTAGAGAGGGGAAGATCAAGTTTCTCCTTGGAGACAAGGATTTTAAAGCTCTGTCTCACATACTTTGAACATGTTGCCCAGAGGGACTGGTCCTTGAAGAAAGATTGATATCTTGGAAAGGCAGGAGAGGAAGACCCCAGGTTAGATGGACTGACACAAAAATTGGGATAATGAGGGTAGGCGTGTTAGAGGCAGATCAGCTCAGAACAGAGCAGGATTCACAGCTACTGTGCATAGGGTTGCTATGAGTTGTAGTCAACTCGACGGCACATAACAACAACTAGACTGTGCGTGTCTATCCTTTTTCTTTGGATATGATCATGCTCATTACTTTTTAATTCTGTTTTGACTTTTCTTTATTTCTACTCCTTTCCTGATCTTTTCCTTTAGAATCAGACTGCTTTTCCTTTCTGTAATATTTTCATAATCTCTTTCTTTGTTCCTTGATCTCATTCTGTTTTCTTTTTGTCTATTGTGCTTTGAATCTCCTTACTCCTCAGTTTCTCCTTGCTCTTACTCCTACGTTTAGATTTGATCCCTTTCCTCCACTTGTTTTGTTATATTTATCCTGTTTTTCCGAATTTCTTCTAATTCTCTGTCTTTGGTACAAGGTTTATGTCCTTTAGCTTTCACTTCTTTTTCAATTTTTTTGTTCGGATTCTCAGATGCATGTCTATGATCAGTTCTTTTCCCCTTTTTACTAGAATGGGACTTCTGTAATTTTCATTTAAGTCACACTTATGCCAAAAAATAGGCGATACAGCAAAATGTGGAAACAGAAAAAACCCCATATCACATGTAAGTAAAATTTTGCTGCAGACTATTCAGAAATGACTGGAGGCATGTACATAGATCTGGAACTACCAAAAACTCAAGTCAGATTTGGAAGAGGATGTGGAACGAGGGATAAAATATCTGATGTCAGATATGTTTTGGCTGAAAACACAAAATATCAGGAATGTTTACCTATGGAGATTTTGTTTTTCACTGTCTTTTCATTGTGTTCTATTTACTATCTAAAGGTAGTTGACTGTAATAAATTATGGATAATATTGTGGAAAAAAAGGAATTCCAGAAACTTAAATGTGCTCGTAGAAACCTATACATACACCAAGAAGTAGTAATTCAAGCAGATTTAAAACCAGGGAAAATGTGTGCCACGGTTATATCCTCTCTACCTACCTTAACTGCATGCTGAGCAAATAATTTGAGAAGCTAGACTATATGAAAAACATGTGGTATCAAACAAGATTGGAAGAGGTCTTATCAGCCATCTGAGACATGCAGACAAGACAGCTTAGTTTGCAGAAAGTGAAGAAAACTTGAAGCATTTAATGATGAAGATCAAAGATGATGGCCTTCGGTATGGATTATGCTTCAATATAGAGAAAACAGAAATTCTCACAATTGTACCAATAAGGAACATCATGATAAATGTGGGAAAGATTAAAATTGTCAAGGATATCATTTTGCTTAGATCTATAATCATCGTCCATGAAAGCAACAGTCAAGAAACCAAACGACATATTTGTTGGATAAATGTGCTTTGAAAGATCTCTTGATCACTCTGCTTCCACCCTCCCCCACACCCCCTTGGATCCTTATACTCATTCTATAATAAGGGCTTTATACAATATTTATCCTTATGTGACTGAGTTAGTTACCTCAGCATAATGCTCTCTAGTCCCTCCCAAGTTAGGTAATAATTTACAAAATCATGGCTCCTGTGTGCTACATAGTATTCCATTGTGTGAATGTATCATAATTTCTCAATCCATTCATTTTTTTAATTAAATTTTATTAGTTTTAGTGAACATTTACAGAGATTTTGGGTTCTCATTCATTCATTGTTGCACTGTTTTCTCCACTCTCATCCCCAGTTCGTTCTTCTTCCCCCCCCATGTCTGTTTTAATTGTCCAATTGCCACAGTGCTTGTCAAAGCCAGTTCTGATTAATCTCCTTTGTCAGTGTGTCCCTTGCCATTCCCTGTCACTCCTCCCTGAGAGAGACTTCACCCTGATTCATAAGGAAAAGGGGATGGCGTATTCTCTTAGCTACTTCCTGCTGAAAAGGGACGCTGTGGGTCTCAGGAATCCATTCATTTTTGATTGGACATCTGGGCTGTTTCCATGTTCTTGCGATGGTGAATAATGCTGCTCTGAACATTGGTGTACAAGTCTCCATTTGTGCCTCAGTTCTCATTTTCTCAGGGTATATCCCAAGCAGTGGAATAGCTGGGTCATATGGAATTTCTATGTACAGCTTTTTGAGGAAATGCCAAACTGCCTTCCAGAATGGATGTGCAGGGTGAGGGGGAATTAATCATGGAGCTGTACAATTTGATGGGGGAGGAGGGAGAAGTTTGAGGGAAATTGGAAGATTCTGTTCTCAAAAACAATGTATCTGAATTTTGTAAATGAACTAGTATTTCTTTTATTTTTCAATCTCTTGGAAGTGCTAAATAGCAAGCATGTGCTTGAAGGACTAGAGTGAGCCTGACAAAAGCCATGGTGTTTTCAATCACCTCATATGTATGTGAAACGGGGCGACAAATAAGGAAGACCCAAGAAGAAGTGATGCCATTTGAAAGAAAGAGCTGTAGGGTTCAAGTGCTCAAAGAGCTCAGTTGCTAATCATGAGCCAGTCAGTGACTTGAACTTGTCACCCCTTGGGACAAATATGATTACAGCCTTGGGAACTTGATGGAACCTTTCTCCTCTTGCCCTATAAGGTTGTTCTGGGTTGAAACCCACTTGATGGTAATGGGTTTGGGTTGGGTTGGGGTTCTTTCGAGATGGTCCACCTTCCTTCAGCATGTTCAGGTCAGGAGCCTCTTGCGTAGGTACACCTCAGCAATCTCAGGCTTTCCTCACTGTGCCAGCACTGACCCACCTCTGCAAACCACTGCTGGCTAATGGTCTAAGAAGAGATGTGAGTGCTTATTCTTCTCCATCCTATTTTCTAAACTGGCTGGATTAACAGCTAATCAGGACTTAATGCTCTGAGTAGGCACTTCTTCTGATTCACCAGTGAGCAAGTCAGCAAATTATTTAAGTGACCATTTGATTGCCTGCCTCCAGTCTAACAATGTTAACGATTATGAGGCAGGGAACTGTCATCATTTCCCACTGGGCCTTTGGTTGTTCTTTCAGTTCCTGAATTGAAAACAAAATAGGAAATAAATAGTGCATGGTAAAAGGTAACGGTTACACAGTAAGGTCAAGGGAGATTTTCCTCAGTGACTCTATCCATTTAAAGCAAGGGCAAAAGAGAAAGGCTTCCACTCTGCAACCCTCATTGCATACTCCTATATTTTGGGGTAGGGGGTGGGGTTTGGGGAGGTGCGGGGGGGGGGATTGTATACCAATGAGGGAGTTTTTATTTTGCTTTTCAAGGAAAGGAGCAAATGGGGGGGGAAGGGGGAGGGGTTTGTGCGGGGAGAAGGGTGCAACAATGAATGAATGGAATCCCAAAATCTCTGTAGATGTCCATTGAAATGAAAAAGAAACAACCTAAATTAAAAAAAAAAGAGAGAGAGAGAGAGAAAGCCTTACTGGATTATTGGGATTTGAGGTTCTAGTCCTGGTTCTGCTTTGGTGACAACTTGTTATATAACATTAAATCCTTCCATTTTGTTGCTTTAGCTGCCTTTGACTTGCTCTGGACTCATGCAAGATCAGAGAATAAGCACATTTTGCCAATATCTAAAATATTACTGTATTGTCCTTCTCATGATTCTAGTGTCTCTTCCATTGTCCACAGTTGTGCAAAGTTGCATAATTTCATCCAAAAGAATGTTAGATAAAGGTATCACATAATCTGAAGGTAGTACAGCAAAGTGACTGACCATGATGAGTTTGCCTGTTTGGCAAATTCGTGACTCCCAGAGCAAATCCAACCAACAGAATGGTTGTGTGTTTGTCCCACAGTTCGTATATTATTACCATTAAATTGCTACATCTTTAAATACACCAGAAATATTCCAGTTCGTCAACATCTTCACCACTCTTGACTGCCTTTTATTAAGCCACATATGTATTTGACTCTTGAAAGAATATACAAGAACTGTCAATATCTGAGGGTCCAAACTCTCTATTTTTGAGTGGTTTTCCTGTTTTAAATGAGGTAGACAACTCTTCAGCAGACGTTGGGTCCTAAAGACTTGTAATTCAGAAAGTAATCCCCACAGTTAACCCAGGTCGCAGTGTGTGATAAGGGAGAGATGATAAAGCCTTGCCTTAGTGCCTTATCATCCACACCAGTCATCACTAGTCTCACTCCCTCCAAATCTATCATCACTAACTTATCGTCACCCAACTATTTCCTCACCAACCCCTTTGGAATCTGACCTTGATTATGATTAGTCTTAGGTCACATGAGACTGTGACTTTTATAATCTTAGCAATTGTCAAGTGAAAAAAGGTAAAGCTATGACCCTGTAAATTCTTGAGCATGAGATAAATGTGAAGAGTTAGGGAAAGCAGCTTTACAATAAATGAGAAATGGGAATGATCATTAGAAGTGGTGGTTGGACACTTAACAATGAGATTTGAAGGGGGGCTATTTTATTTTTGAGCTGTTTCTTACCATTTTAGTAAAAGTTGGATGGTTCCCTCGTTAATTCAAAGAAGACTGGCATTTCGCTCACCCACTCATATATATTTTGTTTTATGACATTAATTACAATCCTCATATTGTATCATCACTCTATTCCTCCTCTTTACAGGTCTTGTTTCCATTCATGTTTCTAACTTCTCTCTTTTCATGTTTCTAACTTCTCTCTTTCTACCTTCTGAATTTCATCATTGCACAAGTGCTGCCCATGTGGTCCATGGTTTGAGTGTTCTAAGTGTTGAGTTCCACCTCCTTGGTGTTATTGTTCGGTCACCCAGCCATCTGGCTCTTGTTTGACTCTAAGTTGTGCCACAGGGATAAATTTCATTTCATATTCAAAGGATCATAGTCTTGGGGGGGGGGGGTCCACAAGTTTCCATCAGGCTAGTAAGTCTGGCCATCACTATGATTTTGAGTTCTGTCTCAAAACCCAAAAAAACTTGTTAGCATTGAGTCAAAACAGACTCATAGGGTGACCTTCCAGTGGAGACTGAGCATCTTTCTCCTGTGAAGCAGCTGGTAGGTTTGAACCATCTAGCTTTGGGTTGGTAGCATATTCCTCACTGTTTTGAGCATGATATAAAATTCTCATATGAATTTAGTATGTGAGATTTTATTATAACAATCCAGATAAATACAGCAGATAGCACAAACAATATTTATCAACCTAGAATATTAATTCACTGAATAGAGGTTGTAGAGGTTCATAGTCGAGTTATATGACTCTACAAAGAGTCCAAGTCCATAATCTCTTCCTTCAACCGTTGTCTTATGGGTGAGCTCCTCAACATAGAAGTCTCAATTCTATTAAGCCAGAGGGAGAATGGTGATATAGCGAAGAGGGTATTACCAGAGTTCTGGAAACTCAATAGTCACTAAAGTCAAGGATGTTCAACTTGCTGGACAGCACCCCTAGCAAGACTTGACATTAATTCTATCTCTGTTCCTTTTTTTATATGTCATCTATACTTCTCTTTTCTCTCCACATAGTTCTTTTGTTTTTGTTTGTGTTTCTTTTACCTACTTGCATATTTCCTATCTCTAACCACATATTTACTATTCTTCTGTAAAAAAACCTTGTTTGCATTACTTCTCTTTCCTATCCATATCACATAAAAAGTGCATACATATTTTTAAGTTGCATAGATTTTTGTCAGCCTCCATGACAATTGTAACACTTAACCACTAGGCCACCAGAGCTGTTTTGTCTAGAGGGGGCTGTATTTTAGTTGGCCTGTGAGTACTGGATGTCTCCTCATAGGTATACCAGTAAACAGGTTTCAGGCAGTAGGAATGAGATCAACCCTACCCATGGTTCGATTGAGTTGCTGGCACTCTATCCTGTGTATATGTTCTAAGCTCTCCAGTGTCTCCAGATGGACTGAGCTGATAGAAGAAGGGATTGACAGTTATCACCTTTCCATACAGATCTTTGGCACCATGTTGACTGCAACTATTTATTGGAGGCAATTCCAATTGGTCTAGTAAAAAGATAATTAGTTCAATGATGTGGTTCTGCCCTTTCATATCTCAGAACATTGAAACTACTTTAGAGCTTTAAACACTATTGAATATTTTGTGATATTCTTGGCTTTTATTTGGAAAATTATATCTGATATTTTGTCAAAGCTTAAAACTCCCAGGGCTTTGAAGTAATGTTGAATCCTAAACACTGAACCTTCAAAAGCTTTGGCTCTGCCGAAAGGCATTGATGTGATCTATAAACAAGAAGAGAAGAGAACACTATTTGAAAAGGGGGGAAAAGCTCCAGGTTTCAACATTTGGTATAATAGGCAGGATTCAGTCCATATTTCCTTAGGGAGACAACTCCTAGCAAAGATCTTTCAGGAAATGGCATGAGCAAGAAAGGGCAACTTACCTACCTGCCTCTATTATTGATGCCATATGCCTGGAGGATGGTTCATACATAGGTTGCTGTATCTCATGGGTACAGGATACTTTGAAAATAATGGTGAGAGGAGAAAGCAATTCATTAGGGAGCTCTGGTGACCTAGTGCCAAGAAGCTGCACTGCATTGTTTTACAAACCCTCCCCCAGGTCCCCTCCACCATGTAGCCCTCACTCTAGTCTCCTGTGATGACAGAAATACCTAGTTATATATCTCTTTTAAACAGTTTTCTCCCTCCTCTGTTTCAGTGCAGTATACATTATTGAACCCATCTTACTCAGTCTCTCCCCAACCCCAAGGACAGTCCCATTCTATAACAGTGAAAGAATCTTTTCTTTTACTTTTCCATAATTTCTGGACTCATGTACTTATAACTTGTTAGTCAAATTTGTGTCTTCTAGGTTGCAACACCCCCATGATACATCTTCAAGGATATGAACATGTACGGCCAAGCCCAATCAATAAGAGTGCATCTAAATTCCAAAATCAATCTCCATAATAGTCTATGTGTTTCCTACTGCCAAAGGGGCCCTTTAGAGTAGTGAGAGAAGATCTTCACCCTGAAACCCACAGCATCCCTTTTCAGCAGGAAGTAGCTAAGAGAATACGCCATCCCCTTTTCCTTATGACTCAGGGTGAAGTCTCTCTCAGGGAGGAGTGATAGGGAATGGCAAAGGACACACTGACAAAGATTAATCAGAACTGGCTTTGACAAGCACTGTGGCATTTGGACAAGAACAAACTGGGAGGAGGGTAGAGAGAATAGTGCAACAATGAATGAATGGAAACCCAAAATCTCTGTAAATGTTTATGAAAATTAATAAAATATAGGAAAAAAAAAGAAAAAAGGGCTAGTAATCTACTTCTAAAAAGGAAAAAAAAAAAGAAGCTGCACTGCAATCCTGAAAGTGCATGGTTTGAATCCACCAGATGCTCCACTGGAGAAGGAGGGGCAGTCTCCTCCTGTGCCAGTCAGATCCAATTCAATGGCACACAACAACAAAAAGCACGTCATCAATTTATACCAGGTTTGGGAGAAATTAGACATATATAGTCTATGAAAGTAGACAGGGAGCTCAGGTGGCCTAGTGGTAAGAAGCTGCACTGCAACCCCAAAGGCACTTGTTTCAAGTCTACCAGCTGCTCTCTGAGAGAAGGATAGGCAATCTCTCCCATGAGATTTACTGCCTCTAAAAACCTACTGGAGGGTCAGCTGTGAACTGGTTCTGACTCAATGGCACACAACCTCAAGATGAAGGTGGACACCATTATATCCCTGTGACCTAGACTTGGACTTGTGGGGAATTCAAACACAGTGGTGTTATTAATGATAGTGGAATAACTTAGAATAGATACTTTATTGACTCCAATAAATAGCACTTCATTATTTTTTAAATCTCTACTAGTTTATTTACAAAAATTGAATACACTGTTTTCAAGAACAAATTATTTCAATTTTCCTCACCCCCAGCATCAAATTGTACAACCCAATGATTAATCCCCCCCTCCCCCTGCACATCCAAATCCTTCTGCTTCCAGCCTCTCCCACCTCTCCTGGGTCCTTTTACTCATTCTACAATAATGGTTTTATACATATTTGTCCTTGTGGGACTGAGTTAGTTCACTCAGCATAATGCTCTCCAGACCCTCCCAAGTTAGGTAGTGATTTACAAAATCATTGCTCCTGCGTGCTGCATAGTATTCCACTGTGTGAATGTACCATAATTTCTCAATCCATTTGTTTGTGGTTGGACATTTGGGCTGTTTCCATGTTCTTGCAATGGTGAATAATGCTGCTCTGATCATTGGTGTGCACATCTCAGTTTGTGCCTCAGTTCTCATTTGTCTCAGGGTATATTCCAAGTAGTGGAATAGCTGGGTCATATGGAATTTCTATGTCAGCTTTTTGAGGAAGCGCCAAACTGTCTTCCAGAATGGTTGTACCATTTTACAATCTCACCAACAAATCTATCTTGAAGGTAGTACAATCAGTATGCTCCTTAGAGGCAAAGATGAGAGAATTTTGTTCACATACTTTGGGTATGTTGCCAGAAAGTGCCAGTCCTTGGAGAAAGACATCATGTTTGGAAAAGAAGACGGTCTGTAACAGAGAGGGAGATTCTCACTGAAATAGACTGACACAGTGACTGTAACATGGACTTGAGATTGTGACGATGGCACAAGACAGAGCTTCGTTCTGATCTGTTGTTAATAAGGTGATCACAAGTCAAAGGCAATTGAATAGCACTTCATAACATAGCATTTTGAGGGAAACAGCCATGGTATAGTGTACAGCATGTTTCACTGCTAATCAAAAGGTTGATTATTCAAATTCACCAGATGCTCAGAGGGAGAAAAAGAGGCAGTCTCCTCACAGTTACTGTTTACAGCCCTGGAAACCTGATGGAGGGTTGCCAAATCGAAATCGACTCAATAGCAATGGTTTGGTGGGGGCTTTTTCTTTACTGGTTTGCTTACAAATTTGTATACATCGTGTTTCACACTACTCTTCATTCCCATTGTGTTTCACACAATCATTCTCATGCATTATGTTTTATAAAAATTAATCCCCATTGGGTCTTGCCCATAATTACCCTGTCTTTTTGCCTGGCTCCTTTCCATTTACTGCCCCCCTCCCTCCACCCACCAGACTGTGTTGCCCTGTGGTTTCACTCCTACCCATCCTCAGCCCTCTATTGTAAAAATAGAAGGATAACTAGTAAAACATGTATGAGAACTCATGGGGGTGGTTTGTTTTTTTTATGGCTCTTTCATCCAAGCCCAACATCAAAAGTGCTAAAAAGTCCTGTTTCCACAGTTAGAGGTTAAGATCAAGTGCTGAGGGCCTGGTGGATTTGACCACCAAAGAGAATAGGTGTGGCATGATTCCTCAAGCTTGGCAAGGAATGAGACCAGGTTAGTTTTATCTCTGAGTTGAAATGCCTTAAAGAATGATGCTTTTAAAACTCTCTTTCACATATATTCACACACACACACACACACACACACACACACACACACACACACACCCGAACAGAACAGGTGAGGAGGCTGGAGCATTTGGAAACAAGGCTCAGTGAATGGTAGGGTCCCGGCAGGGTCAGCCTGTACACTCCTGAGTGTCATCTTCCAAGCCAGCTAACCTGAGAGAAAATCACCTAATTGAGGATGTCTCCCTGATTAGTGGGTGATTCCAGTAACTGGTATAAATTGACGTTTTCATTTTTGTAAACCAAAATCTTGTATAAATGCTCTCTTGTTACAGCAGCCTTGCAGTGAATCCTTTTGTCAACTGAAGAGATCTTTGCAATACAAAGAAGCTCTCTCTAATTTATTTGTAGGAACCTGGCTGCCACAGTGGCTACCAAACAACAAATAAGCCTTTTAGACTCTCCTGCCATTCCGCAGGAGAAAGGAAAGGTAAAAGTCCACTGCCATTGAGTCAACTTCAAATCTTAGTGACCCTAACTGTCTGATAGTGTTCCTAAGACTGTAAATCTTCACAGAGACGATCTTATCTTTCACCCAGGGGGGGAAAAATCCTGCCACTGTTTTGAAGAAACCCAATCCCAAATTATACCCACTGCTATTGATTGGGCTTTGACTCATAATAACCTTCCATCTGGTTTCCAAAGCTGTAAATCACCACTTGGAGCTGCTGCTGGTTTCAAATAACCAACCTTTTGTTTGGCAGTCAAAGTCTATTACCAACTATGCCACCTGGACTTGAACGCTCTGTCCTACAGGGTCACCAGGGGAATTTTTTGTTGTAATATATCTCTATTATTTCTGAGTTTTGTGCATAGGATTCTCTCTTCTTCTTCCTCTTTTTTTATTGTATAGGATTCTCTGAATGAGGCTGTGTTTATTAGTAATTAGTAGTGTCGCAAACCCCAAGTGTGTTGTTTATTTCTAAAATATGTCTTTTAGAAGAAAGGTCACCAACAATTCATTCCCCAGTGTTGAACTTTATTATTAACAGTTTGACTGCAGAAGCTCTGTGCTTGTCAAGCTTTGGGCACTTTGTAGGAGATTTGCAAAATCACGGTGGTAAAAGTTCAAGCAAATCTGGAAAAGACAAGCAAATCTAGGTATCACATATCAGGATCATGACACTGGTTTTGTTTATCATTTTGTTTGCTCTTTGCAAAGAAGAAAAATAGGTGGCCCTCATGCTTCCCAAATGGACATTTGGTGATATCATGCATGAGGTTTAATATTTAATAAAGTATTTAACAATGTTTAAATTTTGGTGATTTAAACCCATTGGAAATTCCAGTCTCAGAGAATTATGCTAAGTGAACTAGCACAGTCCCTTCAGGACAAATACTGTATGAGACCATTTTTGTAGAACTAGATAACTAGTAACCATGTATGAGGATCTAAGGGGGAGGGGAGGAGCACAGGGGTGAGGATGGGTGGGGTCGTAATCACACCACTATTTTATGGTTAGAGGGAGGGGTGGGTTAAGGAAATGGGAAAGATTGGGTGTGGAAAACAATGTACAAGAACTTTATAAGTAAATGTATATTTTTTTTTTTAAATGGAATTCCAGTCTCTTTCTGTTGTTGGAAACCAGATAGAGGGTCATTAAGGGGCAGAATCCACTCAATCGTAGTGTGTTTGGGCTAGAACATGTCTGTTTACCAAAGAGAGGCAGGAATTATTTTTCTCTTTTCAGTGCCTTCTGTGAAATTAAGACACTGAAATTTTATCTTTCTTTATTTTTTAATTAATGGAAAATCAAACAATTGTGCCTTCTTTTTCTTTTTTTTAAGTCCAAGCCTTGATAGGTGTTGAGAGTTCTGCTCCTTAGAAGATTAATTTGCATTTTTACTTCTGTGGATTCTTCTGGACAGCTGAGATACAAACAAGGGACTAGGAAACCTGTGAGGAGCCAGGGGTAGTCTTCTAGGAAAAAAGGTACCGATTTTCATGAGAGTGTGGAAGAACAATGAGCCTGGCAATACATAGCACTCCCTTGTCTCACTGAAGTGCCAGCAATAACAGCACACTGACAATTGGGAAAGACAGAGTTGTGTCTCTTCCTCACGAGACACACAGATAAGCTTCTTATCCAATGTGGTTGACCTTCTTCTTAGAGGAGAAATGCTTCTTGAAGGTAACTAGAAATAGCAAGGACATAATCCCAGCAAGTTGCAAGACAGCCAGGCTGGCGATGAGAAACAAGACTTCTAGAAACAATTTCTCCTTTGAGTTGTGAGATTAGATCCCAGGAAAGGGAATGGAGATCATGTAGATTGTAGTGAATTAAAATATATGGTCATTGGTTTATAAAGTTATTTGTGAATTAACTCAAGAGTGAGAAATTATACATTATTCCCCAAGTTTTTAAGTCCTGATGGCCAAAGTGATGGGAAATTGTACTGAAGGAATTATTGAACTTTGCATATAATCAAGGTTGTACATCCATTAAACTTAGCCTTTTCTTCCTTACTAAAAAATTGCATTGTGGTTTTGAGGTGTCAAATTGGATGCATAATATTCAGCTAAATTCCTAGCAGAATCAAACACAACCAGGGATTAGGAGGGATGTATTTTGTCCATTCCGCTCCTATTCATTAGGTTTTCTAGGGCCTCTTATTTCCAAAGTAGATGGCCAATCTTGCTTCTTAGTCTGTCTTAGAAAACTATGGGCGGCCTTGCTGGTATTTGAAATGCCAGTGGTATAGTAGCTTCACAACACACAAGCCACCACAGTGTTGCAGACTGAAAAGGAGTGGTAAAACCTTGCTGAAGATTATCCAGATATGGTTGAAACAGTCCATTCACAGCGAACTACCAGAAGTTCAAGCTGGATTCAGAAGAGGCTTTGGAATGAGGGATATGTTTGCTGATGTCAGTTCAGTCTTGGCTGAAAGTACAGAGAAGCAGACCTTCTGTGGGATGGATCGACACAGTGAGTGTCATAATGGACTTGAACATGGCAGAGGTTGTAAGGATGCACTGGATAGGCCAAGATTTCAATCTGTTTGTTGTTCATAGGGTTGTTGTGAGTTGTAGTTGACTTGAAGACACCTACCAACGACAGATTTGTCCAAGTGGTTGTAACAGTGGGCTCAAGTATGGCAGAAATTATGCAACAATGCAGTGTCTGAGAGTGTGTCCTTCTGTGACACATGCATGGTCACACACTATGAGCTGGAGCTGACTTGGTGGCTCCTAACAGCAACAACACTCAGTCAGAAATGGAATGTTTGAAACCAATTCTGATGAGACCTTTGAGGTAAATCTACCCTTAATATGTTGTTGTTGTTGCCAATTGCCTTCAAGTCGAGCACGACTCATAGCAACCCTATGAACAAAAGGCCTGAAGCCTTTCTATTACTATTGTCATTTATCACAGTTCATAGAGTTTCCAGAGGCATGTTGTTTAGGAAGTGGAGGCCACTCATGCTTACCCTTACTATACTGATTTCTTATATAACAATATTGTTGTTGTTGTTGTTATGTGCCGTCGAGTCGTTTCCGACTCATAGCGACCCTATGCACAACAGCCCTAAACTCTGCTCTATCCTGCGCCAACCGCACCGCCTCTGATACACCCATCCCGATTACCCCAGTCACCAAATCAATCCATCTCATAGAGGGTCTTCCCCTCCTGCGCTGTCCCTCC
>NW_006399766.1:22212960-22225728 GCF_000299155.1 Elephantulus edwardii | reverse complement strand
AAATTTTTTTGTTTTTATTTTTTTAATATAGTCATTTTTTTAAACAGAAGTTGAATTGTGATATTTGATTCCATTAAGATTAATTTCTGTGGATTAAATTAATACCCATTTCTCAATGACTTCTGTGTTGTCTTTGGACATGCTGTAAGGAGGGACAGGTCCTTGGAGAGGGACATCATGCTTGGAAGGGTGGAGGGACGGCGCAGGAGGGGAAGGCCCTCTATGAGGTAGATTGAATAAGTGACTGGGGTAATCAGGATGGGAGTATCGGAGACGGTGCAATTGGCACAGGACAGAGCAGAGTTTAGGGCTGTTGTACATAGGGTTGCTATGAGTCATAAGTGACTCAATGGCGCATAATAACAACAACAACAAGGTGGACCTGAAAGATTCTCTCGTCACTGTAACAGCAGGATGAGAAAGGCAACTGGAAAGTACATGAGAGGGAAGGTATGAGAGTACCAAAGAAGAAAATGGACTGTCAGCAATTGAACAGCATTTTGCCTTGGACAGTTTCTTTATCCATTTATTTGTAGAAGTATGTAATTATATCCGGCAAGAAAACACATTTCATTTTGTAGGATTGAAAACAACTCTCATTATTGAGCCATTTCTCTTAGACTGGGCTGTCTGAAGAAGCAAACCCAGTAAAGAATGTGTATGTGTAGATACGTGTGTGTGTGTAGAGAGAGGAAATTTATATATCTCAAGGAAATGGCTCACGTGCTTGTGGAAGCAGGCAAGTCTCAAATATATGGATAAGGCTGGAGGCTTCTCTGGCCTCGTAGAAGCCAACAAATCCATAGTCAGTAGGTCAGACCACAAGCTATGACTCACAGGGCAGCAGAAACTGGCACATCATAGAATCTGTAGGTCGGATGACAGGTTGTTTACTTGGATTGCAAGAAAAAGACAATTACAAGCCTCATGCAGATCTAGTGCAGGCGATAACCTAGGATAGATAGATAGATAGATAGATAGATAGATAGATAGATAGATATAGATATTGCATGTAGGGCACATCCCTGAGGAAATTCCTCTTGTATCAAAATAAAAGTGGGACTTGAGTAAGAGTGTGGCTGTAAAGGTGTGACTTGAATCATACCCTCTTACAAGGCTTCATGGATCAAGATACACCCCAGAGCAATCTTGCTTATTAACACATGAATTTAGAATCTACAACACATACAATGGAAGATAACTATATCAAGTTACTATATGGAGAACAACCACTCAATACTGAGAAGCATTAACCAGTACACTCTTCAAAAGTAATTTTATTAATAGATTTCAGGAGTGCACGATGGATGCAGCCTGTCTCCATACCTTTTCAATCTGTATGCAGAACAGATCATTTGAGAGGATGGACTTGAGGAGGAGGAATGTGGCATCAGATTTGGAGGAAGACTCCTCAACAACAGCAGATGACACAACGTTACTTGGTGAACTGAGGAGGCCCTGAAGTGCTTGCTGCAAAAGGTCAGCGACTACAGTTTGCAATATGGACTGAAGCCTAAATCAAGAAAATTAAGATTCTCATCACTGGGCCATTGGCAGCATCATGATAGAAGGAAAAGAGACATAGATTGTTAACAAATTTAGCTTGCTTGATTCTACCATCAACACTCTTGGCACCACCAGTCAGGAAATCAAACAAAAAATTGCATTAGGAAAATCTTCTGTCAGAGATCTCCAAAGTGATGAAGAGCAATGATATCAATTTATACACTGAAGTGCGCCTGATCCAGGCCATTGTCTTTGCAATTACCTGTTTTGCATCAGACAGCTGAACAATGACTCAGAATGACAGAGGAAGAGTTGATGCCTTTGAATTGTGGTGCTGGAGAAAAATATTGACTATACATGGACTATACCAATATGTCAGCAGAGAACTGCCAGATGTGCAGACTGGATTTAGAAGAGGTCGTGGTAGTAGGGATATTATAGCTAATGTTACATGGATCTTGGCAGAAAGCAGAGAATACCAGAAGAATGTCTATCTGTGCTTCATTGACTATGCAAAGGCTTTTGACTGTGTGGATCACAATAAGCTGTGGCTGACTCTGAGAAGAATGGGAATCCCAGAACATTTGATTGTGCTAATGCGAAACTTATACTTGCACCAAGAGGCAGTCGTGAGAACAGAGCAGAGAGACACTACATGGCTCAAAATCAAGACGGGGGTCCATCAGGGATGTATTTTGTCTCTATACCTTTTCAATCTGTATGCAGAAGAGATCATCCAAGACGCTGGGCTATATGAGTAGGAATGTGGCATCAGGATTAGTGGAAGAGTCATCAACAACCTGCGTTATGCAGATGACACACCCCTACTTGCTGTAACTGAGGAGGACCTGAAGCACTTGCTGCAGAAGGTCAAGGACTGCAGCCTCCTATATGGATTGTAGCTCAACATCAAGAAAACAAAGATTCTCACCACTGGGCCACTTGGCAGCATCAGTATGGATAGTGAAGAGATTGAGATAGTGAACAGTTTTAGTTTGCTTGGCTCCACAGTCAACACTCTTGGTAACAGCAGCCAGGAAATCAGGAGACGAATGGCATTGGGAAAGTCAGCTGTGAGGGACCTCTCAAGAGTACTGAAGAGAAACAACGTCAAGCTGGAGACTAAGGTGTGCCTGATCCAGGCTATAATCTTCACAATTACGTGCTATGCATCGGAGAGTTGGACAGTGACTAGGGAAGATAGAAAGAGAATTGATGCCTTTGAGCTGTGGTGCTAGAGAAGAGTGTTGAATATACCACAGAGAACAAACAGGTCTTTCCTGGAGAGGTTAAAGTCAGAATGCTCCTTAGATTCTGAAGCTTTGTCTGACATACTTTGAAAGGTTGGCAGCTCAAACCCATCTCCATAGGAGAATACGGCTGGTAATTGGCTTCCCATGAATCTTATAGCGTAGAACACCCTGTTACATGGAGCACTTCTATCCTGTCACTTGGGTTCTTATCAGTTGCAGTTGACTTGCTGGTATTCCTTTGGCAGAGGGGACTGCAAAGCTGCTACCTTCAGTAGGCTTGCACAGGAGGTGACTGTGGCACGGGTAGCTGGTTCCCTCCCATGTGGGCTCCTGGCCTCAGAAGAACTGCCACACCTTGGATGTTTCCTTCATGCCAGGCTGGGTGATTGTCTCAGGTGAGCTCATGTGACCTTTGGGACAGTCCTGCTGTGGTAGGTGAGATCCCTCTCACTTTACAGATGAGCACTCCAAAGCCCAGGGAAATTCTGAGGAAGAGTTCGCATCTAGAAAGTGACCACGATGCCTTTTTCCGTCCCACGCTGCTGACTGGTTGCCCCATGTCTAGGTAGTCTGTGCACAGCGCCAGTTGAATGTCAGTTTTCCTAATTGCAGAGCTAAAGATGAAGAGAATAGCCAAGTCAGAAGGTTACTGTGAGTCTCAAAGGACAAAATGTGTGTACCCAGCACATAGGAATGCTTCTGATGTGATCATCGCAGCAGCTGGGGGAGGGGGTGTTTCTGTTGTTGTTCTATCATCGCACTCTGGTCCCTTCTGCCATATCTCCCCTCTAAGCATCCAGGAGTCTAAGCAGCAGAGGAAAACATCTTATGGCAAGAGAGGGTGCTGATATTTTGTCTCTCAACTGCCAACTACCCCCTTTCCCAGGAGAGTGAACACCAGCTTCTGAGTCATAGTTCTGCCCAGGTGACGATAATGAGGTGATCTACATAATGGGCAACCGAGCTCCTCCTGTCTAAGGGGGGAAGGAAAGTACAACTCCAGAGGTTACCCAGCCAGTCGCTCCAAAAAAACCTGAAATCAAATGAAAGGAGAGACCTTTCCAATTCTAGAACTCACACTGTCCCCACCCCTCTTCCCCTCTCACCTACAGTGGCACTCACATGTTGAAATTTAATCTGCTGCCTCCTAATCTCTTAGAACTGATTACTTTAATGAATTTTAAAGGTGGAGCTTTAATTAAAACACGTCTCTGTGGACGGAATACATGCTATTTTGTGAGCTCTGTAAATATTGCCTTTTAAACTAATAAGTTCAGTTAGCAGCAATAATAGGACTGCATACAAACATCTGCCTCTTTGTCCTTCCCCTGTGCTATAGAAACAGAACTAGATACTGGAGAGAGACAGCCTGCATTTCAAAAGCTGGCATTTGGCTTTCATAATAATAGGGCCTTAAATTTACAGTATGTCTTTCTTCTCTGGAGCACAAAGAACTGTACAGGCATGAGCTCATCCTGTTCCTCAGATGCCCCCCTTCCGGCGGCACTGAGGAAGACAGCATTCATGACAGCAGGCTTGCCAGGTCTCTGTGACTCACATCAGGCCCCCCACTGGACCGCTTATCCTACCTTCTACAGCCACATGGAGTCTGTGAGCTCTCTCTCTTTCTCTCTCCTTTCTTCTCACCCATCCAGTACCACATGGCCCCTGTTCAGAAGAGAAGCCACAAGGAGTACTGGAGCCCATGTGAGTTCCTCCAACTCATGGTGACCCTGCCTAGAATGGAACAATATTGCCTGGTCCCAAGCCATCTTCATGTTTATGTCCACTGTTGTGAGTGTTGTGCCAATCCATCTCATGGACAGGTTCCTTCTACTTTGTCAAACACGATGTCGTTCCCCCATGATTACTATTTTTTTATCATATGTCCAAAGCAAGCAAGAGGAAGCTTCATTAGCCTTGCTTCCAAGGAGCATCGTATTATAATAGCAGCTGCCATTTATGTGTCAGGTGCTAGGCTATAAACATTGATGGATGTTATTTCATTTGACTCTTACAGCAATTCTGTGAGGTGGGTACTAATGTCTTTCCAAACGGTAACAGGCAAAGCCACTGCCGGGGCCTGCAAGTCCTTCCAAGACGGCTCCCTATTAGCTCTCTGACCTCATCTCCTCTTCTTTCCCTTTTTGCCTAAATATCTAAGACTAGCAGAAGCTAGAGCAGAAGACCCATATTTAGAAATCAGCCTGCCATTATTTTCTAAAAGCGACTCTACTCTATGCCAATCACTTTTATATAAATTAGTTTACCCTTCCCAACAACCTGGTAAGGTTCATCTTACTGATAAGAATTGGAGTCTCCAGATGGTGCAGATGGTTAATGCCCCTGGCCGATACTTTAGAGATTGGGGTTTCAAGGCTACCCAAAGACACCTCTGGAGAGAAACCTGGTGATCTACTTCTGAAAACCCAGCCACTGGAAACCCAGTGGAGCACAGATCTACTCTGGCACATATAGAAACATGAGTGGATTTACTCCTAACAGCGACTGGTTATTAAGGAGAATACCATGGCTTAGAGAAAATTATTCATTTCTCAAAAGCCACAAAATTGGTAGGTCTAGGGCTTTGCATTGAATTTTTTACCTCTGGAACAGGCTCACTATCCATTAAATTCCACTAGCTTCCCAAGTCTCGAAATGTGTCTGCAGCCATGGAGAGGGCCACTGGTTTCATATTTGTTTAAAAGTTTCACTCAATCAGGGTGATTTCACAGGCTGGGAAACTGTGCCTGGCTTATCTCACCTGCCATTCACCTCTAATTATGTGACTCAGCAGTTGAGTACTTGACTGCCAGAAGCAGGTCCTCTCTGTCAGTAAAGGCTCTGTCTTCATTCAAGTAAACACTAATTGGTTTTATTTAGGTTATTTAGAAGAGCTCTTAGTCATGCTTTGGTCAGGTTCAGGATCCCTACTTGTCTTCCCTTTGTCATTCCTCTTCTCCAAATTTCTGATGATGACTTGGTGATTACAATTCCAAATGACAATAAAGAATGGAGGCCCTGGACCTTAGAAAATAAAGCTAAGATTCCCTAGCAATCACCATTGTGTAAGTATGTGTTGTTCAATGTGACCTTTCTAACCATTGGCCTTCATTTTCACCACATGGTTGAGTTGTTGTTGTTGTGTATCATTGAGTAGGAACCAACTTATAGCTGACCTTCCAGAGGGTTCTCAGAGGCCGTAAATCATACAGGAGGAGATTGCCCGTCCTTCTCACATGAAACAGCTGGTGGATTTGAACTGCATGCCTTTAGGATTTCAGCACAACCTCTTACCAGTAGGCCATCAGAGCTCCCTATATGACTGTTGTTGTTAGGTGCTATGGAATTGAGTACAACTTGTAATGATTCTATGAACAATAGATCTGAACTCTGTCCTCTTCTGTGCTATCCTCACACTCTCTGACACACTTAAGTCCATTCCTGCAGTAACTGTGTCAACTCTCCTGGTTGATGATCTTCCTCTCCTTCGCCATCTCTCTATCTTTCCAAGCATGATGTCTTTCTCCAAGGAATATTCTTGCCTAGCAACATGTTCAAAGTATATGAGATGAAGTTTCACCATCCTTGCCTCCAAGGAGCACACTGGACACACCTTCAAGGACCATACAAATGGGGAATGTTTGTGGACCAAATAAAAGATTGCATAGCCTGCGAATTAAGTAAATAGTACTTTCGGGGTAAAAAATTATCTCATTGCCCTTAAGTCAGAACCAACTCAGAAATGACCTTCCATCAAGTTTTCAGAGGCTGTAAATCACATGGGAGAAGACTGTGAGAACTTTAAAATAAGGTGTCTAGATCGTTAATAAAGGAATGAGTCAGTTTTGCCAACTCACCAGGCTTAAATTGAGCAGGATCAGAAGCAGAAAATAGGAATCTTGCTCTCACTAAGAAAGAAGCAGAGAGTACAGTATATCCTTCTGGACCAGAGATTCCCATGAGAGATGGAGACAAAGACGTGGTCAGGCCAGCAGCAACAGCAGTAGCAGAGGTGTCAGAGAACTGAAACGAGACAGAGCTGAGATAGAACCACAACTACACAAAGTCAGAGTCAAGGGTTTCACTTTGGCTTGCTGTTTGAAGGGTGAGGGCTAGGTGCATTAAATAGCAGTACTAAAATAGCTTTGTACAGTTAGCATATAGCCTTGAGAGGCATATAGCCCAGTGAGCATGAAGTCAGAAAACCCCCAACTATGCCCGAGAAGCTGCCCTAACAAAAAAAGATCCTAATTTCTGTCTGCATTATCACCTGTAATTCCTTTAATGTTATGTGCTGACAAGTCAGACCCACTCATAGCTAACTCTCTACAAAGTTTTCTGAGTCTATAAACCCCATGGGTGAAGAATGTCTGTCTCCCATAGTGCAACTGGTGGATTCTAACTGCCTGTATTTGGGTGGGCAGCACCACTATGTTACCAGAACTCCTTACTCTCTCAATAAGTGCCATAATTAGAAGCATTGTCTGTGTGTTCTGTGTGGCCATTGCAACGAATTAGCAGGCCCAGTAAGTCTTGGGAGGGATAGTTGGTGACAGAATAAGGTGTAAAAGGGAGAAGGCATGTCTGGCCTAATTTTTATTAGATGCTGTTGATTTAACTATTGCTTATAATGACCCAACAAACAATAGATTGGAACCATGCCATATCTAGCCCCATCCTCGCAATCTCCATCATGCACAAGCCCACTGTGATAGTCACTGTGCCTGTCCACCTTGATAGGAGTATTCCTCTTTCTCTGACCATCTACCTTTCCCAGTATAATGTCTTTTTCCAAGGACTGGCCCAGCGTGACAACATGACCAAAGTACATGAGGCAAAGTTTCACCATCCTTAACTCTAAGGAACGCTTTTATTTTTCTTTCTCCAAGACAGTTTTGCTTGTTCTGAGGCTTCTTGTAGAACTGACCCATCTATGCAGGTATTACTCTTAGATGTGGAAGAGGTTTGTAAATACAACTGGGTGGACACAAACTGTGCAACATCTTAAAGCTGGTCAATATCGGGGTTCCAACTAATGTATTGCTGCCTGCTCTGGGTTCTTGCAATGCAGACTTTGGTTTTATAACTAGGTAAAGATGAAAAGTTGTTTGAACGCAATAAATCTTTTCTACTGTGCTGAGCTTGGAGGCATAGCTTTCCTCAAACTCAAGGGAAGTTGTGGAAATACATGTGAATAATCTCTTTGTGTATGTATTTGAAGAGATCAGAACGTTGTAAATAAAGTGCTTCTTTCTGAAATATTAATTTGGGGATTTGCCTGAAATCCTGCTGGTTTTGCAAACTCTGCTGGGTTCTGTAAAAAAATTTGTTTCTTAATGAGTGACTAAGAGCTGTGTGTCTGTTTGTCATTATTCAGTCATTAAACATTTACAGAGCACTCACTGGGGCACTAGTCTAGTTGTTATTTGCTGGAATGTGTATGAGTGGACCAAGAGAGGTACCTTTCTCTGAGAGTTCCTGAGCTTTGCTTCTCAAGAAACACCTCCATCTTCTTAGGAGTACAAGAATTTTCCAGAAAGCCAGGGCAAGTCTCACCACAGGTAGACTTAGCCTTCCCCCTTGACTAGTGTTTGGCATGTCTACATTTGTCCAGGAACCATTTTTATGTGTTTATCCCCCTAGTCGTCTTTGCTACCTAAACCTAGCTCCTGCTTGTTTAAACAGGTTTTTTTTTGCTTTTGGCACAGTTCTACTCTTAAACAAAGGAACCCTTATGGTGTAGTGTCTTCCAAGATAGGCTGCTAATCAGGATTGGTGGTTTGAATACACCAGTCATTCTACTGGAGAAAGAGGCAGTCTGCCTCTAGAACAGTTTCCACCTTCGAAATTCAATAATGGGCTGCGGTGAATGAATTGGAATGACCTTCACAGCAGTTGTTGTTGTGTTGTCGAGTCACCGATGACTCATAGCAACTCTACGTACAACAGCTCTGAAGCCTGCCCTGTTCTGAGCCAGTCTCACTGACTCCGACACACCTACTCCCATTGCCCAGTTATTATATCAATCCATCTCATCCAGGGTCTTCCTCTCCTGTACTGTTCTTCCACCCTTTAAAGCATGATTTCCTTCTCCAAGGACTGGTCCCTCCTGGCCAAATGTCCAAAGTATGTGAGATGGAGCTTCAAAATCCTAGCCTTCAAGGAGAAACTTGGTTTCACCCTCTCCAAAACAGACCTATTTGTTTTCTTAGTGGTCCATGGGATGTTCAAGTCTCTTCTTCTCTAGCACCACAACTCAAAGGCATCAATTCTTCTTCTGTCATCCTTAGTTGTTGTCCAGCTCTCTAATGCATAACAAGTAATTGTAAAGACCATACCCTTGATCAGGTGCACCTTAGTCTCTAGACTGACATCATTGTTTCTCAGTACTCTAGAGAGGTTTCTGCAGGCAAATTTTCCCAGTGCAGTTCATCTTTTGATTTCCTGACTGCTGGTGCCAACAGTGTTGCTTGTAGACCTGAGCATGCTGTAACTGTCAACAACTTCAATCTCTTCTCCATCTGCCAAGATTCTGCCAACTGGCCCAGTGGTTAGAATCTTTGTTTTCTTGATATTGAGCCTCAATCCATATTGAACACTGCTTTCCTTGACCTTCTGAGCAACTGCTTCAGGTTCTCCTCAGTTTCAGCAAGCAAGGTTGTGTCATCTGCATAACACAGGTTGTTGATGAGTCTTTCTCCAATCCTGATGCCACATTTCTCCTCATAAAACCCAGCCTCCCAAATGATCTCTTCTGCATATAGATGAAAAAGGTATGGAGACAAGACACATTCCTTTCCTGATTTTAAACCGTGTGTTTTCTTGCTCTGTTCTGAGGACTGCTTTCTGGTCCAAGTATAGGTTTCACATGAGCACAATTAAGTGTTCTGGGATTCCTATTTTCTTCAAGGTCAGCCACAATTTGTTGTGATCCACACAGCCAAAAGCCTTTGCATAGTCAACGAAACATTCTTCTGGTACTCTATTTTCAACCAAGATCCATCTGACGTTGGCGATAATGTCTCTAGTGTCATGGCCTCTTCTAAACCCAGCTTGTATTTCTGATAGTTCTCTGTTGATATGTTTCAGTCATTTCTAGATAATATTCAGCAGGATTTTGCTTGTTTGTGATATTGTTCTATAATACCAATTAAGAAAAGACCAAAATGGATTTCAGAAGAGACTCTAAATAATGCATTAGAGCACAAGAAGACAAAGCAAAGGGAAGAAAGCAGAAAGGTAAGGAACTGAACAGAAGATTTCCAAGTGCAGCTCAGGAAGACAAAGCAAAGTATTACAATAAAATGTGCAAAGAGCTAGAGTCAGAAAATCAAAAAGGCCAAACTCGCTAGGCATTTTTAAGCTAAAGGAATGAAAGAACAAATTCAAGACTCGAGTTACAGTACTTAAGGATGCCATGCAGAATATTGAATGATCCAAGAAGCATTAAAGGAAGATGGAAGGAGTATTTAGAGTCACTGTACCAAACAGAATTGTCTGACCCAAAAGAATTTCAGTAAACAACATATGATTAAGAGGCAATGGTGATGTTCTAAAGGCTGTTCTGAAGGCACTGGCAAAAAATAATTTCCGAGGAATTGATGGAATACCAATTGACATATTTCAACAAACAGATGCTGCCCTAGATGTGCTCACCAGGTTATGCCAAGAAAATCTGGAGGACAACTACTTGGCCAACTGACTGGAAGACATTTTTTATATTTATTATCATATTTATTCCCATTCCAAAAAAAGGTGATCCACACAATGTGAGATGATAGAGGAAGTTACATATTTTTAATTTACAAAATGACATCACAAATTCACTTTGTTTTCCCTCCCTTTTTAGTATTAATTTTAATGAAAGTTTACAGAGACTTTAGATTTCCATTCATTGATCGTTGCACTTTTCTCCCTGCCCACCCCTCTCACTGGTTTGCTCTTCTGTTTGTAAAGTAAAAGAAAAATTCTTTCATTGTTATACAATCCCTTCCCCCAAGTTCACGCTACTGTGCAGCCTTCATTCTGGACTCCTGTCATGACAATAATACCTAATCATATATCCCATTTAAATAGTTCTGTCCCTCATCTGTTTCAATGCAGTACACATTATTTATCCTGTATTTCTCAGTCTCCCCCCAACCCCGATGTAAGTCTCATTTTAAAACAGAGACACTATACAGTATTTGTCCTTTCGTGACTGAGATATTTCACTCAGCATAACATCCTCCAGGGTCACCCATTTTGTATAATATTTCAATAGTTCCTTGTTTTTCAAAGCAGCATAGTATTCCATTGTGTGACTCTACCACAGCTTCTCTATCCATTCATTTGTTGATGGGCACTAGGTTGTTTCCAACTCTTTGCTATTGTGAACAAAGTCGTGATAAACATGGGTGTGCATGAGAATCCAGAAGTCAACCTATCTACCCATGGTCAACTGATTTTTGACGAGGAAATGAAATCAGTGAAGTGGGGAAACGACAGCCTTTTTAACAAATGGTGTTGGCAAAATTGGAAAACTAACTGCAGAAAACTGAAGCAAGATCCATAGCTCACTTCATACACAAAAACCAACTCAAAGTGGATCGTGAACATGGGACTAAAACCAAGGACTATAAACTTCATTAAAGAAAAGCTTGGAAGAACTCTAGAATCCCTAATCCACAACATAAACAGTCTTCCAAGCATCCTGAAAAACCTATAACCAGGAGAGGATAACAAAGGGGACCTTCTAAGAATCAAATCCCTATGCACATCCCAAACCTTCTCCAACAGGGTAAAAAGGGAAGCCACAGGCTGGGAAAAAATATTTGGTAATGACATGTCTGATAAGGGACTTATATCTAGAATTTATAAAATACTTGAGTACTACAACAAGATAAAGGTAAATAATCCAATTGAAAAATGGGCACAGGATATGAATAGACACTTCACCAAAGAAGACATTCAGATGGCCAACAAATACATGAAGAAATGCTCAAAATCCCTAGCTCTAAGAGAGATGCAAATCAAAACAACTATGAAATATTATCTCACCCCAGTAAGAATAGCAAAATTTAACAGAACAGCAAACATCAAATGCTGGTGAGGTTGTGGAGACACTGGAACCCTTATTCACTGCTGGTGGGAGTGTCAAATGGTGCAACCACTGTGGAAGGCAGTATGGCACTTTCTCCAAAAGTTCCAAATAGAAATACCATTTGATCCAGCAGTTTCACAACTGGGAATATATGCCAAAGAAACCATAACCACCACCAAGCAGATATATGCATAAATTTACCTTGTTTTCTACCTTATCAATCATGACAATTTTTCTGTGATCATATTTATATTTTTGTTTTTAATATTGTTGTTAGATGTCACTGAGTATGACTCACAGTGGCCCCATGAACAACAGATCTGAACCTTGTCCTATCCTGTGCTATCCTCACACTCTAGAGCCCATTGCAGCAGTTCCTGTGTCAATCCACCTGACTGAGAATCTTCCTCTCCTTTGTTGACCCTCTGCCTTTCTGAGGATCATGTCCTTTGTGCTATGATAACTACTAATGCTTCCTTCTTCCTTATGTTGTTCTTATGTGTTGTTGAGTCGCTTAGGACTCATAGTGACCCTATGTACAACAGCCCTAAACTTTGCTCTGTCCTGTGCCAATCATACTGTCTCTGACAAAACCATCCCGAGTACCCCATTCACTGAATCAATCCACCCCATAGAGGTCCTTCCCGTCCTGTGCCGTCCCTCCACCCTCCCAAGCATGATGTCCCTCTCTAAGGACCTGTCCCTCCTTACAACATGTCCAACACATGTCAGACAAAGCCTCAGAATCCTTGCCTCCAAGGAGCAGCCTGGTTTAAGCCTCTCCAGGATGAATCTGTTTGTTTTCTTAGCAGTCCACGGTACCCTCAATACTCTTCTCCAGTACCACAGCTCAAAGGCATCAATTCTTCTTCTATCCTCCCTGGTCATTGTCCAACTCTCTGATGCATAACAAGTGATTGCAAA
>NW_006399766.1:22128108-22212002 GCF_000299155.1 Elephantulus edwardii | reverse complement strand
TAGAGAAAAAAGTGCAAGAATGAATGGATGGAAATCCAAAATCTCTGTAAATGTTCATTAAAATTAATAAAATATACTTTTTTAAAAATTCTTTTTTTAAAAAAAAATCTGCCTCACAGATTGTTCCCTTTTTGGTTGCAAGAACTTCAGTCTAAAGTTCAAGCAACATTCTGACAGATGAGACCTCAAGTTGTCTATAACTATTGCCAGGCCTATGGTTAAACTTGTATTTTCTGAACCAATGACTTTCAGTCATTATGACTACGGGTTAACATGGACCTTTGCCAGCCCATTCTTTCTCACCAACCATAATCTTACTGGTGCCTGGAAGGAACAGAACCTGGTCTGAAACAGGATTCTGACATTTTCATTCATGTCCAAATGGGAATCACATTACTTGAAATACAAATACAATTTGGTGATATTTAACATGTGTAGCTGTCTCCATTTTAATTACTCGTGAAGGTGGGGGGGGGGAGTGCTTTTCGAACAGTTTGCCAAATGGTAGACAGATAAATGTGAAGCAAGGAGAGAAAAGATGGAATTCAATTGACGTGGAAAAGAGCATTGAACTATTTCCCACTCGGACCTTGATTTCCTTCTCCCTCACCTCTTCCTTTTTTTGAAGTTTTACACACATCTTACTAGTTATCCTTCTATTTTTATAATAACAGTCTTATGCAGTACTTGTACCTATGAGACCGAGTTAATTCACTCAGGCTAATGCTCTCTAAATATAGTATTTTTCGAAATCGTTACTTCTTACTGCTACACAGTACTGCATTATGTGAATGTACCACAATTTCTCCATCCATTCATTTGTTGACAGGCATTTGGGCTGTTTCTATGATCTTAATATTGTGAATAACTGCTATGAACATAGGTGTACATATCTCCATTTGTATCATTTCTAATTGTCTCGGGATATATTCCTAGCATTGGAATAGCTGGGTCATGTGGGGCCTCTGTATTCAGTTTTCTGAGGAAAAACTGATATTCTTATGAACTGCTGGTAGGATTGTAGAATCATGCAGCCTCTCTGGAAGACAATTTGTTTGTTCACTATGCATGAAAGCCCTGAGCACTATTCATAGAGTTTCTGGAGGCAAGCCATTTCAGAAGTGGATGCCACTCCTACTTCCAAGCTTGTTTTAATCGGGGAGCTCCACTGTCCACCATGGGTAACCATTACCATATTTGGCACAGCAGTGTCACAGTGTTTAGCATCATAGCAACCACGAGTTACCTCTGCACAGCAAATGGACAGACCAGTGCTATTACCACTTAGAAGAATGTTTGAAAAAAAAAAAAAAAAAAAAAAAAAACACCAAAAAATAAACAAACAATTTAAACCAGACCTGAGGGCCACAGACTAAAATCACCCACCTTGGGCTTGGTAGCATAACTAGGCCGATGTAGCTCTCTCTGTGTTGTCATTGTTATTGTTGTTAAGTGCTGTCAAGTCGTAAATGACACATAGCGACCCTATGAATGAGAGACCTGAGCACTGTTCCTCGAGTTTCCAGAGGCAAGCCATTTCAGAAGTGGATGCCCCTCCTGCTTCCAGGCTTGTTTTAATCAGGAAGCTCCACCAAACACCATCCACCATGGATGGGTAACCATTATCACATCAGTGTCACAGTGTTTAACATCACAGCAAAAGTCCCATTCATTGATTTTATTTTCTCCTGTTTGTGCATCAATCATATTTTTAAATGCATAAATTTATTAAACTATAATACAGTGTGATCTTATAATATCAGTTTCAGGATATATCACAATTTCAGTATTATTAAATTTGGAACAGGTACACTTTCAAATAAAGGAAATAGAACATGAATGTGTTTTAATCCTAGAGATGAAGTCCTTTGACATAATAAGGAAAATGATCACAAGATTATCTAGGTTTAGAAAACATACTGACTGGGACAAAACACTTGGCAATATAATTTCAGACAAGAGTCTTGTATCAAAAATTTATAGAATCCTACAGGGCCTCCACAAGAAAGAGACTGATAACACAATTACAAAAAGGGGAAAAGACATGGAAGGACTTTTCACTGAGGAAGACAGTCGGACGGCCAACAGACACATGAAGAAATGCTCAAAATCAATGGCAATAAGAGAGATGCAAATCAAAACTATGAGATACCATCTCACTCCTGTAGCCGTGGCAAAGTTAACAGGATAGCAAGTAAGAAATGTCAGAGAGGATTTGGAGAGAGAGGAATTCTCATACACTGTTGGTAGGGTTATAAAATGGTACAACCAATGTGGAAGCCAGTTTGGCATTTCCTCAGAAAGCTGAAAATAGAAATTCCATATGACCCAGATATTCCACTGCTTGGAACATACCCCAAGAAAATGAGAACTTGCGCACAGAGACTTGTACACCAATGTTCATAGCAGTGTTATTAACCATCTCAAGAACATGGAAACAGCCCAAATATCCAAACACAATGGAATGGATTGAGAAATTATGATACATTCACATGATGGAATACTGTGCAGCACAGAAGCAATGATTTTGTAAATTACTACTTGGGAAGGACTGGAAAGCATTATACTAAGTTAACTAACTCAGTCCCAGAAGGACAAATATTGTATAAGACTATTATTGTAGAACAGGTGTGAAGATCCAGGAGGGGAAAGGGGAGCAGAAGAGTGTGTGTGTGTGTGTGGGGGGTTAATCATAGGATCACACAATTTGATAGGTGGAGGGAGGGGTGGGTAAAGGAAAGGGGGAAGATCCAGTGTGAAAAGCAATGTATACAAACTTTGTAAGTAAATTAACGAATATAAAATAAAAATTTCCCTTTAAATTTTTCTTAAAAAAGGATTATCTAGGTTTCCACACATTCAGGCTCCTTTATATTGTTTGGAGGAAGGGAAACCCAGGGAAGCAGTGTGAGT
This sequence comes from Elephantulus edwardii, assembly GCF_000299155.1. NCBI lineage: Eukaryota > Metazoa > Chordata > Mammalia > Macroscelidea > Macroscelididae > Elephantulus > Elephantulus edwardii. The sequence continues at coordinate 22,209,089 of NW_006399766.1, read as the reverse complement.
TGCCAAAGAACATAAAGAAAAACATGGGAATAGAACAACAAGGAAAACTAATAAAAGATTCTGGGAAGATGGTATAAGGAAATCTAAGAGTCCAACACTCTCACATAATCACTAAGGGGAAAAAACCAGCTAGAAATCTATAATCTTACTTCTGTAAGAATGCTGAAAGTAGAGGATTGCAGGAAGTATACCTTGAAAGAAGAAAAAAGTTATTTTTCAATACAAATACAGTAGGCTTGGGCTAGGGCCTGAGATTCTGTATTTCCAACACATTCCCAGACAGCATTGCTCAATCTCTTCTCTGCAACCCCATCAGTTCCTAGGCCTAATTTCTTGAGTATCAAACTTTGGTTCTTACCCTCTTTTCATGAATCCTTTGCACAGAGGATTTTCAGACTATGTAATTGTGCAGATAGTGGTATGAAATAGTGGTAGAAGTTGACCAACATATGTGCGTATTAACCACAGCTGGGCTTTCAAATTTGACAAGCCTCCACACACTCTAAGTGCTCTTCAGTGAATTTCAAATGCTTCTTTTTAAAAAGTTCATCTTGAACTTCACAGTGAAATCTTGAGAAAGCAAACCAACTCACGGCCACAATAGAAACAGATGTGCTAGACAATAGGTGAAGTTTGTACTCAGACTCAAGCATGGTATTCTTACTGGAGACTTTTATTTATTGTCAAGTTGAAATGAAATATGATCTTATGATAAAGATTTATATTGAAGATAGGGAGAAAGGGATAAGTAGAAAGATGTACCTATACAAAAACCCCAAAGTTAATAAATGTTTCCAGATTACTTCATTTTTACCCTTTTCATAAAATTATAATTAGGGTGAATGTTTACAAAATATTTTGTGTTTTTTCCACTAATCACAATACACACAATGTCTGCTCCTCTATTCATTAAACATTATCCTTCCCTTCATCCATCTCAATAAGTGTTATTTGGCTATCAATTAAGTGTCTATTCCCCCTCCTTGGTAACCATATTAGATTGACTCTCTATATGTAAACATTTCTCTAACCTTTTATAACATAGTTCTTAAATACTGTTTATTTCTCCTTTTGTGACTGACTTATTTTGCTCAGTATAATATCCTCTCAACTTATCCATGCTATAATGTTTCACAAATCCTTCATTGTTTTCAATGCTGCATAGTACTCCACTGTGCTAAGTGAGAACTGACCCATAACTGACCTTCCAGCAGGTTTTCAGAGTCTGTAAATCACAAGGGAGGAGTTTTTCCATCCTTCTCTCACGGAGCAGCTAGTAGATTTAAACCATCTGCCCTTGGGATTGCAGCACAGTTACTTGTCACTGGGCCAACAATGGCCTTTAGAAATGCTAGTCTTTCTTAACAACTTGGGTTGCTTTCATTTCTTTACTATTGTGATTAGCAATAAAGATGAGTATGGGTATGTGAATGTAATTTTTCAATTTTTAATGAAAAGTTATGTTACATATAATTCAAGTTCTAGGATGGTAAGCAAAACAATGATTTTCAACTTAGAGAGGACATAAAAACCAAAATACACACACTCATTGGATTTGTTTTCCATTTATAGTGGCTGCATAGGACAGAGTAGAATAGCTACATAAAGTTTCCAAGGTTGTAATCTTTACACAAGTCTTTTTTCCCCGCCCCCACGGAGCAGTGGGTGAATTCAAGCTACTGACATTTTAGGTAGCACTCAGCACTTAACCATCGCACCAGCAGGGCTCTTTATGGGAAGACACATATAATTGTTGTTGTTCTGTGCCATCATGTAGATGTCAACTCATAGAGACCCTATAGGAAGGATAGAATAGAATTACCCTACAGAGTTTCCTAACTCGGATTCTTTATGGGATCAGATCACCAGGTCTTTTCTGCCTCTAAGTTGCTAGGTGGAGTCAAACAGGAGAGTGATTAACCACTGCACCACCAATGTTCCTGTTGGGAGGACACAGGCACTCATTTTCTTCTTAAATTGATTTGCCTGAGAAAAGATAGCAGGAGAACTTAATAGACTTGCTGGCTAATAAATCATTACAAAACTAATTTTGGGTGAAATTTATGACTAAGTGGTCTTGGCATATAACTCAGAAGGAGTTCAGGAAATTGAATGGCAAAAATATTCCAAACTCCTTCTCACGCTTATTCATGTAAATAAAATGCTGTAGCCTTTACATACACAAAAACATAAAAACTAGGGGTAAATCATCCTTAGACTAGCCTCATTGTACCAAAAAGAAATATGCTCCAAAGATATATAAATTTAGTGAAAACCTACCTTAATTCAGTGTGTGAAGAGATACATTTGCTGTTTGTGTACAATCGGTGTTTGACTATTTATATTGCCTGCAAAATAAAGAAAATGTTTTAAAAAGGAGGCATTTTACTAAAAGTGTTCAGTCATGTTTAATTATTTTAATTGAAATATATAATAATTTTAATTGAAATATTTAATATATTTACATTATTTTGGACAATTATGAACTCGTGATAATTCCTAATAATCATTCAGACCAGAAGAGAATATAGGATTTTATGTTCATAAACTCACTCAATGCCATTGAGTTGGAACTGACTCATAGCTGACCCACAAATGGGTTTCAGACATTAAAAACTGTGCAGGAGGAGATTAGACAACTTTCTTCTGGTGGATTCAAACAGCCAGAGAGTTGCAGCCTTTGGGTTAATAGTGCAACTTCTGATGGACTGTGCCACTAAAATTCCACGAATGTTCACATAATTTTTTTTTAAAAAATCAACTATCACCTGTAGTTGGTAGAGAATGGCATGTAGTATGAGGTCAAGGAAAAACAGGAAAGATGGATACTACCTGGCCAACTGACTGGAAAAATATCCATATTTATTCTCATTCAAAAAAAATTAAAAATGTGATCCAACAGAGTGTGGAAATTATCAAACAATATCACTAATATCACACGCAAGCAAAATCCTGCTGAAGATTATCCCAAACCAGCTGGAATACTACCAGAGAGAACTACCAGACATACAGGCTGGGTTTAGAAGGGATTATGACACTACAGACATTATCACCAATGTCAGATGGATCTTGGCTGAAAACAAAGAGTACCAGAGAACTGTCTATCTGTGCTTCATTGACTAAGCAAAGACATTTGACTATGTGGATCACAACAAAATGTGGCTGACCTTGAGGAGAATAGGAATCCCAGAATATTTGATTGTGCTTATGTGAACCCTATATTTGGATCAGGAAGCAGTCCTCAGAACAGAATAAAAACAAAAAAACAAACAAAAAATACACTGCATGGTTCAAAATCAGGAAAGGAGTGTGCATCAGGGTTTTCTATTTTTATGCAGAAGAGATCATTTGGGAGACTGGGTTTTATGAGGAGAAATGTGGCATCAGAATTGGAGGAAGACTCATCAACAACCTACGTTATGCAGATGAAACAACCTTGCTCGCTGAAATTGAGGAGGACTTGAAGTGCTTGCAGCAGAAGGTCAAGGACTGCGGCCTTCAATATGGATTGAAGCTCAACATCAAGAAGACAAAGTCTCACCACTAGGCCAACTGGCCGCACCATGATAGATGGAGAAGATATTGAGGTTGTTGACAGAGCTTATTTGGCTCTACAATCAACACTCTTGGCACCAGCAGTCAGGAAATAAAAAAAAGAATTTTACTGGGAAAATCTACTGCCAGGGACCTCTCTAGAGTACTGAGAAGCAACGATGTTTGTCTAGAAAGTTAGGTGCATCTGACCCAGGGCATGATCTCCATAATTACTTCACAGTGCATCACAGAGCTGGACAATGACTAAGGATGACACAGTAAGAATAAATTCTTTTGAATTATGGTACTGAAGAAAAGTCTTGAACATACCATAGACCACCAAGAAAACAAATAATTTTGTCTTGGAGAGGGAGAAACTAAATTTCTCCTTGGAGGCTAGGATTTTGAATCTCTGTCTCACATGCTTTGGATATGTGGCCAGGAGAGAACAGTCTCTGGGGAAGGACATCATGCTTGGAAGGGTGGAGGGACAGCAAGGGAGAGGAAGAGCCTGGATGAGATGGATTTACACAGTAACTAGGACAATGGGGATGGGTGTGTTGGAGTCAGTGAGACTGTCTCAGGATAGGACAGGCTTCAGGGCTGTTGTACATAGCATCGCTATGAGTTGCAGGTGATTTAATAGCACGTACCAATAACAGCAAGGAAAAGTAGTTAAAAATGACTTTGCTGTATTTTCTTTTCAATATGTGGAAAATTATATCAATTCCACATATTTACACATATAACAAAGTATGTCAATTTAAAAAATGTACAAAGGAGTACAACTCAACTCAATGGAGTGAACTATCAGAGAGGTGAGGCCTTTGAATTGGCAGCCACACTCTACGGACTTTGCTACCACACCATTCCTAAAGTCCTTTAGGAGGAATGAGAATAAAAATATTTGAAAACCACTAGTGTAACTTCCCTGCTCACTTCTCCTCTCAGGAGATATTTCAACAAGTATAAAAAGAAGTCAAAGTCCACTCTCGGTGCAACTGGGAGACTTCTGTAGCTCAGAACCAAAATGTATGAAGGATTTTAAAATATGATACATGTGCAAGGGAAGATATCGCATGATAAAATCTGTGGTAACTGATGATAACCTCTGTGGCAACCGATTTCAAACAAAGCTGACAGAACTAGTACATTCAGCACTTTCTGAACAACATGAACTCCAATTAGAACATCAGCTATAACAAAAGCACCCTGTTAGATGACGAATTAGAAATGTTATTAAAGGTCCCTGATGACACAGTAGTTAAGTGTTTTGTTGGTAGTGGAAAGGTAGCTGACTCTTCAGGAGAAAAGACTGAACTATGTCGTGTAAGTGTTTACAGCCTAGGAAACTGTTCTAATCTGTTTATATGGTCCCTGTGAGTCAGGATTGATTCAACCACACACAATAGCAATAGAAACAAGGTAGGAATTTTAAGATCATTTGGTCAAATTTCATGACATATTTATTGTGACTATAATGTATTTAATTGTAGGTTGATTGGTGAAAAGTGGGTACTTTTACACTTTTGTCTCTTCCTATCCTGAGCACATCCATTTAGATCTTCTTTCATGGCTTTCCATAAAATTTGATAGACAATAACATAGTTCTTGAAGATGACCTTTGAGATCTTACCTTGATGAGTAGTAACTGAGATCTTGAAAGTTTTTGATCAGCCATCTAAGGTGCAGCTATTTGCTCCCTGTCCAGAGTAAACAAGAGGGAAGGAAATCAAAGGACAAATAGGACCATTCTCACATCAATCTTCACAGACCTGAAACCAAAGAATTACCACTGCTGAATGCTCCAAAAGGGATAATCATAACAGGAAGTACTAGAAAGAGTGGGAAAAGAATGCCAAACAAAACTCAAAATCATAAAAACACCTAAAAATGGGGAGGGGGGAACCCACAATCCTACTGGTCTGACAGACCGGTGAAAACCCTTGAGACCATGGTTCCTAGTCAACTTTTAAGCCTGAAACTGAACTTCAAATTTGAGTTAAGTAGACAGACATAGAGCTGTGAAATTGTTAATCTCTTCTCTGTCTTTCATGGCACTTCCAGGTGGCCTAAATTTGGTGCTATTTTTTTTTTGGCTATTCTTATAAAAGGTATTTATTTTCTTATAAAAGGTATGTGCAACAAGTTTGGAGAGTGAATTACTGATGGTACAAAATTATATCATTCTATCTCCAGCCTCTTTTCTGTCACCAAATCCATGTTTTCTGACTACTCTTCCTTCTTCTTTGTTCCCATATTTTGCATTCCAGTCACTCATTGTTAGTACATCTTGGTTGCATATTTGATTGATTTCTGCTAGGAGGACAAACAATTTTGTCCTGGAGAGGGTGAAGCCAGGCTACTCCTTGGAGTCAAGGATTCTGAAGCTTCATCTGACATACTTTGGACATGTTCTAAGGCAGGATCAGTCCTTGGAGGGGGACATCATGCTTGGGAGGGTAGAGGGACAATGCAGGAGAGGAAGACCCTGGATGAAATGGGACCCTGGATGAAATGGATTGATTCAGTGACTGGGGTAAAGGGTGGTAGGTTTGTCAGAGATAATAAGGTTGACACAGGTTAAAGGAGGGGTTAGGGCTGTTGTACATATGGTCACTATGAGTTACAGGTGACTTGATGACACATCATAACAACACAACTTCTCAAGTTGCCTTTTGAAATCTTCTGTTCAGCTCTTTTAATTCAGCATTTCTTTCCTTTGCTTTAGTCTCAGTCACATAGCTGTCATTAGGTTAATTATTGTTTTGGTACTTGCTGTCAACTTGATTCTGACTCCTGATAGCCCTATGTGTGTTAAATAGAGTTTTCAAGACTCTTCTGGCTCCAGGCACCAGTTTTTTACTAGTTGTTGAGTACATAACCATTTGTCCCATGCACATACACATGCTTACAAGATGACTAGGGGAGAAGGACTGTGGAAAGAGCTGTTGACAAGTATTGAAGGCAGGAGATATTTGCATAGAATGATGATAATTCAAGTTTCTTAACTCGTGTTAAGATCCTGAATGGCACAATGGTTAAGTGCATGGCTGTTAACCAGACTGACAGTTCAAACTCACCACAGCAGAAAGATGTGACAATCTCTTTCTGTCAAGATTAGTCTTGGGAATCCTATGGGACATTCAGACTCAAGGGCAAGGGGGGTTTTCACCGGTTGCTTGTGCTACTGCATCCTGTAGATGCCGACTCCAAGCACACAGCTTATCAAATAATAACAAATACAGTTTATCGAGCACTTACAGTGTACCATAATCTATTCTGAGTGTTTTGCATTTAGTGACTCAATCTTCATGTTATTCTTCTGAGGAAAACGTGGTAGCTTTGAGTGGTTAAGTAGGACATTTTATCACAGTCTGCCTCTAGAGGCTACTCCCTTAAGGTGCAGATGTATCAAGATGAACTCAGGCACCAATATTTTCTTTTTCTCTCAATTCCATCATTATACGCTAGAACTCTGGACCAGTTTTCTCTTTCAAATCGAATGACTGATTAGTGTGGACTGATTTCAGTAGTCACTTATAGGGAAGGCAGACTTAACAAAAGCAAGTAGGGAGCTCTGGTGACCTAGTGGTAAGAAATTGTGCTGCAATTCCAAAGACACATGGTTCTAATCCACCAGCTACTCAGTTGGAGAAGGATGGCCAGTTTCCTCTGGTGGGATTAACTGCTTCTGAAAACCCACTGGAGGATCAGTTATAGGTCGGTTCAGCCTTGACATTACACAACAACAACAACAACAACCTAAAGCATCAATCAAAAGGCTGTTGATTATTCAAGATCTGATTTTTACTGAAGAGCATTTTAATATCATAATAAATCCAAGATGTAAATGAATGATTTTCCCCCCAAAGCAGACAGTATAAGTAAAACAGAAATTATGTTACTCAGCAATATCTGAATGAAATATATACATGATGTGAATACTTAGATGATATTTTGAAGTACAAATTGAAATGTGATCATATATACTATTGTTTGATTAGAACCACTATTGGAATTACTGATGTGTCTGTACTAGCCCATAAATTCAATTATCATTATCATTGCTCTGAGTTGTAAGAGACAGATGGCTGACCCTTCAGTGGATTTTCTGAGACTATTAGTTGCATGGGAAGAGATTGTTTATCATTCTCTTGTGGAACTTCTAGCAGACTCAAACCACCAGAGAAACAAAAAGTGTACAAAAAAATAAAAGACATTTCAAAGGGGAAAAATTGCATATGAATGTGAAATATAATCACCATAGAATTATGCTGAGTCAGAAAAGTCAATTTTAAAGAGGTACATAACATATGACTCCCCCCAAAGATATATGTTATATAATATTCTTGAAATTACAACATCAGAAATTAATCAAAGATTAGTGGTTGCCAGAGGAAAAGGTAAAGTAACTGTTGTTGTTGTTGTTGTTAGGTGCCATCAAGTCAAGTATGACTCATAGCCACCCTATGAACAAAAGATCTGAAACCAGTTCTATCCTGCGTCATCCTCACACTTCCCATTGCAGCAGTCACCTTGTCAATCCACCTGGTGGAGGGTCTTCTTCTCCTTTGCTGACCCTCCACCCTTCCCAACATCATGTCTCTTTCAAAGGAATAACGCCTCCTAGCAATATGTCCAAAGTATGTGAGGCAAAGCCTCGTCATTCTTGCCTCCAAAGAGTACTCTAGCTGCACTCTCTCCAAGGTAAATCTATTCATTTTCTTGGCTGTCCATGGAATGTTTAGTGCTCTTCTCCAACACCACAGCTCAAAAGCATCAATTCTTTTTCTGTCATCCTTATTCATTGTCCAGATCTCAGCTGCATGGCTAGTAATTGGAAAGACCATGGCCTGAATAAGACACACCTTAGTCTTCAAACTGTCATCACTACTCCTCAATAATTTGGAAAGGTCCCTACCTGAAGATTTTCCCATTGCAATGTGTCTCCTTATTTCCTGCTCATACCAAGGTGTTAATTGTGGATCCAAGCAAGAAGAAGCTGTTGACAATTTCAATCTCCTTTCCATCCATCATGACAAAGCCTATTGGGCTAGTGGTAAGAATCTTTATTTTCTTGATATTGAGATGCAATCCATACTAAAGGCTGCATTCCTTGATCTTATGCAACAAGTACTTCAAATCCACTTCACTTTCAGCAAGCAAAGTTGTGTCATCTGCATAACAAGTTATTGATGAGTCTCCCTCCAATCCTGATGCCACATTCCTCTTCATAGAGTCCAGCTTCTCAGATAATTTGCTCAGCATATAAATGGAAAAGATCTGGAGATAGAACACATCCCTGATGCACTCTCTTTCCAATTCGAAACCATGCATTGCTCCTCTGCTCTGTTCACACAACAGCCTCCTGGTCCAAGTACAGGTTCCTCATGAGTACAATCAAGTGCACTGGGATTCCCATTCTTCTCAATGTCAGACACAACTTGTAATTCACACAGTCAATAAAGCACAAATAGATATTCTTATGAAATTCTTTAATTTCAGCCATGATCCATCTGATATCAACAGTGATATCCCTGGTGCCACCACCTCTTCTAAATCCCACTTGAACTTCTGGCAATTCCCAATCTATGTACTGTTCCAGCCATTTTTTAATGATCTTCAGCAGCATTTTGCTTCATCTTACTTTGATCCACAAGCCACACCCTTGGTACCAATAGTCAGGAGACGTATAGCATTGGGAAAGTCTGCAGTTAGGGACCTTTCCAAATTACTGTGGAGCAATGACATAAGTTTGAGGACTAAGATGTGTCTAAGTGAGGTTATGACCTTTTCAATCACTTGTCATGCATCTGAAAGCTGGACAATAAAGAAGGACAATAGAAACATGGATGTCTTTGAACTGTGGTGTTGGAAAAGAAAGCTGAATATCCCATGGACTGCCAAAAGAACAGAAATATATGTCTTGGAGAAAGAGCAGACAGAGTGTTCCTTGCATAAGGTTGGTGAAAGGAACACCCTGAAGCAGGTGGATTGACATAGTGACTGCAGCAAAGGGCATGAATGTGTCAGAGATTGTGAAGATGGTATAGGATAGGACAGGGTTCAGATGTGTTGTTCATAGGGTCACCATGAGTTGTACTTGACTTGACAGCACCTGAAAACAGCAACATAACATTATAGTTGATGGTCTGTTCCATAATCAGCACTTGGTCTGGTTTCGACTGCTGACACTCAGTTTATCTGATGATTCTTTTCACCGATTTAGTCATTCCGATTCCTGTATAGCCCCTCAGATGAGATGCATATATATATATAGTCACTATTTTCTGAACTTTATGAGGAAGAATGTGGCATCAGGATTGGATGAAGACTCATGAACAACATGCATTATACAGATGACAGAACCTTGCTCACTGAATGTAAGGAGGACTTGAAGCACTTGCTCCAAAAGATCAACGACTACAGCTTTCAATATGGATTGTGTCTCAATGTCAAGAGAACAAAAATTCTCATCATGGTCTAATAGGCAACATAATGGAGAAGAGTTTGAAGTTGTCAATTATTTCCATTTGTTTGGTTCCACAATCAATGCACTTGATATCAGTAGTCAAGAATCAAAAGACAAGAAAAAACTCCTTAATTCTTCCAATTACTGCATCTCCCCCTAGCACTCCAGGAAGCCTGAGCACATCCTTGGCGCTGGATTCTTAGGGCAGCAGTTCCAGTTCTCCTCTGTCTCATGTCAGTCGCTGGTTCTCCACCTCCTCTGCTGCTGCTGATTTAGTCCATCTATTGCAGGAACCTCTGACCTAAAAAAAGAACTTGATGCACTCTCAATTTTTTCATGGTGGTCATGAGAGTCTAATCTTTTGCCTCTAAACCTGCTCATTGTTAGCCTGGCAAGATGACAATCGCTCACTAATAATCTACAAAGCTTGTCTGCATGTTCTCTCCCAAAAGGTGATTTTGACCTCATTCAAATGATTAACCTAGTTCCAGCTAACCAAGTGGCGTATGTCAAAGCCAATGGCTAGGAAAACCATTTTGAGCAATCACACTGCACTGCAGAGGGAGAGTGATATGGCACCGGAGAGACAGAGAGAGACTAAGAAACAGAATGAGGCTGAGAGAGAGCAGGAGTAGTAGTAGCAGCAGTGGTGGCAGAGGCAACAGAGGTAGTGGAAGAAGCAGAGATCAATGGGAGACAGAGCTGTGGACTCCTGCCCCACAGAGCAAGAAAACATGCTGAGCTGATACTTTTGGGTACTTGCTGAGAGGGGTGGCTTGGCCAGCCCATGAAGATAGACCTGGACACTTTCCAGTATCGACTTACTGGCACAGCAGGGTAGTACATAATTGGCAAAGTTAAAGAGTTTTGGAACTCTTGCCCGAACAAGGAAGAGGCTAACAGTACACAACCAACAACCAGAGAGCATGGCTGGGGAAAGTGCCTCTCAAACAGTAATTGTAACATCCCTAAGAAACTCCATAATTGTATTGTGAGTTCTGTATGACCATTGCAATGAATTCTCAAACCCAGCAGAGATGCAGTAGTAGCTCGGAAGGGACAAGTGATGCTGGAATTGGTAGAAGTGTTGTACTTAGGGCAGGTGTGATGGCTTTGGAATCAGCTTTGAGTTGTTGATACTTTTGATGGAAATTCTTCCAGTCTTGTGAAGCCTGATACTGCTGCATTCATACTCCCTGTGCCATTTTAAAAAAAATTATTTTATTAATTTTAATGAACATTCACAGAGATTTTGGATTTCCATTCATTCATTGCTGCAATTTTCTCCCTATAATCTAATTAGGAGAAACCTAAGGAGGCCTGGTAGCTAAATGGTTAAGAGCTCAGCTGACTAATGAAACATTAGCAGTTTGGACCCAATAGTTTCTTTTCAAGAGAAAGATGAGGTGGTGTGTCTATACAGATTACAATTTTGGAAACCCTATGGGGACAGTTCTGCGGTCAATATGAGTTGAAATCCACTCAGCCATAACAAGTTGATTTGGGGTTTGCTTACCATCATATAGGTCGTGTGACCCTACTCCCTTTATATTGTGGTTGTCTTGTGATCTATATCTACCTTCACAGAGAACTCCATCAGTAATGTCCTTTACTTTTCTTTCAATAATCAACCATATTTTTAAGAACTCAAACACGAGAAAAGTCTATTATATTTACCCACCTATTCAACATATGTGTTGCCTTAATGTCTGATTTTCCAGATTTACATCAGGTATCTCCAAAGTGCTGAAGAGCAATGGTATCTCTTTGGAGACTAAGGTGCGTCTCATACAGGCCATGGTCTTCGCAATCACCTGTTATGCATCAGAGAGTTGGACAATGACCAAGGAGGATAGAAGGAGAATTGATGCCTTTGAGCTGTGGTGCTGGAGAAGAGTATTGAGAATACCATGGACTGCTAGGAAAACAAACAGATTTGTCCTGGAGAGGGTTAAACCAGGTGGCTCCTTGGAGGCAAGGATTCTGAGGCTCCGTCTAACATACTTTGGACATGTTGTGAGGAGAGACTGGTCCTTGGAGAGGGATATCATGCTTGGGAGGGTGGAGGGACAGCGTAGGAGAGGAAGGCCCTCTATGAGGTGGATTGATTCAGTGACTGGGGTAATCAGGATGGGAGTGTCAGAGACAGTGCGATTGGCACAGGACAGAGCGGAGTTTAGGGCTGTTGTACATAGGGTCGCTATGAGTCGCAGGCGACTCGACGGCACATAACAACAACAACAACAACATGTTTTCGTTCTTTTTGGAGCCTGTCTGCTATCTAAAATTCTCTGTTTTTTTTCTTTCATCATTCCTGTGACAGCTAACCTCCGCCTTGGCTTTGATTTTGTGCAGAGATGCTTTTCTTCCCCTTCTCTGAGGCGATATAAGACCTTTACTCAGTAATCTCAGCACTCAGCTCAGTATGGACTCCTGCCACTCCACAGGGATAGGAAGTTTTGCTTCACTTCCTCCGCAGCCCTCAGGCCCGTCTTTGCTTTTGGTGAAACATTTCAGTAGGTCATATAGCCCTGCTGTATCCACTTGCCATACAGAAGTAACGTGTAGTTGCTGTGAAGCTGAACACTGTGACAGTGATGTGTCAAATGCAATAATGGTTACACCCATGGTGGACAGTGTTTCCAACAAGCTTGGAAGCAGGAGTGGCATCCACTTCCATAAATAGCTTGCCTCCAGAAACCCTATGAACCTGGAGCAAGAATGAAAGTCATGCAAGTGTCGAGGACTTTCATTCATAGGGTTGCTATGAGACATCTACTACTCGACGGCACTTAGCAACAACAGCAACCTCCTCCTCAAGCAATGGATTTCTGCTTCACATGTGAGTGAAAGGACTTGATGTTTTCCCTCAGTGTCTGAAATCTTATGTTTCATAAAAAGAAAGTTCCAGGGAAACAGGTAAGAACTACGCCTGTTGTACAATAGCAGCTGATCCCTTGCTGTATGATCATGCCACTAAGGGGAGGTTCTCTTGTCTCCTACCTTTTCCTCAGTGTTTCTAGTATATTAGAGCTTAAAATCTGAAGGACTTAGTTTGCACAACACAAATGCCTATGGCAGGGAGCTCCGGTGGCCTAGTGGTAAGGAGCTGCACTGCTATCCCAAAGATACACAGTTTGAATCTACCAGCTGCTCCTTGAGAGAAAGCTGGGCAATCTCTTCCTGTGTGATTTATAGCCTCTGAAAATTTGCTGGAGGGTCAGTAATAGTAGGAGTAGGTTCTGACTTGATGATACACAATATCAACGTCTACAGTAGAGTCTTCTGGCAGCGCAGGAGTTTGTGGTGGCTTCTCCCAGGCTCCTCTTGCTGCCTGACCCGTGGAGGCCCAGTTTTACTAAGACTTTATGACTTTTTAATGTGTGGTAGTTGCAGGTGGCAATGGAAGGGTCACCAGAACCTCAGGCAGCCAGGAGGGAGGGAGCTGGAGAGTCCTTGGAGTTGCTGGGATTGCCCTTCCTTCGTCCCCTCCTGCCCACCATGAGGATGAACTCAGCTGGCATCCCTGCTTTCGAGAAGGACCATCTCTGGATGTATCTCCAGACACTCGGCTTCGAGGCTGGTCCGGCCACCATTACCTGTGGGACGATCGTGTAGCTCACACACTTTGCACCAAACATGTATGACAAGCTGAACCATGTTGCCTTTCAAATAGTTTCTTATTTTTTATTTCAAATGCTAACCAGTCTCTTAGCAAAGAAGTTTTCAAGTTTTGCTGGCCTCCATTTGACCAAAAACGTGCTGCTGAATTCTGGAAACCTTGCTGAGAATGGTTAAAAACCTTATCCATAGCAGACCCCTAACTCCATTTTGATTCTTGACATAAATTCAGATGTCATTTGAGTTTCTTTCTAACTAGTAAACACCCCACTTAACTGTGCTGAGCAAGTCATTGGGGAGCACAAGGAGGGCCAGCTCACCCTCAGAATTACCCAGAAGAAACTGAGAACTCATTTGACCATATCTTTAATTATTTACCCCCAATACCAAAACCCACTTCCACAGAGTTAATTCCAACTCATAGCGAGCCTCCACCTATTTTCTGAGGCTGTAAATCTTTGTTATACCTCAGAGTCACATGGCCATGAGGGAGCTCTGGTGGCCTAGTGGTGAGAAATTGCACTACCCACCGAAATGTACACAGTTTGAATACAGCTGCTCCATGGGAGAAAGGTGGGCAATCTCCTCCCCTGTAATTTACTGCCTCTGAAAACCCGTCAGAGGATGAGCCTGAGTTGGTTCTGACTCGATGTTACACAACAACATGGCCATGACTATTTGCTACGTGGTGTGGTGGCCAAAGTCCCAGAATCAATCTTGCAGGCTTTTTGCATCTTCAGTTGTGTCCCAGTCATGGTCTTTTGTCAGCTTCTGCAGTCATTCTTACAACAATAATGAGTCATACCTGCCACCAGTTAGGATTTTGTGGTGCTTTTCCTCTGTTTTAGGTCATGACCATGATTCAGTAGACTCCATTGGCATCATGCTTTATTGTTTCCCTCATCCAAGGACGGTTGGTCTATGTTGTCTTTCCCCCGCAGAGCACTGCTAAATACCAGGTGGATATCTTTGGAATGGAATGTGTATGTTGATGGCTCTTCACTCTTCCAAAGTAGTCTGAAAGCCTACAATTGGCCTTGAAGAATTTGGAAAAATTTTAGTTGATTTCTTCTTAATCATTTGAATGTCAGCCTCCTTTTACCCTGCGCTTGGGATAAAATACAAAGGGCTCTGTATCTCTTTGCTCTCTTGGAAGGACAATGTTCTCAGTGCCATTCATGTGACCTCAGATTTCTTATGGGCTCAAAAAGTTATGCTTTCAGGACTTATCCAACATTTACTTTGCTAAAGTTGGAGTGCTGTTCTCTTACATCATCCCACATTATCAATACAAACACAAACTCTATGAATATACCTTAATGGTTTCTTGTCAACAGTTCTTCAAGAGCCCTGGTGATGTAATGTATTAAGTGTTTAGCTAAAGTGTGTCACAATCAAACACTTGTAATTTAGAATTCACAAAGTGTTCTGTGGAAGAAAGATGGAGAGCTTCCTCTGGTAACAATTTACAATCTCAGAAATCCCATACCATGAGTTGGAACTAATTTGATAGCAATGCATTTTGGGATTTGTACTTATCAATTTCTAGAAGTGCAATTGAATCCAAGGATATTAAAAAAAACATTTTAAAATAGAAAAGATTAGTTGATCCTCTTGGGAGAACCTGGAACATGTATTTCCTCCAGCTACTATCCAGATTTCTAACTTCCATACCAAATAGAGCTATCATGTTATTAGGGTATATATGCATTTGATTAAAACACACTGAACTAAGAAAACAGACATATTTTTAAAAAAACTAAAAACAAAAAACCAAGGACATAGTTCTAAACTAATAGGTAGGACTATATCCCTGGATTTTCATCATTAGAACATTTGATAATGAGATTCTTTGGGGATTTCAATAGTCACATCTCCTAAGAGAATGTTGTAAAGATCACCTTGAATCAGCTTTAACTTTGGGGAGAAATGTTTCATAGATATATCAACATAACTGGACTGAGTTAATGCTAAAACATATTACTAGGAAAATAACAGCAATAACTCTAATAGGTAGTTGGGGAAAGAAGAAAACACATTTGGTACCAAGATGTTATAAGTATATTTGACCAGATTCCCAAATCTGTTAACTCTAAAGATATTTCCTCCTATAACTCTAGATTCCCAAAAGTTGCAATCTTGAAATTATCTCTAAAGGTTCATTACTAGCCCTGACCCAACATCCCTATGGAATTACTCCTCTTCTGGTGAGCTAGTCTGGGTAACCAAGACTCTTGCTTATAGTAGTTGTGGTTTGCATATTGTTACAGTAGTGAGGACTGTGCCAGCAATTTTTCTATCGTAAGCAAGGTCATCAATGGTAGACAAATTTTAGCAGGTTCCTAGGGAATTATCAAGGCTAGTTGACATAACATGGCACAAAAAGACAATGTTCTATATCTTTGGTGAGTAGCAACTGGGGTCTTAAAGTCTTATCAACCGCTATCTAAAGTGCAGCAGATATTGGCTTGCCATGTGGGACAAAAATAAAGACTATTAATCCAAAAGATTACTGATTCACTAGAATTTCAGTCTCCATGACTATGACACCAAAAGAACTAGATGGTGTCCAGAGACCACTACTGACCACTCTGAAATGGATCAGATATGGATGCCCACTGTTACTACTTCTATTCAATCTTATATTGGAGGTGCTTGCTAGGGCAATATGACAAGAGAATTAAATAAAAGGCATCCAGATTGACAAAGAGATTGTTAAACGGTCACTATATGCAGATGATAAACACAGCATACACAGAAAATCCCAAGAACTCAACAAAAATACTCTTCGAGCTAGTAGACTAACTTAGTAGAGTGGCAGGATATAAGATCAATATCCAAATATCAGTGAGATTCCTCTATAGTAACAAAGAGAACTCAGAGAAGGAAACCAAGAAAGCAATACCATTTACAATAGCCAACAATAAATTGAGATGCTTGGGACTGAACCTAACTAGAGACACAAAAGACCTATTCAAAGAAAACTACAGAACACTTATGTAGCATACAATTAAAAAAAAAAACCTACGTAAATGGGAAAATGTGCCCTGTTCATGGATAGGAAGACACAATAATGTGCAAATGTCAATCTTACCAAATGCAATTTACCCGTTCAATACAAACCCAAACCAAATACCAAGTTCATTTTTCATTTTTCTCCTTTCAAGGAGATTGTAGAGGAAAGAGACCCCTAATAAGCAAAGCACTTCTGAAAAACAAAAATGAAATGGGAGGTATAGTACTCCCTGACTTCAAAATCAACTATAGAGTGGTAGTAAACAAAACAGCATGGTACTAGTATAATGACAGGGACATAGACCAATGGAACACAATTGAGAACCCAGAAATGAACCCATCTATCTTTGGTCAGCTGATATTTGACAAGGAAATAAAACCTACCAAATGGGGAAATGACAACCTCTTCAACAAGGGGTGCCAGCAAAACTGGATTGCTACCTACAGAAAGCTGAAACAGAATCCACATCTCACACTATACACAAAAAATCAACTCAAGGTGAATCAGAGACTAAAGCCCAAAATCATAAATTTCATCAGAGACAAACTGGGATCAAGCTTAGAAGGCCTAGTCTGTGTTATAAAGAGACTACCAACTACAGCCAGAAATGCACAGTCTGGAGAGGATAAAACTGATGAATGAGACCTTCTCAAGATTAAATCTCTCTGCAAATCAACAACTTCTTCAAACAGAGTGGAAAAAAAAAACCTACTGACTAAGGGAAAAAAAACCACAAACAAAGCAAAAATTTCTTAATACCATCTCAGACAAGGGTCTCATATGAAAAGTTTACTAAATCCTACTGGGCCTCCACAAGAAAAAGATTGATAACACAATAACAAAATGCACAAAAGACATGGAAAGACTTTCCAAAGAGGAAGATACTCGGATGGCTAACAGACATGAAGAAATGTTCAAAATTACTGGCAAGGAGAAAGATGCAAATCAAAACCACAATGAGATACCGGCTCACTCCAGTAGCAGTGGCAAAGTTAACAAGACAGCAAGTAATAAATGTTAGAGAGGATGTGGTGAGATAGCAACTCCTATACACTGTTGGTAAGATTGTAAAATCATACAACCACTCTGGAAGGCAGTTTGGCGTTTCCTCAGAAAGCTGAACATAGAAATTCTATATTACCCAGCTATTCCACTGCTTCGAATATACTCTAAGAAAGTAAGAACTGAGGCACAAACAGAAACTTGTACCCCAATGTTCATAGAAGCAGTATTCACCATCAGGAGAACATGGAAACAGCTCAGATGTCCAACCACAAATTAATGGATTGAGAAATTACGTTACATTCACACAATGAAATGCTATGCAGCACACAGGAGCAATGAATTTCTAAATCACTACCAAACTTTGAAGGGACTGGAGAGCACTATGTCAAGTGAACTAACTCAGTCTCATAAGAACAAATACTGTATAATACCATTATTGTAGAACCTGTATCCAAGCAGTGCGGGAGTGTGAGAATAGAGGGGTGAGGATGGGCAGGGAGGTAATCATAGAGTCATACAATTTTATGGGTAGTGGGAGGAATGAGAAAAAGAAATAGGAAAGATTTGATGTGGAAAATAATGTATGCGAACTTTCTAAGTAAACTAAAAGAAAATAAAATTAAAAATTTTAAAATAAATAAATAAAATGAAATAAAAAGAAAATCAACTCAAGGTAGATTAGAGACCTAGAGGGAAAACCTCAAACCATAAAGATCATAAGAGACAAAATAGGACCAAACTTAGAAGCCCTAGCCTATGGCATAAGTAGGCTTGTGACTAGAGTAGAAATATACAACCAGGAGAAGATAAAAATCAACCAATGGGACCTTCTAAAAATCAAGTCCCTGTGTGCATCAAAATCTTTTTCCAAGAAGGTGAAAATAAATCTTACAGACTGGAGTGGGGATGGGGGAAGCATTTGACAATGGCATCTCAGACAAGGGTCTCATAGAAAAAAAAATTACAGAATATTACAGGGCCTCCACATGAAAAAGGCTGATAAGCCAATAACAAAATGGTCATAAAACAGAGTTTTCACAGAAGAAGACATTCAATAGCCAACAGGCACATGAAAAAATGCTCAAAATCACTGGCAATAAGAGAGATGTGTATCAAAATCACAATGAGATACCATCTCACCCCAATCGCAGTGGCTAAGTTTAACAGGACAGCAAGCAATAAATGTTGGAGAGAATGCAGAGAAATAGGAACTCTAGCATTCCTTCAAATCACTCACATTTTTATAGAACTGTCCTTTCAAGATTTAGAAAAAAAGGAAGATACTTTTTTATTTCTTTTGCCTTTTCACCCCTGGTTTTAGTTCTTTTGCCGTTACTTCCCATGCTGGAAGAAAAACATACTTGGACATCATTAGTTCTGTGCAGGTTTCTGTGCTCAGGGTAATCTTTAAAAAGCCTTGGAATCTCGTCGCCTGCCTGAGCAAAATCAAACCTATCTGTTGCCTGTGAGTTGATTTCAGCTTATGGCAACCCTATATTTGTCTTAATAGAACTGCTCTATAAGATTATCACTGCTTGGTGGGCTTTCCCCCACCCCCAATTTTTAAAATTATTATTGTTGTTGTTATACGTCTTCGAGTTGCTTGCGACTCATAGCGACCCTATGTACAAGAGCCCTAAATGCTGCTCTATCCTGTGCCAACCTCGCCATCTCAAACCCACTCATTCCCACCACCCCAATCACAGAATCGATCCATCTCATCGAAGGTCTTCCTCTCCTGCACCGTCCCTCCACTCTCCCAAACATGATATCCCTCTCTAAGGACCAGTCCCTCCTTGCAACATGCCCAAAGTATGTCAGACGAAGCTTCAGAATCTGACTCCAAGGAGCATTCCGGCTTCACACTCTCCAGTACAAACCTGTTTGTTCTCCTAGCAGTTCATGGTATGTTCAACACTCTTCTCCAACACCTCAGCTCAAAGGCATCAATTCTCGTTCTATCATCCCTAGTCACTGTCCAACTCTCCGATGCATAGCACGTAATTGTGAAGACTATAGCCCAGATCAGGTACACCGTAGTTTATTTACAATATTCGAATACATTGTTTTCCAGAACAGATTCTTCCAATTTCCCTTACCTTCCCATTAAATTGTACAACTCCATGATTAATGCCCCCTGCCCATCCTCATCCCTCTACTTCTACCCCTCCCCCCTTGGATCCTTATACTCATTCTACAATAATGGATTTATACAATATTTGTCCTTATGGGACTGAGTTAGTTTACTCAGCATAAGGTTCTCCAATCCTTCCCAAGTTAGTAATAATTTACAAAATCATTGCTCCTAAGTGCTGCATAGTATTCCATTGTGTGAATGTACCATAATTTGTCAATCCATTTGGTTGTGGTTGGGCATTTGGGATGTTTTAATGTTCTTGAGATAGTGAATAATGCTGCTATGAACACTGGTGTACAAGTCTCCATTTGTGCCTCAGTTCTCATTTTCTCAGGGTATATTCCAAGTAGTGGAATAGCTGGTTCTTATGGAATGTCTATGTTCAGCTTTTTGAGGAAGAGCCAAACTGCCTTCCAGAATAGTTGTACCTTTTTAAAATCCCACAAACAATGTGTGAAAGCTCCCACCTCTCTACATCCGCTCCAACATTTTTTATTTGCTGCCTTATTAAACTTTGCCACTGTTAAGGGCAGGAGATATGGATTAGATGTGACTATTATTTTTCCCTATTTATGTAACAGACCACAACACAACATAGAGAGAGCTTTATGTTGGCCTAGTGGATAGAAAATTATGCTACCAAGCCAAAATTGGGTGATTTTAATCTGCAGATCTCAGGCCTAGTTTTGATTGTTTTTGGGCAAACAGTCTTCTAAGTGGTATAGCACTTGTCTGTTCATTTGCGGTACAGAAGTAGCACATAGTTGCTGTGATGCTAAACATTGTGACACTGATGTGTCACATGTGATAATGGTTACCTATGGTGGACAGTGTTTGATAGAGCTTCCTTATTAAAAGCTGTTAACTTAGAAGCAGGAGTGGCATCCACTTCTGATATTGCTTGCCTCCAGAAACCTAATGAACTTGGAAAAACAATGAAAGTTGTACAAGTGTTCAGGTCTTTCATTCACAGAGTCTATGATTCGACGACACTTAACAACAACATACACTGTTGATGAGATTGTAAAATGGTACGAACACTCTGGAAGGCAATTTGGTGTTTCCTCAAAAAGCAGAACATAAAGGAAAGAATTATTGAAAAGGAATAGGGACCTCTCTAAAGTACTGAAGAGCAATGGTGTCTCTCTGGAGACTAAGGTGCATCTGATACAGGCCACGGTCTTTGTAATCACTTGCTATGCTTCAGAGAGTTGGACAATGACTAAGGAGGATAGAAGGAGAATTGATGCCTTTAAGCTGTGGTTCTGGAGAAGAGTATTGAGGGTACCATGGACTGCTAAGAAAACAAACAAATTCATCCTGGAGAGGGTTAAACCTGTCTGCTCCTTGGAGGCAAGGATTCTGAGGCTTTGTCTGACATACTTTGGTCATATTGTAAGGAGAGACTGGTCTTTGGAGAAGGACATCATGCTTGGGAGGGTGGAGGGCAGGCGCAGGAGGGAAAGGCCTTCTAGGAGGTGGATTGATTTGGTGACCAGGGTAATTGGGATGGGTGTGTCTGAGACAGTGAGTTTGGCACAGGACAGAGCAGAGTTTAGGGCAATAAATGGCACATAACAACAACATAGCAACAACAACAGCAACATATGATTAACTATCATTTGTATGATAACAGTCTGGAATAGGAGCTGCATAGCAAAGTGGAGTGGGAAGGGGGGAGGGGAGGGAGGAAATTATGTAACAATGAATGATTTTTTTTAAGTGAATTGGTGGGCATTGAGAGGAAATGTGCTACAATGAATAAATGAAAATCCAACTTTTATGTAAAGTTTCCTTAAAATCACGATTAAAAAAAAAGCTGAACATATAAATCCTATATGACCATATATTCCACTGCAAGGAAATTGGGACTGAAATACAAATGGAGATATGTACATGTATGTTCATAAGAAATTGTGAGGCTTGGGTATATTTAGTAATTTCATAATAGCATAAATCACAATAGCAAGAAAATTGTAACAGCCCTAATGCCCGTCAACAAATAAATGGATTGAGAAATTGTGGTACATTCACATAATGGAATACTATACAGCACTAAGCAATAAGAGTTTCATAAAATACTACGTAACATGGAAGAATCTAGAGAGTATTATGCTGAGTGTGCTAACATAAGACCATTGTCATCAAAACAGAAGGATAACTGAGTGTATAAAAAATAACTGAATATTAAAAAGAGTTAAGGGTAATGATGAACAAGTTAAAATGGTGATTAATTTTATAAAACATAATGCATGAGAAAAAAACCAAAAAAAATAATTGCATGAGACTGTTTTTATGAAACACAGTATGAATGAATAGTAGTGTGAAGCACAAGGTATATGACCTCTGTAAGCGCACTAATAAAAATAAAATGTTAAAGGAAAGGTGGAGTGAAGTGGATAAAGAGGAAGGGTAGAAATTACTAGGATAGGAGAGTTTAGTGGACAGATGTAGGAGGTGAAGAAATAGGAAAGAGTCAATGAGGACTTGAAAAGATAAGATAATAAGAGACATAAATCATAGTAATTAATTACATAGAACATAATGTATGCTGAAACTGAGGAGGACCTGAAGCGCTTGCTGCTGAGGGTCAGGGACTGCAGCCTTCAATGTGGACTGAGGCTCAATGTCAAGAAGACAAAGATTCTCACCACTGGACCAATTGGCAGCATCAGGATGGATGGTGAAGAGATTGAGATTGTTCACAGCTGTAGTTTGCTTGGCTCCACAGTCAACACTCTTGGCACCAGTAGCCAGGAAATTAAAAGACGTATTGCCATGGGAAAGTCTGCTGTTAGGGACCTCTCCAAAATTCTGAAGAGCAATGGTGGTGTCTCTCAGAAGATTAAGGTGTATCTCATACAGGCCATGGTCTTTGCAAACACATGTTATGCATCAGAGAGCTGGACAATGACCAGGGAGCCAGGGAGGATACAAGGAGAATTGATGCCTTTGAGCTGTGGTTCTGGAGAAGAATATTGAGTGTACCATGGACTGCTAAGAAAACAAACAGATTCATACTGGAGAGGGTTAAACCAGGCTGCTCCTTGGAGGCAAGGATTCTGAGACTTCGTCTGACATACTTTGGTCATGTGGTAAGGAGGGACCAGTCCTTGGAGATGGACATCATGCTTGGGAAGGTGGAGGACAGGCACAGGAGGGGAAGGCCTTCTAGGAGGTGGATTGATTCAGTGACTGGGGCAATCGAGATGACTGTGTCAGAGACAATGAGATTGGCACAGAACAGAGCAGAGTTTAGAGCTGTAGTCTGGGAGAAAGTTGATTTAAGCCATCAAACGTGTAGTAGGTTTTTATAGCAGCCCTAGTAAGCAAATGCAGACCATAGAAGGGAAGAAGCTAAAATATCTACGTGCATTTACCCCCAGGTTTGATAGAACCCTGCCAATAGATCCCCTTATCCTGTTTGAACTGGGCTTCCACCATAACTGGAGACTTCCAAGAGCCTTAGAAAAGGCCTTAACATTCTTTTAAGTAGAAAATAAGAACATTCTATAAGAAAGAATAACTTCCTGCCGAGAGCAGGGGTCAGATATTTCTGTATACTCTAGAGGGCTCCAGACAAGCTAACCTACTGTCAATAAGGAACCACTTGGGAAAATGAGGCCAGACAAATTAACCTGCATGACAGAAGAAGTAAAAAAACAAAACCAAAAAAAAGGACTCCATATAGAATTTCTAAACGATCTATTTACTCTAATGACTACATTGTCATTTCACTGCTTTTGAAAACTTAAATTCCACTTAGGGAAAGGAAGGGAAACTGCTACTTATTGATGGCAAAGTCTCTGCAGGTGTTTTGCACACAGTTTTGCATTTGGTTGTCACAGTTGCCCTGAGAGAAAGACAAGCAGTGTTGTTTCTTAGATTTATTGATGAATTAATTAAGGTTCAAAGTCTAACAGCTAGTGGAACCGGGTGTTTTACTTACCTCTCTTCTCCTCCAAAGCTTAAGCCCCTGTTCCTTTTCTCCAGTTTTCTTAGAAAAGAACGCCTCTGAGGTCTTTAAAATGGTGGGTAATATGGTTCAAAATGGTGTGGGCAGGTACATATATTTCTGTAGAAAAAATCATTTTCATAATATTTCTTAACGATATTATGGTCCCAGAAGCTGAAGAATTCTTTCTGGAATCTACTATTGTCATTATGCAGATTGCCTGTGTGGTGTCACATTGCTAGGGTGAATTTTTTTTTTTTCATCTCAGAAGCCAGATCTGTAATTTTTCTGTTTCAACAGAAATTCAGGTTCAAGATAGGTTCATCATAGATAAGACTATGGATTGGTGATCAATTTCCACTAATCAAGACCCTATACTTACTTGTCAGGAAACAGTGCCACAGCGAACTAGTCTTCCTTCAATGGGGAGTTAGTGACCTCTCTTTGTTGGGAGGGACCTACTTGAAACAGCTGCCTTTCCTATACAGAATGGTTTACAGTCCAAGAGCATAGGGTGACTATTTCTTGATACCACCTGCTACAATCAACAAAGTCCGCTGTGTAAAATGTCCTCCTTCTTTCATGCCTTAATGTTGCTGTCCCGCCAAGGTTGCTATGCTTTGTTTTCTGTTCATACTTCCTCCTCCTCTATCAGTGTGTAAGCATATCAAGCACAGGTACTGTGTTGTCTTGATCTCTACATTCAAATCACTGTAAACTCACTGCTGTAGAGTAGGTTCCAACTCATAAGGAGCTTCGATTCGACTTCCAAATGCTTAGATCCTTATGGGGGGAAAAGAATGCTCATCTTTCTCGCATAGAGTGTCAGTGCATTTGAACCGCCAAACCTTCAGTTAGCAGGTCAATGTGTTGTGAACTATGCCCTCAGGGCTCCTTTCTTTCTGTCTCACTGATACCAAGTACAAGGCCTGTTGTATAGGAGGTACTCAGTAAATGTTAGATGGAAGGGAGGACGGGTGGATTGGTGATATGCAGATGGTAGAGAGATAATTGAATATGCATAGATGCAGGGCCTTTGTAATGTCAGTAAACGCAGGACTCTTGGATTGTTTGAAGCTGTGGTAAAAACACATAGTATCAACCCAGGGCTATAACACGTATGCTTATGTATAAGTTACAGGGATATGTTGCAAAACATCTACTATGTGATGGTGAGAAATAGGATGCTATGTAACTTGGCCATTGTGTGAACATGCCATTTAAACCCATCTGGGAGCTCACTCTCAAGCATCCTCATCACTGCTGCTCTTGCGGTGACGGACTCTCCTGCTGCTGTTACTGGTGGCGCTGTCAGACCCTGGAGGACCTGGTGGAGGTCAGTGGCCACTGCAGTGGATTAGGCGCAGAACAAGCAGCAGCCAACTGGGAAGGGGCAGAGTGCGCCCTACTTCACCTGCTTGCCGTGACACCACTGCTGCCTGCCCACAGGACAAAGCCCAAGAACCCATTAGCCACTTCTAATAGCATCTGACCCTCTGTTCAGCTAGCAGTGCAACACCACCAGGGCTCCTTCACGGGCCAGTCTTGGAAATATTACCCTCTACTTCCCCTGTCTATGTCCCACCCACGGTTCAGTGTTGCAGAGGCCAGGTTTGTGATAATGTTTGTTACTTTACGTTACGTTATGTTACTTTACGTTATGTTATGTTACGTTACGTTACCTTACCTTACGTTACGTTGCCTTACGTTGTTTTGTGCAGTCAAGTCAGAACCAACTCATAGCTGTTCCTACAGCAGGTTTTCCGAGGCTTTAAATCGCATAGGAGGAATTTGCCCATCTTTCTCCCACGGTGGATTCCCATTGTCTGCCTTTGGGTTGGCAGTGCAGCTCTTTACCAATAGGCCACCAGGGTTCCCTACCACCAGAGAGAGAATAAAAACAGAGCTACACTCCCTTTTTTAAAAAGAAGTCTTACGATCTTATGAAACCACAGTTGGACGTCGTCCAAATGTAAGTAAAACGAAGCATACCTGTATTACTATATTAATGACATTAAAAATTATAACCAATGACATTTGAAATATTTTTGTAGGTGAAACTTTATTAGGGATCTCTGGTGGCCTAGTGGCAAGAAGCTGTGCTGCAATCTCAAAGGCACGCGGTTCGAGGTCACCAGCCACTCTGAGGGAGAAGGATAAGCAAATCTCCTCCCATGCGATTAACTGCCTCTGAAAACCCACCAGAGGGTCACCTATGGGTCAGCTCTGACTCAATGGGACACAAGAACAACAACATTATTTGGACTAAATGAGTTACTATTTATAAAGGCCTTAGAATAGGGCCTGACGTATTAAAAGGAAGAAATGTTGTCGCCAGTAGAAATCCTTTCTTATCTTACTACTATACCTCTTGGTGCCTTTTCTGCCACTGGGAATGTCCTTCTTTGCTCCCTCGGTATGTAATAAAGAATTTACCCTTTTTCAGAGAGAATCATGGTGACATGGTGTAGAGAAAGGTTGCCAACCAAAAGGTGTACGGTGGTTCAATTCCACTAGCAGCCCAGAGCTGAGGAAGCTAGACAATATCCTTTGAAGATTTAAAGCCTTAAAATCCAATGGGAGATCACTTAGACTCCACTTGATGGCTGTGGGTAACGAGACCTTTGGGCCCCCATTAGAAGGCACAACTCCAGCATAGCAGTGATGATGAACATGGCACAGGTCTCCTTCCCTTATACATAAGGCCAGTTTAGACTCCATGGCATCTAACTACAAAGATGTGAGACTTCCAACTTTGTTTTGTTCTTTCTAGATCCTTTGAATTTTCATATCCATTTTTAATGGCAACTAATAACAACTCATAGCTGACCCTCCTGCAGGTTTTCAGAAGCTGTAAATCACAAAGGAGGAGCTTGTCCCTCTTTCTCTCATGAAGCAGTGGGTGGATTCACACCGCTTAGGCGCCATCAAGTTGGCTATGGACGCTGGAGACCTTCTGAACGATAGATCCAAACCTTGCCCTTTCCTGCGCCATCCTCACAATCTTTACCATGCCCAAACCCATTGCTGCATTCACTGTGTCAATTCGTCTTGTTGAGGATCTCTCTCTCCATTCTCTGACCCTCTGCTTTTCGCAGCGTGATGTCTTTTTCCAGGGACTAGCACCTCCTGTGCCAGCATGTTCTAAGTACATGAAATCAAATTTCACCGTCCTTGCCTCTAAGGAGCATCCTGGGTGCATTTCCTTCCAGACACATTTGTTTGTTCTTTTGGCAGGCCATGGCATATTTAGCATTCTTCATCAGCATCACAACCGAAAGGCATCAATTCTTCCTTTTCACTGTCTGATTTTTGGATACATAGGTAAATATTGGAAAAAACCATGGCTTGGATCAAGAGCTTCTTAGTCTTTAACACATGCTGTGGTAAAGTACATAGTGTTATTGTGTACTTTCAGTCTGAAAGCTCACTCTCCAGGAGAGGAGTCAGAGGCATTTAATCCCACAGTGTTTAAGCTAATCTTTCTCTAACTGCAGAAGTAATTTACTTTTAAATTACAAAGGTAATCTAATTTACCTTTGAAAACTGGCTGGAGGGTCAGCTATGAATTGGTTCTGACTCAACAGTACACAACAACAACAACAACAATCTCCCTTCAGGAGGCCCTAAGGTCAAAGTCTGAGAGTGATTTTCCTTGGTAAAGACATTTCAAAAGTTTCCAAAATCTGATGAAAACATTAAGAGATTTACATCTTTTCAGGGGGTGAGTGGCCCAGAAAGTTAGCCATTGTTGCTTTATTTATTTAAAATGAAAAATTTTATACTGGTTTGTTAACAAAGTTTGTATACATTGTGTTTCACACCAGACTTTTCCCATTTCCTTTACCTACTCCTCCCTCTACCCATCAAATGGTGCGACCCTATGAGTATACCCCTGCCCATCATAACCCCTCTGCTCCTACCCTCCCGATCGTAGGAACTCACACACGTTTTACTAGTTATCTTTCTATTTCTACAATAATGGTATTATACAATATTTGTCCTTATGGGACTGAGTTTTTCACTTAGCATAATACTCTCTAGACTCTCCCAAGTTACATAGTATTTTTTTAAAATTGTTGCTCCTGATTGCTGTGTAGTATTCTCTAAAAGAGACGAAGACAGACTGTACAACCAGAGTTTGTAAATGTGATACTGAAAGAAAAGGGAGGCGGGCAGACTGCAGTCTCTTCCCTTCTTTTCAATGGAAAGAATTAAAATATATACTTTTTTTAATTGTATTTGCCCTTACAACCCTTTCTCTGTATAACTGTGAAATAATATTACAATTTTCTAATTATTTCCATTGTTCTTTTACCTTTCGCTGGAATAGTTGTCATCACCTAAATATCCAGCAAATACATGCTAAAATGTACAAAGAATTAAAAAAAAAAAGGAATTCTTAAATTGAGTACATTATTTATACATCTTTTTAATATGTTTTGAATATTTTTGTCATTCTGGTAGGTATAATAAGAGACTAATGTCTTTAAAATTCCTCTCAGTCACATGATTTTGTTGATGCTACCACAATGTTTACTACCAAGCAAGTAATGATTATGGTAAAGGAATCCTGTTATATAACTCAATATCTAGTTAAATTTAACAGCTATTAAAATGTGTGTGTGTGTGTGTGTGTGTGTAAGTAACACAGAGCCCTGGCATTGTAGCACATAACATAACCGATAGCTAGCCAAAATATCAGGAGTTTGAATTCACCTGTAGCTCTGAGGAAGAAAGGTGGTCAGTCCCCTCCAATGAAGATTTATAGCCTTGGAAGCATAGTCTTTCTCAATACCATCAGTTTAGAACCCCCTCATAGCTGATTTGTGAGTTGTGGTGTTGGAGAAGTACTGACTATCCCATGGACTGCCAAAAGAACAAAAATGTGTCTTGGAGAAGGTACAACCAGAGTACTCCTTGGACACAAAGATAATGAAGCTTCATCTTTTATATTTTGGACATGTAGCCAGGTGAGACTATTCCTTGGAAAGATGAAGGGTCAGTGAAAGAGAGGAAGACCTCCAACAAGATGAATTCACATGGTGACCTTAGCAATAGGCTTTGGTGTGTCAAAAATTATGAGAATGGCACAGGATAGGGCAGGGTTCGCTTTAGCTAATTCATAGGGACACTATGAGTCGTATTCCCCTTGGTAGTACCGAACAATAGCAACAACAATAACTGCCACTTAGCAGGTGTGGAGGGGCTGTGAATCATGCGGGAGGGAGATTGCCTATTTTTCTCTTGAGGGACAGCTGGTGGAATTCAGTGCCTTTGGGTTGCCAGCACAACTTCATATCCACTAGGTCACCAGAGAAGGTTAGAATAGACTCAATAGCAGTGATTTTTCTTGGTTCTTTGTGAAGCATATTTTTGGAAATGGACACAAGCTTCTGGCTATATTAGAGGTATGGCTTCTAAGGGTCTACTAGTGGCCTTTGCAACTCTGTGCAAAGGTATTTGAGTGTGTGGATCAGAACAAATTATGGATAATATTGAGAATCCCAGAACACTTAACAAAGCCTAACAACATGGCCCATCAATTAATATTATCAAATTCACATTATGACTAGAAAAAAATTCTTTTTTTTATCTTCTAAATGGACTTATTTCTAGATGATGGTATTTTGTGACCTTCAGTTAACAATCCAACCAAATCTACTCAAGTTAGTTCCCACTCACGGTGATCCTCCATGGAGTTTCCCAGGCTGTAGATATTTACAGGAGGACACTGCAGTGGCCATGTTTCCCCTGGACAGTGGCTTTTCAAGTGTGATGTCCCTTCCCAGGGCATAGCCCAGAATATGTGAGACAAAGCTTTGCCATTCTTGTCTGCAAAGAGCACTTTGGCTGTACTTTGTCCACGTGTTCTTTTGGCCGTCCATGGGATGTTCAGTGCTTTTCTCCCAACGCCGCAGCTCAAAGGCATCAATTCTTCTTCTGTCATCCTTATTCATTGTCCAGCTCTCAGATGCATTGCAGGTGATTAGATACGGTATAACTTATACTACCAAAGCTCCTTCCAGTTAATAACATATACCCTAAATATTTTACCTCAGCTTGATGATATTGCAATTTGAGTAGGCAGAGCTTATGACACCATGAAGTAGGCAATTGTAGTAAACCCCAAGTATCAGCTTTATATTGTTCTTTAAGGCCACCAGTCAGTCATTTTTTTGTCTTATAATTCCAAGATTCCTCTACTGAGACATATTTCTCTAAATCTCCTGTTATTGGCCAGAGAAAATTGTAGGAATCTTCAAACATTTGAGCAGTCCTTTGTCATAAATACTGAATTCCTTGAACACCAACAAAAGTTTATACTCATCTGTTATAAGGAAAATCAGGAAGGGTGTGCATCAGGGATGCATATTTTCTCCCTTCCTTATTTAGTATGTATTCTGAGCAAATCATTCATGAAGCTGGACTCTATGAAGAGGAATGTGGCATCAACAATGTGCACTATGCAGATGGCACAGCCTTGTTTGCTCAAAGTGAGAAAGACTTGAAATGCTTATTGCAGAAGATTAAGGACTACAGCCTTTGGTATAGAGTAAATCTCAACATCAAGAAAAGAAAGGTCCTCACTACTGGGCCAATAGTCAACATGATGGATGGAGAAAAGGTTAAAGTTGTCAGTTGTTTGATCTTGCTTGGATCAATAATCAACATACTTGGCCCAGTTGACAGGAGATGAGATGTATTGCATTGGGCACGATAGCTGTTATTGACGTCTCCAGAATACTGAAGAGCAGTCACATGAGTCTGAAAATTAACGTATGCCTTATTTAGGCTATGGTGTTTTACACTTGATCTTAGCCAAAAGGCCAAGAAGCGATTGGCTATGGTCTTTTCAACAACTTGTTGTACATCCGAGAGCTAGGCAATGAAAAAGGATGATAGAAGAAGGATTAATGTCTTTGAGTTGTTGTACTGGAGAAGAGGATTGAATATTCCAAGGACTGCCAAAAGAACAACATATGTATGTTGAGGAAAGTACCACCAGAGTGTTCCTTGGAAACAAAGATAGTGAAGCTTTGTCTTGCGTATTTTGGCCATGTTCCTTGGAAAGGAACATCATGCTTGGAAAGGTGTAGGATAGCAAAGGAGAGAAAGACCCCTAGTGAGATGGTCTGACAGTGTACCTGTAGCAATGGGCTTGAGTGTGTCAGAGATGATGAGGATGGCACAGGATAGGAAAGGGTTTCGTTCTGTTGTTCATAGGGTCACTATCAGTTGTACTTGACTGCACCTAACAACAACCTATTGAAAACAGAAACATATAAACTAATGACAATTTCATCTTACTTGATTCCACAGTCAACACTCTTGGCACCAGCAGTCAGGAAATTAAAAGACAAATTGCACTGGGAAAAATCTACTGTCAAGGACATCTCCAGAATGCTAAAGAGCAAAGAAGTTAGGCAAGAAACTAAGGTGTGCCTCTTCCAGGTTATGGTCTTCGCAATTATTTGCTAAAGATCAGAAAGCTGGACAATTAATAAGTATGACAGAAAAATAATTAATTCCTTTGTGTTATAGTTCTGGAAAAGAGTATTGGACATACCCTGGATTGCCAAGAGAACAAACAGGTCTGTCCTAGATAGGGTGAAGCCTTGGATTTCCTTGGAGGCAAGGATTTTAAAGCTCTGTCTTAGGCGTGTTTCCAGGAATGACCAGTCCTGGGAGAAGGACATCATGCTTGGAAGGGTGAAGGGTCAGCACAGGAGAGGAAGACCCGAATGAGCTGGATTAACACAGCAACTGAGATAATGGGGACAGGTGTGTCAAAGACAGACTGGCTTACGATAGAGCAGGGTTCAGAGTTATGGTACATCTGGTTGCTATGAGTCACAGTTAACAGTAGCAGCAATATATATATTTTATATATATATATATATATATCAAGATACATATATCTATATATCTCCATCCTTCCTTCTTGATACATACATATACATATACATATACATATACATATACATATACATATACATATACATGTATTGTAAGCAAAAGTGGCATCCACTTCCTAAACAGCATGCCTCTGGAAACTCTATGAACTTTGATAAATGTCAATAGTTATTGAAAGATTTCAGGCCTTTTATTCATAGGGTTGCTATGAGTTGTGCTCAACTTGACAGTCAACAACAACATATATATATATTTGTTTATATGTTTCAGTTTTCAATATGTTGTTGTTAGGTGCTGTTGAATAGAATACGAATAGTGACCCTATGAACAGTAGATATGAACCCTATCATATCCTGTTCCATCTTCATCATCTCGGACACACTTGAGCTCATTGCTGCAGTCACTGTGTCACTCCTCCTGGTTAAGAGTCTTCTTCTCTTTTGCTGACCCTCCACCTTTTCAAACCATGATTGTCCTTTCCAAGAAATATCCATCCTTTACTAGCAACATTCTCAAAGTATGTGAGGTGAAGCTTCACTATCCTGGCCTCCAAGGAGCTCTCTGGCTACACTTTTCCCAAGACATATCTGTTGTTGATTTTGGCCAAAGTCTGTGGTATATTCAGTACTCTCCTCCAACACCACACTTCAAAGGCATCAATTATTATAATGCCATCCCTATTCATTTTCCAGCTCTCATATGCATATCTCGTGATTTAAAAAAACAGTGGTCTGAATCAGGAGCATCTTAGCCTTTAAACCAACATCATTGTTCTCAGTAATTTGAAGGGGGTTGTGTGTGTGTGTGTGTGTGTACATGTATGACCATATAGGGAGCTCTGGTGACCTAGTGGTAAGGAGTTGCACTGCCAATCCAAAGGCAGGCAGTTTGAATTCACCAGCTGTTCCATGAGAGAAAGATGGGCTGTGTTCTCCCTTGTGATTTCCTGCCTCTGAAAACGTGCTCGAGGGTCAGTTATGGATCAGTTCTGGCTTAAAGGTAGACAATATGGTAGTATAGTCCATAGAGATTACACTGCTAACCCAAAGATCACATCTCTGGTGATTTGAATCCAATGAATAGTCAAGTGTGAGTTTGTCTACTTGATAGCAGTGCATGTGAGTGAGAGATTTTAGAGTGAAATTGCTTAGTCAAAGGAGGATTGTGTCTTGTGGTAAGGTTTTGTGCTGGCAACCCAAAGACAAATGGTTAGATTCCATCAGCCACTGTGCAGTAGAAAGATGAGTAATCTCCTCCCATGAGATTCACAGCCTCTGAAAACCTGCTAGAACGTAAGTTATGAGTCATTTTAGAATCGACGATACACAACAACGTATTCATAAAAAAACACATTTCGCTCCACTGTTTTCCTGAGAAAAGTCCTGATGTTCTGAGGTCAAGATATCCTTACTGGCTCCTGCTTTTTAGTATTGGACAGGTATGAATTTATCTCCATATTCTGGTTCACCCAGTGGACACAATTCATTGGCTAGGGTAGTCAGACATATCTTAGCAATTCTCTACTTTTTTAATATTTCACAGCAGTTAGAAAGAGAGACACACTGATCCAGGAGAGAAGACAGGGTGATGGGCAAGTTCCAATGGTAATGAATTTTATAAAATATAATACATGCAAATGATTGTCTGCAACACATTGTGGATGAAGAATGGTGTGAAACACAATGTATACAAATTTTTAAGCAAACCAATTTAAAAAAAAAAAAGCCCAATAAATCAGAACATTTCTCTGGGAAAAAAAAAAAGGAAAGAAAGAGACTTGCACAGAGAAAGAAACCCCTTCCCTGAACCTGGGAGCTAGCTCTTGAAATTCAGTCATCCATCAATGAAAGTCAGATTTGGACTTTGACCTTCTAGTTTCCTGCAGGGAGACTTTGATCTTCTCTTTTCCTGCTGGAAGATTAGTATAACCATAAAATACTAGGTAATTAGCAAGTTTATCTTGAAATCCAGGACAATAATTTTTAAGCTTTATTTTTTTAATAATTTTAATGAGCATTTACAGAGATTTTGGATTTCCATTCATTCATTGCTGCACTTCTCTCCCCGCCCAGCCCTCCCCCCTTCCCAGTTCGCAACTCTCTTTCAAAAGTAAAAGAAACACTCCCTCCCTGGTACACAATAACCCCCGCACCCTTCCTGCCGCCCCAAGTACTGAACAATAATTTTTATCAACATAGCTCTATTATTGGTAGTTGCTGTTCAACCAGCTCTGACTCACAACAACCATTGGGTATTACCATCTTCATGACCATTGGGTCTATCCTTCTGTTGGTAGCCACATGATGGTCCTTTTAACCTTAGTGCAGACCTGGGCCATAGACTTCAAGACAATAATCTTTTTCTCTGATATCTGACCTGTGAAGGATATCTAATGTGGTCCCAAAGGGTCTTCATAATTACAGACAAGTAGTTGCAAGATGGGTCTTGAGATAGAGTATTATATAAATCTTTACAGTGGATTTCCAGAAACAGGTATGATTGAGGAAAAATAGGTTACCAGAAAAATGGGTCCTATCCACTGTCCTGGGACCACCTTGTAATAAATTAAATGGCATGAGCCTTTGACCAATTATGTAAAAAGTGGCACAAACCTCAAGTGGCATAGACCTATTGCTGCCAAATTGCTTCTCGAAATCCCACCTTTAATTCTCTTGATGGTCTTTCAGTGAGTTATCAGTATTGTGACCTTTAGGCCCTAATCTAATAATCTAAAAATATATCCTGGTCTTTGGTCTGGTGGTGCAGCCATTTTTCATTCTGTGACCATGGACCTTATCTAGCTCTCAGTAACCTTCATTTGTTTTTGTTTGAGCAGACAATTACAATTCCCAGCACTATTTACTGAGAAAACTCTTCTTCCCCCATCAAATTGACTTATAACCCTTTGGGAGGAAATCGTTTGACAATATGGATGAGTTCATTTATTTTTTTATTTTCAGTTGTATTCAAATAGTTGACATGTCTGTTTTTAAAACATGACTAAACTGTTTTTGTTATTATTGTTGTAGGATCAGTTTTGAAATCAGAAAATAGGGATCTTCCTACTTTATTCTTCTCTTGCAACATTTTTTTAGCTGTTTGAGTTCTTGCCTATCCATATATACTTGATTTTTCTATTTCTATAAAGAAAGCTGTTGAAATTTTGATGGGCGTTTCTTGGACTCAATAGATTGCTTTGGGTATTACTGACATCTTAACAACATTATGTGTTTCAGTCCATGAACCTGGAACATCTAAATCTCTCAGTGTAGTATGTTTTGTACTCAACTGCTAACCAAAATGTCAGGGATGACCTGAATCCACCAGCTGCTTCTTGCAAGAAAGATAAGTATTATCTTCTCTTTAACAGGTATCGTCTCAGAACCTCTAGGGAAGGTTAACATGAGCCAGAATTAAAAACCGATTTGGTTCTGGTCTTGGTTATGTTTCCTTCAGCAGGGTTTTGTTGTAGGTTGATTTTTTTTTTCTAAACTGTTGCTATCTCTGTAATTTTTTTTCCACTTTAAAAACATTTACACTGGTTTACTTACAAAGTTTGCGTACATTGCCCCTCACACTGGATCCCCTCACTTCCCCAATTCACCCCTATCCACCCATCAAACCATGTGACCCTATGATTACCCCAAATACCCATCCTTACCCTTCTGCTCCTACCCTCCCCCTTAGATCCTCATACACATTTTACAAGTTACCTATTTCTGCAACAATGGTCTTATACAGTATTTGTCCTTATGGGGCTGATTTAGTTCATTAGCATAATAAATTTAGTCCCTCAAGTTAGGTAGTGATTTTCAAAATCATTGCTCCTGAATGCTGTGCAGTATTCCATTGTGTGAATGTATCATAATTTCTCAATACATTCGTTTGCGGTTGGACATCTGGGCTGTTTCCATGTTCTTGTGATGGCGAATAACGCTGCTATGAATATTGGTGTACAAGACTCTGTGCCTCAGTTCTCATTTTCTTGGGGTATATTCCAAGTAGTGAAATAGCTGGGTCACATGGAATTTTTGTGTTCAGCTTTCGGAGGAAACACCAAACTTCAGCAATGTTTTATACTTTTCATTGTATAAGTTTTTCACATTACTGGTTCAGTGTATTTTATGTTTTAGATTATGTTGTATATGGAATTTTTTCTCTGATTTTCCTTTCAGATTCTCATTGTGCATGTTGTTGTTGTTTTTGTTAAGTGCCTTTGAATCGTAGACAACTCATAGTGACCCTGTGAATGAAAGACCTAAAATTATTTTGGTTTCTTGACCTTGTTTACTACAGCTTTGCTATATATATATATAAATACTAGCTCTTGATGTTTTCGTGGGGACTCATTGGGATTTTCTATATGTATAGTCATGCCATATATGAATAGAAATAACTTATTTTCCTATCTGGATAATTTTTCTTATCCTATTGTGTTGGCTAAGATTTTTGATACAATATTCAACAGAAGTGGTGAGAAGGAGCACCCTTGTCTTGCGTTCAATTTCAAGGGGGGAATCCCTCATCTGTTTTCTATTAAATATTCTGGGCTATTGGTTTTTCTTTTTGAGGAAGTTTCTATCTGTTCCAATGTTCCTGAGAGATTTAATAAAGAATGAAGATTGATTTTATCAAATGCTTTTTTTCCAGCCAAGTAATATGGTTCTTTTTCTTTGTTCTCTTGATATGATATAGTACTTGAGTGTTTTATCCCCACATATCTGGATTAAACCTCATTTGGTTAAAATGTTGGATTCTGTTCATGGTATTTTGCTGAGAATTTTCATATCTATATTCACAAGATATATTGGCCTATAGTTTTCTTACCTTTTGGTATCTTTGGTTTGGGTTGTTGTTGTTATGTGCCATCATATAGCCTGTGACTCATAACGACCCTAAGTACATTAGCGCTGAAACCTGCCCTTTCCTTAGCTAATCTCATCATCTCCGACTGACTTAATTCCATGTCTCCAGTCACTGTGTCAATTCAACACATCCTGCCTCTTCCTCTCCAGCACCGTCTTTCCACCTTCCAAGCATAATGTCCCTTTTCAAGGACTGGTCCCTCCTAGCCATGTGCGTAAAATTTGTGATACGGAGCTTAAAAATCCTTGCCTCCAGGGAGGAGCCTATTTTCGCCCTCTCCAGAACAGAACTGTTTGTTCTGTTTGTTCATGATATATGCTCAACACTCTTCTCCAGCACCACAACTCAAAAGATCAGTCCTTTTATCATCCTTAGTTATTGTCCAACTCTTGGATGCATAGCAAGTAATTGTGAAGACCATGACCTGGATCAGGTGTACCTTAGTCTCCAGACTGACATAGTTGCTCTTCAGTACTCTAGAGAGGTCCCTGACAGCAGATTTTCCCAATGCAGTTCATCCTTTCATTTCCTAACTGCTGGTGCAGAAAGTGTTTATTGTGGAACCAATTAAGCTGAAACTCTCAACAATTTCAGTTTCTTCTCTATTCACCATGAAGCTACCAGTTGGCCCAGTGGTGAGAATCTTTGTTTTCTTGATGTTGAGCTTCAATCCATATTGAAGATTACAGTCCTTGACCTTTGCAACAAATGCCTCAGATCCTCCTCAGTTTCAGCAAGCAAGGTTGTGCCATCTGCATAACGTAGGTTGTTGATGAGTCTTCTCCAATCCTTTTGCTACATTTCTCCTCATAAAGTCCTGCATATGGATTGAAACATGGATGCATCCCTGACACACACTTTTCCTGATCCTGAACCATGCATTGTTTCCTTGCTCTGTTGTGATGACTGTCTTCTGATCTAAGTATAGGTTTTACATAAGCACAATCAACTGTTCTGGGATTCCCATTCTTTCCAGAGTTAGCCACACAGATTGTTGCGATCCACACCATCAAATGCATTGCATAGTCAAAGAAACACAAGTAGACATTCCTCTGGTACTCTCTGCTTTCAGCCAAGATCCATCTAATGTTGGCTATGATCAGGATTATATACTTTATAGAATGATTAGAGAGTATTCCTTCCTTCTCAAGTTGCACTGCTAACACAATGGTGACACCTCTCTGGCAGTTCAAATCCACCAGCTGTCCCACAGGAGAAAGATAGGCACTCCTCCTGTGCCATTTGTAACTTCAGAAGACCAAGTGAAGTCAGTTATGACTTGATGGCAATGAACAGAACTGAGCTTTCCTTATTTATCACTTGAAAAACTTTAAACTGAATTGATGTCAGTTCTTCTCTAAATGTTGAGTTAAGCTTCCCAAAGAATACATCTGGTCCAGGAATTTGGTTTTGGGGAGATTTTCGATCACTGATTAATTTTTTCCACTTGTTATAAAGTTGGATGAGGTTTTCTAAAGTAACCTGCATGTCAATGTAGGCTAAGTGTAGGAACCCACTAGCTATTTCACAGTAGGAGGATGGAGTAAACTTCTATAAACTTTTACAGCCTCAGAAATCCTATGGGTCAGTTTTATTCTGTTCTTTAGGGTCATTATGAGTCAAAATGACTCAATGATACTGCTTGTGGGTTGAGATTTTCTATTTCCTCTTGACATCTATTGTTCATAAGGTTCCTGTGAGTTGTGCTAGACTTGACAGCACCTAAAAACCAAAATAACTTGAGTTAGTATAGGCAATTTGTGTGCTTTTAATAGTTTGTCCATTCCATCTAGGTTATCCAGTTTTATCTGTCTGTTGTTGTTGTTGTTGTTGATTGCCTTCATGTTGAGCACAACTCCTAGTGGTCCTATGAACAAAAAGCCTGAAGCCTTTCTAAAACTATCAACATTTGGGGAGCTCTGATGGCCTAGTGGCAAGAAGCTACAACTACAATCCCAGAGGTGCGTGGTTCGAATCCACCAGATGCTCTGCCTGGGAAGGAGGGGCAATCTCCTCCTGTACCAGTCAGATCTGATTTGACAGTACACGCACACAAAAAATTAAAAAAAAAAAAAACCAAAAAGAAAAACAAAACAAAAAAACATTTATCAAAGTTCATAGAGTTTCTGGAAGCATGTTATTTAGGAAGTGGTTGTCACTCATTAATAATATTCTATCATAATTCTCTTTCTCGAGTCAGTTAGAGTCTTCTTTTCCATTTCTTATCTTGGTTATTTGCTTATTTTCTCTTTGTCAGTCTCACTAAAGATTTGTAGATTTTCTTAATCTTTTCAAGCAACCCACTCTGGTTTTGTTGATTCTCTGTATTCTTTTTCTGTTATCAGTTTTGTTTAC
Source organism: Elephantulus edwardii (assembly GCF_000299155.1). NCBI lineage: Eukaryota > Metazoa > Chordata > Mammalia > Macroscelidea > Macroscelididae > Elephantulus > Elephantulus edwardii. The sequence goes on along the minus strand of NW_006399766.1, from coordinate 22,170,208 downwards.
TTCTTCTCTGATCCTTGCTATTTCCTTTCTTCTGGTATGTTCAGGGTTAGTTTGTTTTTCTCTTTCTAGTTACTCAAGTTTTAGAGGTAGGCTGATTTGAGATCTTTCTTCTTTTTTCATGTAGAATTTACATACTTTTCAAAGAGAAAAAAAAGACCTCATAGCCAAAATTTTTTTTCTAAAACTAATTCTGAAGGAAAGGGAAAATAGAGGTGTAGAGCCATTTCTTATTTTCAAAAAGAATTATTGAAATATGGTATTTTAATTTGCATTTACTCTTAAAACTAAAGTCAGTTGAGTGGGAAAAGCATAATTTCTCTCCTTTTGGGGATCTAGGGGTGGGATGATAGTATACGTAGCTTTATTCCTGCCACATAAAAGGTGTCCTGTAAGTGCTTAGAGAATATGGTTCTACTATAGGTGTCAGGGGAATCCCGGGATGCTAATAATAGTTAACACACAGGGCTGCTAATGAAAAAGTTAGAAAGTCTAGTCCATTGAAAGACACCAAGGAAAATATTCCTGGTTATCTACTTCTAAAAAAGTCAGCCATCTGGAACAAGGGACCCACTGTGGAGTATAGATTTACTATGACATATGTAAGATTATTAGGAATTGGAATTGACTTGATAGAAATTGCTTTTGCATTTGGTCAAGAATCCCAGATTTTTTTTTAAAAAAAATTTAGGTTGTTTATTTTTCATTTCAATGAACATCTACAGAGATTTTGGAATTCCATTCATTCATTGTTGCACCCTTCTCCCCGCACAAACCCCTCCCACCCCCCGTTTGCTCCTCTCCTTGAAAAGCAAAAGAAAAACTCCCTCATTGGTACACAATCCCCCCGCACCTCCCCAAACCCCACCCGCTACCCCCAAATATAATCCACTCTGCAACCCTCATTGCATACTCCTATGATAAAAATAATGCCCTAAAATATAATACTTTTAGACTATTCTCTCCCCCATAGACTTCAATATTATTCAAAATGGGTGACCCTGGAGGACATTATGCTGAGTGAGGTATCTCAGTCACAAAGGGACAAATGCTATATGGTGCCACTGTTGTAGAATGAGGCTGGCATTGGGGTGGGGGTAAGACTGAGAAAAACTGGATGAAATATGTTTATAGCATTGAAGTCTATGGAATCCCAGATTTTTGTTGCTTGCTTGTTTGAGCAGTATTGGGAGCTGGGGTGAAGCAGAAGGAAGTGAGCAAGGAGGGAACAAAACATACCGAGCTCTGTCCACTGTTCTACCTGAACCCACTGTTCCACTGCCACTGCTACCACCTGTCCACCCAACAAATCTTGAGAGCCCACACCCAGAGCCATCTCCCCTGCCTCACCTGCCTGTATCCCACCTCTGGTCTAATGCTGCAAGATTCTGTACTTGTCTTTAAAACTCAATCACTCATTGCTCTCCAGTCAGAACCCACTCCTAACTGACCCTCTAGCAGGTTTTCAGAGGCTGCACATTGCATAGGAAGAGATTGCCCATCTTTCTCCCATGGAACAGGTGGTGGATTCCAATCACTTATCTCTGGGTTGTCAGTGCCACACCTTATCCACTGTTGTTGTTGTTGTGTGAAGTCTAGTCACAAATGACTCTCCAGCGGGTTTCCAGAGTCAATTAATTGCATGAGAAGCGATTGCCCTTTTATCTCCAAAAGAGCAACTGATGGATTTGAATTGTGTGCTTCGGGGATTATAGCATAGCTTCTTACCACTATGTCACCAGACCTCCCTCCTTATCCACTAGACCACGTAATAAACAAAAGAAGAACCATTTTCCTTTCAAAAGGAAAACAAAAATACATCATAACAGACATGTATGCAGTCAGACATTGCCCAAATGTATATTAAGGACCACATACCTGTTGTATCTGAAAGATAAGGTAATTCTATCACACATACAAAAATAAGCAATAATTCCTTAAATATCAAATATTATGTATTACAGTTCCCTTCATTGTCTCATAAATATGTTTTTCCAGTTGGTGTGTTTGATTAGGGTCTGAACAAGGTTTACACATTGCATTTGCTTGGGATGGCTCTCAAATCTCTTTTACTCTTTAAGTTCCCTTTTACTTTCTTCTTTCCTTGAAATTTGCTTGTTGAAGAAACAGGAAACCAGAACTTGTTCACTTCTGAGTCCGTGTGTCTAGGCCAGTGGCCAGGGAAGCAGAACTTAAGAAAGGACGGAGAAATGATGTGGGAAAGGGAAACTTGGATGGGCTCTCCATTTTTCAGATGCCTTTTCTGGTTTTCAGTCATTGAAATTGTATCTCCTTATTGATCCCTCAGTCTCCTGGTCTGCGAGGTACAGCTGCTAATACCTGCTTTCTGCTCTAGTTCTTGGGGAGGTTGTGACAAAGGCTGGGATTTTAAAAATAAAGCCTAAAACAGCATTGAGCAATTGGTGCTATAAATACTAGAGGAGGAATTCTATTATTAAATGTCCTTTGTTCATAGAAGCTTCTGGCACAGTGGTGAGGTTGAGCCCCTTTTCTTTGTCCTTCTACATGGCTGCTTCCATGAGCTGGGAGCTTGGCGGCTGGGACAGGCAGGCCCAGGAGCGTGCCTGAGGGTGGGGAGCCCTGGGGTGGGGAGTCCTGGGCTCCCTTTCCAGCTCTGGCTGGAGCCTGCTTGCAATATCCTATTCCATCCCAACAAAAATAGAATAGCCAGGAGAATGCAAGGCCTGAGACAACTGTTCCTGTTTTGCAAAAGCATCGGAAGGACGTGTCCACAGGTGTGTGTGTGGCGGGTGTGGGGGGGGGCAATGGCTGCCCCCAGGAGCCCAGCACAGCCAGGAAGTTGTTGGGCCCCCATGATGGAAAGCTGAGGGTTGGGCTGGACTCTGGACAGCACATGTGGCTTCACCGTCTGGCCAGGATGCTGGGAACAATGGAGAGCCACTATCCTGGAAACACTGCACGTGTTTATGAGTCAATTAGTTCTCTTTCCAAACAAAAGGACCAGAGAAGCTCTGGCCAGAGAAGCGGCCAGGAACTGCAGCAGAGAAGCTAGCAGCCAGTCAGGTCAAGTTTCAGCCTGCCCTGGTTGGTAGAGAATTTCACTCTGAAGCCAGCAACCATGCCCTGTTAACTCTGCCCAAATCAACAGCCAGGAAACAAAAGGCGGGCCTTCCTTTTGGGGTGTCTTTGACCTAACCTGCACTCCAGCAGGCACTCAGTATTAAGTGACTTTAAGTCAAACACACAGCTAGCATATAAATTTCAACTCAAAGCAACTCTATAGAACAGAACCGAACTGTTTAATAAGGGTTCTCAGGCTGAAATTCTTCTGTTCCACCAGAGGGGAGCTCTGGTGGAATAGTCTGTCGTGAGTCATGCTGAGAACTCGAAGGTTGTGCCGCCCTTGCAATTCAAATCCACTAGCAGCTCTGAGGGAGAGAGATGTGCTGTCTCCCGTGATTTATAGCCTTCGAAACCCAATGGAATAGAGTCGATTGACTCAACAGCAGAAGTTGAGAATCTTTATGGAAAGGAGCCTGGTGGTGTGTAAGGTATGAGGCTGTCAACTGAAAGATCATCAGTTCAAACTCACTACCTGCTCCACGGGGGAAAGATGAGCAGTCTCTTATTAGACAGATTTACAGCTTTGGAAACCTGATAGAGTTGCTATGAATTAGACTCCACTGAGTAGCAGTGGGTTTGGGTTTTGGAATCATATGGGGAGCGGCCAATGGGTTTGAACTTTTGACATTTTGGTCAGCTACTGAATGACTCTACCACTGTGCAGTGAGGGTTCCTCCTTCACCACCCCTACCCCCACATATCTATATATGTGCATACTCTGTACACAGATCACCTGGGGAGGCCAGTACCGCTGGTCTGTAACTCATTGAGCATGCGCACTCGGGGTGTGTGTGTGTGTGTGTGTGTGTGTGTGTGTGTGTGTGTCCCCGCTCGTGCATGCGCACCACGAGGATAACAGAAACAACAGAACGTGTGTTTGCAAAAGGAGCAACTCCCTTATACTTTTTAAAGTACATTTAGAAGTAATGAGGGCCCAGAAGTTCCCATATGTGAAGTGGGAAGTTTTAAAGTTTCAGCCTTTTCTGAGCTTTCTGTGTGCCCAAAAGAGAAGCTTATTTTGGAAGTGGAATAAGTATGATTTTTTTTTCTCTCATCAACTCAAAAGTGGTTGAACTGATTTAGCTTCAACTATAAAAAGACAAAACCCAAATGCGCCCTGGGACAAGATTTACGTGTAGAATAGAATAGAAGCAACTAGAGGGGCAAGACTGTGAGAATATATTCCCATCTTCCTTCCAGCTGATTCTGCAGATGCCAGTCCAGCGCTCTGGAGGCTGGCTTTGTGTTTATGGAGTTTTGACTCAAAAAGGCAACCAATTCAAAATGAAACTGTTTTGCAAATCAGAGGCTTCTGGAAATTTCCTCAAATCAGAAATTAATATTCTGTACATTCTCATTTTTTGTAAAGTGATCTGCACAACCAGAATTTTCATCAGTGTTTCACTAATGAATTTAACCCTGCATTGTCCAGCTACCATTTAAATGGCAGCACCCAAAGTGACTGCTGAAACCATTTCAGAAATACTTGATAGCCCAAAGGATAGTAAAAGTGCACCCTCATTACTGAAATTGTTATAGTCACTGTTGTTGTTAGGTGCCGTAGAGTCGAGTACGACTTATAACGACCCTATGAAAAAAAAAATGAACCCTGTTCTGTCTTGTGCCATCCTCACACTTCCTGACACACAGGAGCCCATTGCAGCAGTCGCCTTGTCAATCCACATGGGTCTTCCTCTCCTTCGCCATCCTTTCACCCTTCCCGGCATCATAACTCTCTCAAAGGAATAACACCTCCTAGCAACATGCCCAAAGTATGTGAAGTGAAGCTTCATCATTCTTGCTTTCAAGAGCACTCTGGACACACTCTCTCCAAGATATATCTCTTCATTCTCTTGGCTGTCCATTGGATACTCAGTGCTCTTCTTCAACACCACAGCTCAAAGGCATCAATTCTTCTGATGTCATCTTTATTTATTGTCCAGCCCTCAGATGTATAGCAAGTGATCAGAAAGACTATGGCCTGAATCAGTTGCACCTTCATCTTCAAACTGACATCACTACTCCTCAATAATTTGAAGGTCTCTTAACTGTAGATTTTCCCAGTGCAATGTGTATCCTTATTTCCTAACTGCTCGTACCAAGGGTGTTAATTATCGATCCAAGCAAGACGAAGCTGTTGACAGTTTCAATCTCCTCTGCATCCACAATGATATTGCCTATTGGTCCAGTGGTACGAATCTTTGTTGTTTTTTTTTTACATTGAGATGCAATCCATACTGAAGGCTGCATTTCTTGATCTTCTGCAACAAGTGCTTCAAGTCCTCTTCACTTTCACCAAGCAAGGTTGTGTCACCTGCCTAACACAGGTTATTGATGAGTCTCCCTCTGAGCCTGATGCCACATTTCTCCTCATAAAGTCCAGCATCTTAGATAATTTGCTCAACATACAGATAGGTATGGAGAGAGGATACAACCTTGCTGCACTCCCTTCTCAATTTTAAACCATGCAATTAGTTATGTAATTGGCCTAAATATTGTGGCGATAGCCTTTCTCCCATATAGATCTGCTGTTATTATGTGCCATCAAGTCAAAACTGACTCATAGTTGACCCTTTAGTGGGTTTTCAGAGAAAGAATGTGGCATAAAAATCAGAAGAAGACTCATCAACAACTTTCATTATGCAGATGACGAAACCTTGCTTGCTGAAAGTGAAGAGTACCTGAAGTGCTTGATGCAGAAGAAGAACTACAGCCTTCAATATCAACATCTCAACATCAAGAAAACAAAGGTCTTTACCACTGGCCCAATAGGCAACATCATGGTAGATGGAGAAAGGATTGAAACTATTAATGATTTCATCTTACATGGATCAGCAATCGATACTTTTGATACTAGCAGTCAGGAGATCAGGAGACACACTGCTTTGGGCAAGTCTGCTGTCAGGGACCTCTCTAAAATACTGAATTGCAATGATGTCAAGTTTGAAGATGAAGATGCACCTGATTCAGTTCATGGTCTTTTCATTCACTTACTGTGCATCTGAGAGATAGACAGCTAGTAAGGATTATAGAAGAAGAATCGATGCCTTTGAGTTGTGGTGCTGGAAAAGAGTAATTAGTATCCCATGGACTTTCAAAGAAGAAACAGATATGTCTTGAAGAAGATGCCCCCAGAATGTTCCTTGGAGGCAAGGATGACAAAGCTTCATCTCACATACTTTGGGCATGTTGCTAGGAGAGGTCAGTCCTTGATAAAGGGATATCCTACTTGGCCAGATGGATGGTTGGTGAGAGAGGAAGACCCCCCAATAAGATGGACTGGCGTTGTGACTACTGCACTGAGCTCAAATGTCAGAAATTATGAGGATGGTGCAGGACTGGACAGATTCAGGTCTGTTGTTCTTTGGATTGCTATGAGTCATTCTCAAGTCAGTGGCACCTAACAATAACAACAACAACGAGCTGTGTGGGTGAAGATTTTTCTTCCTCAGAATAGCTGGTGGATTTGAACTATGTGCCTTGGGTTGGCAGTGTAACTCCTTAGCCACGAAGCCACAAGAGCTTCCTCCTACAGGTCAAGTAAGCTCTATATTCTATACTGTTTAGAGACAGTTGTAGATAAAGTGAAGTTAAAAGTTGATTTTTGGAGGATTCTAATTCCCTAATGCTGACTGTCAAGTTAACAACTACATATTCAAGGCATCTGTTTACAGAGAAACAGTTATGTGTGGATGACACATGTAACAAGCCACAGAACCGGAATATCACTGAGCTTACCAAGTGGGTTGTACAGACTGGTTTTGTTTTGCTCGCTGAAAGTTTTGATAGTAGCTATTTATTTGTATCACTGAAAGACAAGCACACCATAGAGAGAAGTAGGCCAAATTCTCGTTGTTAAGAACACAATGGAGCTCAGTTAAGCAGTCCAACTTAACTAACTCCTCAACCTTGATACTGAGCTTCATTTTCATCTGGGAAACTGAGAAATCTACTTCGGAAGGTTGTGATGCAGATCAAAGGAGATGAAGAATAGGAAAACCCTAGAACAGTGTCTGACTAATATAGTGGTTGAAGTAGTAATGGTAATTATAAAAATGGGGGTGGCCCTTCATTCACTCATTCTCTTTTCTATCAAATCATATAGATTAATATTCTTTCCAAAAAGTGACATTTTCTTGTGATCAACAACCGTTGTTTGTTGTCAGATTCCCTCAAGTTGAGCATGACTCATTGCAACCCTATGAACCCTGATCTGAACCCTGTCGTATCCTGTGCTATCCTCATACTACCTGACAACATTAGAGCCCATTGCAGCAGTCACTGTGTCAGTCCTCCTAATTGAAGGTTATCCTCTCCTTCACTCTGCCTTTCCAAGCATGATATCTCTCTCCAAGGAATAACCTCTCCTAGAAACATGCTCAAAATATGTGAGATGACGCTTTATCATTTTAGCCTCCAAGGAGCACTCTGGCTGTACTTTCTCCAAGATATATTTGTTCTTTTAGCAGTTCATGGGATGTTCAGGTCTCTTCTTCAATACTACATCTCAAAGGCATCAATTCTTCTGTCATCTTTATTTATTGTCTAGCTCTCAGATGCAAAACAATTGATCAGGAAGACCAGAACCTGAGCACCTTTGTCCTCAAACTGATATCATTGCTCCTCAGTAATTTGGAAAGGATCTTTTTTTCCCCAGTGCAGTGTGTCTCCTTACTCCTGACTGCTGTTACCAAGGGTGTTTATTGTGGATCCAAGCAAGATGAAGCTGTTGACAGTTACAATCTCTTCTCCCTACATCATGATGTTGCCTATCGGTCCATTGGTAAGAATTCAGAAAAAAACCGAAATTGATATTAAGGGACTCTCAAAATTGCACTAGAGCATTGAGAAGCCAAAACAAAGGGGAAACATGCCAAAGTAAAAAAGCTGAATACAAGATTTCAAAGGGCAGCTTGGGAGGACAAGGCAAAGTATTATAATGGAATGTGCAGAGAACTGGATTGGAGACTAAAAAGAGAAGAATGCACATTTCTCAAGCTGAGAGAACTGATAAACAAATTTAAGCCTTGAGTTGTAATACTGAAACATGCTGTGGGCAATATGTTGAGTGACTCAGGAAGCATCAAAAGAAGAGAGAGGGAATGCACAGAGTCACTGTACAAAAAAGAACTGACTGACAATGAAAAATTTTGGGAAGTACTCTATGAGCAGGAGCCAATGGTAGTGAAGGAGGAAACTGAAGACATTAGCACTGAAGACATTGGCAAAAAATAAGACCCCAGGAACTGAGAGGATACCAGTTGACTTGTTTGAGTTAACAGATGCAGGCCTGGATTTGCCCACGTCTATGCCGGGAAACTTGGAGGACAGCCAGTAGATTGAAAGAGGTTCATATCTGTTCCCATTCCCAAGAAAGTTGATCCAACATAGTGTGGTAACTACCAAACAGTAACATGAATATCACTTGCAAGCAAAATACTGCTGAAGACCATTCAAAACGGACTTGAACAGTACATAGTAATCAACACTAGGAAATGCATTTTCTGCAGGGTCTGCAGACACATATGCATCATTGCTGTTAGTTGCTCCAAAAGTAGAATTGCTCCCTTGGGCTTTTCCTGCTGGCAAACGAGGCCGAATGTTTAACTGGTAACCAGAAGTTGAGCGGTTTGAATTCACCAGCCGCTCTGTGGAAGAAAGATGTGACAATCCACTTCTGTAAAGATTTGCAGTCTCCGAAATTCTGTGGGGCAGTTATGCTCTATCACTGTGTACTGGAGTCGACTCAACCGCAGTGGGGAATCTTTATGTGGGAGCCGCTCTCCAGGTCTTCCTGTCAAGGAGACTGGGCGGAGAGAAACTGCTAATCTTTTGGTTGGTGGTTGTTGCTGCTGCTACTGCTGTGAAGTGCTCTTGAGTTGGAATGACTCACTGCTGACCCTCCAGCGGGCATCCCGAGGCAGCAGTCAACCGCTGAAAAGAGGAAGTTCCCCAACATGAAGGACAACAGTGACTGTGACAATGAGTTTGAGCATGGCAGAAACTATGAGGACGGCACAGGAGAGGGCAAACTTAGGTCTATTGTTCCTTAGTTGTCTAGAGCACCTAAGAACACCAGCTCTTTTTTTTAACAACTTTTTTTTAAAGTTCATATTGGTTTGCACACAAAATTCACTTACATTGTGTTTCGTACATGTACATCATATCTTACACATTCCTTCATTCACATTGTTTCCTACGAACATTCCTGTACATTGTTTTTTTACAAAATTAATCACAACTGATCTATATCCATTATCATCCAATCTTTTCAGGTCTCCATTAGATGTTTCATAATTCCTTAAACCCCTTTCTCCCACCCACCGAACTCAATGATTTTCTCTCGCTGCCCCGCTGCTCCCCTCCTCTTCCCCCTTTGGATTTTTATACACATCTTACTAGTTAGCCTTCTATTTTTACAATAATGGTCAGAGAAGCCTTACTCCCAAAGCAAGAAAATGGAAACAGCCCGGATGTTCATCAACAAATGAATGGATTGAGAAATTACGGAACAAGAAATTATGGGACAATACAATGGAGTACTATGCAGCAATCAGGAGCAATAATTTCATAAGATACTACATAACATGGGAGAGTCTAGAGAGCATTGTGCTGAGTGAACTGACTCAGTCTCCTAAGGACAAGTACTGCATAAGTTCAGCTCTTTTTTTTTCCTTTTTTTAAAATTTAATTTAGTTTGTTTCTTTTTCACTTCAATGAACATCTACAGAGATACTGGAATTCAATTCATTCATTGTTGCACCCTTCTATAAGTTCAGCTCTTATAAACGGATGCAACATCAAATATAGTACTCATACTATGTGCAACCCACTATATTCTGTTCTATTCTAGTCTAGTCTATAATGCTGTTTTATTCCTTGGGTTCTTTTTGTGTTCCAACCCTCATCACAAGGTCTGCTACACAGATGTCACTACTGTCTGATTGGTCTTGCCTGGTGTTTGTAAACACCTTACCTAGATGAGTCTGGGGAAGGCAATTAGCACTTGCCGGATCCCAGAGAGTTAGCTTTTGAATTAACACCTCTGGCCAAGGTTGAAAGCCAAATAAATCTTCCCTGAATATTCTTCCCCATTAAAACTACCTCTTCAGATAATGAATGACAGCTGCAAAGGGATGAGACACCTGCCCTCCTTGGACTTTCACCCCTGGCCTGGCTCTTGGACAATGACATTCTTCCTCAGACCCTTCTAACAAGGGAGGCCAAGATCGGGGTTTGGCCTGCAGAGAAACTGGCTGGGGGAAGGGGGGGGGAGGGTGCATGTGCATATGTGAATTGAGCGAGGGAGGGCAAGGCTTGCCAACCTCGCAATGTTTCCCTTCTAATGCCATCTACATCCCACGTTCCTGCCAGGTCTGAGGGGAATGTCCACTCCCCTGGGAGAGGATCTCTCTCCTGGCTCAGAGAGCCTCTTCCCCTGGAGAGAGGAGCGATCCAGCCAGGAAGAGCAGGAGCACCCTTGGCCGCCAGCTCCATGCTCCTCCTCCCTGGTTTGGTCCTTTCGCCTTGACACAGCCTTGGTCCAGTAAGATGATATGACCACAGCTGGTCTCCTCCACGTAGAACAAGTTGGAAGCAAGAGAACTTGGGGATGGAATTCAGTTTCACTAAAAATAGCTGCAGTACAGACCCTGTGACTTACCACTCCTCAGAACAGTCAGTCGTGAACTGCTCAGGGCCCACTGACCCTGGCGCTAACTCTGGACTAACAGCTTTTCCAGCCTGAAGCCCTTGAAATCAGGAGAGGCTAAGGGTGTCGGAGGGTGTTGCGGCTCAGATGCAGAAACACCCAGTGACGATATGAGCAAGAAGCTTCCTACCTCTGGGAGCGCGTGACCATTGGCCCTAATAACAACAGGTCCCTTTAAGATTTTCAGTCCATGGTGGGATCTTCCTTGTTCCTCACCACCAGACCCTTTGCAGCTCTGCTTTTAAGGTAGGTGAAACCAAACTCGATGGGGACAGTGATATGGGAATGGTGAGCCTCCTGGGTAACTCTGGCCCAGGTTCACTTGGCCAGGGCCAGGGTGAAAAAACGTCAGGGCAGAATATAGCTGGCAAGTAAATATACAAGCCCAGGCCCGTGCTCCCAACACACCCGACAAGCCACAGTAATAGTTGGGAATACATTCCATTTCTGGCATGTTCTCACTTAAAAGCCAAGGAGTTAGTCAGCAAAAAAGCATCTCAGATGTTCCATTGAACCCATTCTTCACTTCTCTACCTAGAGCTGCTTTATTTGAGGTACCTTATTCAAGGTACCTTGTGCTTCCTGTCCGGTTCCTAACTCTGTGGGTTTGAACGTGGCACAGGGCATCCGCGTTTGCCTTTTCTGCTGTGTCGCCGTTGAAGGTAATCTTAAACTGCTGGATCCCTACAGTTCAGATACAAGACAGACTTGCGTGGTTTCCATTTCCTTCCTGAAACATGGTCTTTAGGACCCATCTCTGATTTCTAGCCTGTTTATAGCCATGGGCTTTGGGGAAGGGGATGGTTTTAAAGGAGAGCTGGAAAGTTCTGGGGGTGACAGTAGATCCTTGTGAGAGATAAAGAAGCAGGTCTGGCTGTTGGACATTTATTGTTGTGGTTGAGTGACATTGGGGTGTCTTCCTCATAGTGACCCTATCTCTTTGTAACAGGATGAAACCCTTCCCAATCCTTCACCACCCCCACAATGTCTTGTGTGCTTGAACCTATTGGTGCAGCCGTTGTGGTAATGCATCTAATTGAGAGGCTTCCTTTTTTATCATCAATCCACTGTTTTACCAAGCATGATGTTGTCCTCCTGGACTGTCCCCTCCAGCTCATGATAACACGAAGTATGTGAGATGAAGTCTCACCGTCCTTGTTTTTAAGGAGTGCTCTGGTTTCGCTTCTTCCAAACCAGAGTTGGTTGTTGTTTCAGCAGTCTGTGATACACGTTCAGTGTTCTTTGCCAACACTGCAATTCAGAGGCATCCATTCTTCTGCAGGCTCCTGTCGTCATTGTCCCACTTCCTCATACATATGAGGCAAGTGGAAATATAACGACTTGGATGAGGTTAGACCTAGCCATTTTCTTGGAAGGTTAGAGTCTAGCAATTTTCTGCTCAACACATTGGGTTTTGTGCAGTGAGTGAAGTAAACTACTATGCCAACATTCAAGTTTGCCAACCCAGGATGTTTTCATGAAAATGAAGAGACACTTTAGTAACAGATGTGCTTACTTGCATGAAAATGGCAAGCTTAAAATATTACAGGGCTTGAGTAAACAAGTCTTTAGAATCAGAATCATCTGTTGGCTGGGCATTTCTAGAAAAATGCATGACTGATAGTGAACATTATACCTCCCCCATTTCCCCCCTTCTACCCAGCTTCAAGGTGGATCAGTGTCCAAATCTTGTAAACGTAAAATCTCGGAACTGGAGGAGACACCTTGGAAGTCACCTGGTTGAATCCTTCTGGAATTCATGAGTTGTGACAAGTAACTCAGTCCTGCCTAGACTGTTGTCCCAGTTCCCCCTGCAAACTCAAAATGGCTCCATAATGGGAGATTCCATTGTGAAGTTGTGACTTGATCAGAATCCAATGCGAGTGGCACTTTCTCCTTCCCTTTTCCGGGTATCACTTTAAGGTGTGCTCATGTTACTGCAAAGCTCCGTAAAAGTTGGCCTTTTACAGTTCTTTCCCCCCCATGCTGTCTTTATTACATCATTAACACCAGGTGATGATCTTACCACGTGAACGTTAATCACATTTTGTTGAAAGTTGTCAGAGGTTTTGCATTCAATCTGAGTATGCTTTCTACTAAAACACGAGCAAAAGTGATTTTTTTTTCCTTTTGCTGAGCAAGGGCATTTGCTGCAGGTTGCCTCTAAATAGCACACTTACCTAGCATTTTGAACAAATGGCTCCACGAAGAAAATCTCCATAAACAAGCAACTTTTCAGGAATGTGCTTGTGGATAAAGCAGTCGCTCCCGAACCCTATTCCATAAACCAATGTCAGGCTCAATGCCTACGAATCAGACAAAAGATGGTTTTAAAATGTTATTTCTGGGCTGTTCCGTATCCTTGAGTCAGAACTGACCCCTATCTGACGCTTTGGTGGGTTTTCAGAGGAGATTACCTATCCTTCTCCTGCAGAGAAGCCGGTGGCCTGGAACAGCATGCCTTCAGGATTGCAGCACAGCTTCTTGCCACTAGGTCACCAGACCATTCTGGTTCAGAAGATTTGATAAAACCTGGTCAGATTTGGAGAGCATGGCTAGTGTTGGTACCTTTGGATTTTATTTCTTTACTTGTTTTAGTTCAAGTAATGGTTCTCTTTTGCCATCAAAATAAAGCTCAAACTCTCCAACCTAGCATCGCACCCAGGCACTCTATGATCTAGCTTTAACCTACCTTTTCTGTTGTTTTCCTGATTATGTGCCTTCACCACCACCCTCACCCCACCCCTGGCAAATTGAACTCATCCTGGTTTCCCGTTTTCCTTTCATGCACCTTTGCTCATGCAATTACCTTCAAATGTGTCTCCTAGTCTCACTTGTCTGCACTCTCAAATCTCTGCTTTAGGGTGCAGAAGGATGACTTGAAGGGCTTGCTTAAAGTGCAGATTCCTAGGTCTCACTTAGGACAGAACTGATTCGGTCAGTCTGGAGTTTTTAACAAGCGCCACAGAGAATGTGATGCTAATGTCACTTCCAGAAACACTGAATCTAGCGCCGATGCCAACTCTACACTATCCTTCTGGAAATGATTGCCTTTTCCCGCCACTACCCCCAGAGCATTTGGTTGATAATTCAGTGATTGAACATTTCACTCTCCACCTTGACTTTGAAGTATTCATTCATGTCATCATTCCTGTCACTCAACAGGCATTCACTGATAGCAGACATCAAGGGCGGAGCTTTCTTACCAGTGTCTCTGCTACTTGGACGCAAAGATCCATGCCCCCGTCTCCCTCTGTAAACACTTGAGTTGTGTGTGAGGAGTATGTCAGTGGATGGGATGGAATTTAAAGCACTCTGCTTTGGGTGACAGGGACCTTAGAGCCTGTCCCAGGTGGAAGCTTTCACTTTCCTTAAAGATTTCAAATTCAAATTCAAGGCAGGCATCTCCACATACCAAATCTGAGATTCCTGCACGAGAATGGGATCAGAGCAGCCTTCTGGAGTTGGGCAGTTACAGCATCCAGGATGACTTGAAGCCAGGGAGTCTCTTGGCTTAGGTAGGATGGGAAAGCACCTGGCATTTCTAAATACAGTATTTCTGCCACAGGGAGGGATGAGCACAGCGCCAAGAGGTGCTGAGGAAGGCCGGGTACATCAGGTGATGGGAATTGAGAGAGGGTTCACCTGGGGCAGCCTTCCCCCCCCCCCTCACCTTTGGGAAACTCCTCTGGAATTGATTTCATTGAAAGGTTGTGCTTTCTAAATTCTTTTTCTTCACACACATATAATTATATAATTACATAATAAATATGTAACCATCCATGCTCCTAACCTAGTATGTATCCTTCTACATTTTTATTCTCATTGTATAAGCCAGATATAATATATATATTCAGACATATGTACATGCATATGTGTAATTTAATTATAGGTTGCTTTACAGAAACTCTATCCTTCCACTCATATAGTGCTATAGCTTGCTCTTTTACCTGTGTGACTTTAGGTGCCCTGGACATCCGTTTCCTCATCTATAAAATGTGTACAATAATAGTGCCAATCTTAGAAGGTTGTCGTGAGGAGTCAAAGAATCAAAAGATGCAACACTCTTAAACTATAACCAGGCATTATGTGTTTACTACTTAACGGTTGTTTCTGTTATTTCTACCCAACAAAACCTATGCCTCAACTGCTATTATCCTACTGCAGTCTTTGAAATGATTACCCAGGGTTTCAAGATGCAGATGTAGACTTATATGACCAATGATTCCATCTTTAATATTCACAGTGCTTCCTACCTCCCTGTTTCAGCTATTAAAAAGCAATGTCCCACTAACCACTTTGACACAAGTACTCTTATGTGTTGTTGTTTATGTTCCAATGGGAGAGATATCAGGGAGTGGAATGGCTGGATTGAAGAGTATATGCATATTGATTTTCATTTCAATAGATGTTGCCATATGGCTTTCCAAAAAGCATGTAACATTTCCACCAGCAGTGTATGAGTATGCACTTTTTCTTGCAGTCACACGAAAAATTGATCTTAGTGCTTTTTAAAATTTTAACAGTCTTGTGTGTGAAAAGTATCAGCTTATTGTTACTTTAACTGGATTTCCCATCCCTGGCTACTTTTAATTCTTCTGGTCAAATGGTTGGCCCTTTGGATTTATTTCTCAGTGAAGTGACACACCTAGTCAATATCCTTCCTATTCTTTGCCTTTTAATTTTATTTTTTTTAAGCAACAAACATATATTGAACTTACATATTACATTGGTTGGGGGTAAAGTAGAACAAACAATAAAGCTTCTTTAATTGTTAGATACACAAATGTAAAACAAATTGTATGATTTTTTAAATTTTATTATTTGTTTGTGTGTGTACCATCAAATCGGATCTCACTGATACAGGAGGAGAGTGTCCCTCCTTCTCCAGCAGAGCACCTGGTGGATTCAAACCGTGCACCTCTTGGATTGCAGTGCAGCTTCTTGCCACTAGGCCGCCAGAGCTCCCTAACAAATGATATTCCTTAAAATTGTGCTTCCAGTATTTTTTATTGAGATTTTATTGTAAGTTTATAAAAAACATGGATTTCCATTCATTCATTGTTGCACATTTTCGTCCCTGCTCCCCCTCCCCCCAGTTTGCTTGTTTCTCTGGGGAAAAAAAGATTAGGTGTTGATGCCTTTGAGCTGTGGTGCTGGAGAAGAGTACTGAATGTACCATGGACTGCCAGGAAAATAAACAGATTCATCTTGGAGAGGATTAAACCAAAGTACTCCTTGGAGGCAAGGATTCTGGGGCTTCGTCTGACATACTTTGGACATGTTGCCAGGAGGGACGGGTCCTTGGAGAGGGACATCATGCTTGGGAGGGTGGAGGGACAGTGCAGGAGGGGAAGACCCTCTATGAGATGGATTGATTCGATGACTGGGGTAGTCGGGATGGGTGTGTCAGAGGCAGTGCGGTTGGCGCAGGACAAAGCAGGCTTTAGGGCTGTTGTGCATAGGGTCGCTATGAGTCGCAAATGACTCGACGGCACATAACAACAACAACATTATTGGTATGACGGGAGTACAGAGTAAGAGCTGCATAGTAAAAGGGGGGACTGTATAAAACTGAAAGAACTTTTTTCTAAAATATTTTTTAACTTCTTGTAGTTTGGGTGAAAGTTGATAGAGCAAATAAGCTTCTCATTCAACAGTGTATACGTATTTTGTCTAGTGCCGTTAGTGACAATCCCTTCATGTGATCCCTGCATTCTTCCCACATCCTCGCAAACTTTGTTTCTGGGCAGATGCTGCCCTTGTGCTCTCCTGTGGTGGAGTGTTCCGAGGAGCACCTGCTCCCGGGTGGTGTTCCCTTTATAGCCCTGTTTGTTGTTCATCTGAAAAGTGATCTTCATGCGTGGGTTCAGTTCCAGATTTGAAGGACGTCTGGGGGCCACAGTCTTGGGGTTCCACCATGGTAGGACCAGTAAGTCTAGTCTTTTTGTGATTTGGGGTTTTGTTCTGCATTACTCTGTCCAGGATCTTAATTGTGATCCTAAGCGGAGTGGAAGGTTGTAGTACCAGGGCACCCCCTAGTTCTAGGGGTGGAGGCTCCTGTGGTCCATTAGTCCTGTAGACTGTTTCCTTGATTCTTACATTTTCTTCACTCTTAATAGTCCTGAAATGGAAGAGACCACTAGTTGTGTTTCAAATGGCCACTCTCAAGCTTTTAGTCAGTACTCACCAAAGCAGGATAAAAACTCATTGTCTTTGATGACTTTGTTATGCCAATTTGACTTGGCTGTCCCCTGAGACTATGGCCCTAAGCCCACAGTGACTCACTCCCTAGCTGTGTTTGGTTATCACTTAAAAGTTTGCATAATTATCCCTCTGCTTGAAAGGATCCCTCTACTATAAAACCAAATCCCATTGACATTGAATCACTTCCCACTCATAACAAACTTCTATTGGGTTTCCAAGGCTGTAAATCTTTACAGAGGGAAACTGACCATCTTTTGGGTTTGATTTCTAACCTTTCAGTTGGAAGTCTGAGACATTTAGCACTCAATATGCCTGAAGGGCTCCTTATGCTTGACTTTCTTTGCAGCTCATAAAAATACCCCCAAAAAAGGACAAATAACCTCTGCCAAACATACATGTGAGATATATATATATCCCATACATCATCCCACCCCACACCTGTTCAGTTTACATATCTACCTGTGTATCCTGTTGTAAGTTATTGTTTGTTATTATTACTACTATAGAATCGTGTATGGAATAGTAGTAGTGCTTGCTGCAGAAGGTCAAGGACTGCCGCCTTCATTATTGATTGGAACTCAACACCAAGAAAATAAAGATTCTCACCACTGGAGCTGATTGGCCACATCATGATAGATAGTGAAGAGATTGAGATTGTTAACAGCTTCCAGTTTGCTTGGTTCCACAGTCAACTCTTGGTACCAGCAGCCAGGAAATTAAAAGACAAATTGCATTGGGAAAGTCTGCAGTCAGAGACCTCTCCAGAGTATTGAAGAGCAGATGTCAATCTGGAGACTAGGGTGCTCCTGATATAGTCTTTGCAATTACCTGCTATGCATCAGAAAGCTGGACAATGACTAGGGATGATAGAATTGATGCCTTTGAGCTGTGGTGCTGGTGAAAAGTTTTGAATATACTATAGACCACAGGTTCTTCCTGGAGAAGGTGAAACCCGATTGCTCCTTGGAGACAAGGATTCTGATATACTTTGGGCATATTGCATGGAGGGACCAGACCTTGGAGAGGGACATCATGCTTGGGAGAATGGTGGGACAGCTCAAGGGAGGAAGACCCTCAATGAGATGGATTGACTCAGTGACTAGGGTAGTAGAGGTAGGTGTGTCAGAGATGATAAGGTTGGCCCAGGATAGAGCAGGGTTCGGAGCTGTCGGACATAGTGTCACTATGAGTCACAGGCAACTCAATGGCACATAACAAAAACAACACTGTTGTTGAAACAGAACAAGGGGGTTACTGCATGGTTTAAAAGCAGGAAAGCTGTGCATCAGAGTTGTAGCCTTTCCCCATACCTATACCATTACGTTTTCTTCATATTGGTTTCATGCTTTTTTGTTGAAGTTAGTACTGTGCATTCTTGTTGCATTTGTCCTGTGGATTGGTTTTTTTGGGATTTTTTTTATCCAGTTATTATGACCATAAGTTTTCCCATTTTCATTTTTGGGTGTGTATTGCCATCACCGTTAAGCACTGCTTATTTTATTTATTTATTCATTCATTCATTCATTTTAAGCACTGCTTATTTAATACTTTAGTATCCTTTCATCGTACAAAATTCTGCACATAAGGCTTATAGATTTCAACAGAATGTTTCAGTAACTGTACAAATATATCATTAACAGACAAAGATATAAGCCTCTTATTCTGATGTTTCTGTCAGTTTTTTTCTCCTTTTTATGCTTGTTGTTGTTGTTACTATTATCTAGAACTGCCAAGTCCATGTTGAATATTATTATTATTATTATCTAGAACTGCCAAGTCTGTGTTGAATAATAATGGCAATAAAGCCACTCCTGTCTGCTTCTGAATTTTATTTACACAGGTTAGTGCTTTGCCAGTAGCAATAATGTTGGCATCATTTTCAAGGAAATAGTGTGTATTGTTTTAAGACATTTCCATGTGACTCTATTTAACTTAGAAATGTATTAGGAAAGCAGTCAAATTTTAGCAATTGACTCGCCTGCCTTCCCTGATAATGATCATTCATCTGGCTTTCCACTTTAAGCTATTAATGTAATGAATCAGGTTAATAGATTTGCCAGTGCTCAACCTCCTTTGAAATATCAGAATTAATCCTCCATGTTGGTTCGTTATCTCAGTAGCTTAGTAACAGCAGAACTTGTTACTGCTGATATGTCTTGGGCTACTTGGGGTCCAGCTAATCCAGCTTGGTCTCTGCTGAGACAGTCTGCTCCTCTAAGTCAGCTGGGGCTGATTTGCTTGAAGCTGTGGTGGCTTCTGTTTCAGGTGGCTTTTATCCCCACGCTGAGACAAGCAGGCTGTCCAGCTAACACTCTTCTCAAAATGACTGCTGAAGCCCCAGAAGGCAGGTAGAAATACACAGAGCCTTCTAAGCCTCGTATTTGGAAGTGGCATACATTTCATTTCAGTCACAAGAAGTCACTTAGGATCACAAAGATAAAGCTCACAGGGATAAAAACCTCAGTTGCTTTTTGAGTAGATTTACAAACTCTGGATATGTTATCAGGAGGGGCTAGTCATTGGAAAAGTAGAGAGAGGGTCAGAGAAAGAGAAAAGGCCCTCAATAACACAGTGACCACAAAAATAAGCTTGAGCACGATAAAGATTACGAGGATGGCAGAACATCGCACCATGTTTCTATCAATTGTTCATAGAGTCATTATGAACAGTACCTAACACAAAACCAAGCATGTCTATCAGAGTAAAAACTGCTCCATAGTGTTTTCAGGAGGAGATAGAAAAGTGGGCAAACTTTTATAGATCACCAGAACTTTCTTTCGAGATAACCTCTGGCTCAAACACTCGACCATTTGTACCTCTGGGGACACCAGTCCTCAAGATGATCAACTTTAAAAGACCAATTTGAATGAACTTTTCTGCTCAAGTCAACATCTTCAGTGGGAGCTA
Source organism: Elephantulus edwardii (assembly GCF_000299155.1). Lineage (NCBI taxonomy): Eukaryota > Metazoa > Chordata > Mammalia > Macroscelidea > Macroscelididae > Elephantulus > Elephantulus edwardii. The sequence continues at coordinate 22,150,281 of NW_006399766.1, read as the reverse complement.
TTTAGTTGCTCTTTCAATCTCTTAGTGAAAATTGATTTATTCAAGTTTTCCCTATCTTTTTTTGTATGTAAAAGTTTTATTTTATACTGGTTTACTTACGAAGTTTGTATACAGTGTTTTTCACACCAAATCTTTCACCTTTCCTTGACTCACCCCTCCCTCCACCCATCAAATTGGGCGACCCTATGATTAACAACCACTCCACCCCCTCATCCATCCTCACCTCTCTGTTTCCTCTTACACATTCTACAATAAAGGTTTCATACAGTATTTGTCCTTAATGGACTGAGTTTGTCAGCTAACAGGCAACTTCAGGCCAGTGTTATAAAACTAAGTCCTGCTAATTATGACATCTTCCCCAACCCCCTCAGTCCTCCAACATGCTTGAGTGCAGGTCCCTGGCTCTGGCTCTGGCTCTATGGGGTAGTAGTTCCAGGTCAGTCTTGTCTCAAGTTGGGTCCCTGGTTCTCCACTGTGGCTCCTGTGCTCTTTTTTAGGCCCTCGTCTGAGTAGCACAGGATTCTCTAGCCCCAAAGAACTTGGACCATATTCTCTCCTGCTTTCTTGTTGGTGGTGTAGTGACATTATCAAAATTTTGCCACTGAACCTGCTCAGTGGTGCAATGGAGGAACTAGTAAATCCACTTGTGAATAAATTAACAGATCCTATTTTCATGTTTCCACCTAACCATTTCGTAAATTATAAGACAATCACCTAGCAAAGCCATTTCCCCCCTTCTTTTTTAAATTGTTGTTGTTGTTGTTTGCCTTGGAGTTGAGCATAACTCATAATGACCCTATGAACAAAAGGCCTGAAACTTTTCTATAACTATCAACATTTATCAAACTTCGTAGAGTTTCTGGAGGCATGTTGTTTAGAAAGTGGATGCCACTCCTGCTTCCAATCATTTTTTCATTCTTTTTTAAGACATTTTATACTGGTTTATTTAGAAAGTTCATATACACTGTTTTTCATACCAGATCTTTCTCATTCCCTTCATCCGCTGCCTCCCTCCACCCATTAAATTGTGCAGCCCTATGATTATCACCCACCCCCTACGCCCACCCATCTTCAGCCCTCTGCTCCCTGCCCACTGCCCTTGGATCCTCATACTCATACTACAATAATGGTCTTATACAATATTTGTCTTTGTGAGACTGAGTTAGTTTACTCAGCATAATACTCTTCTGTCCCTCCCAAGTTAGGTAATAATTTACAAAATCATTGCTCCTGCGTGTTGTGTAGTATTCCATTGTGTGAATGTACCTTTATTTCTCAATCCATTTGTTTGTGGTTGGACATCTGGGCTGTTTCCATGTTCCTGCAATGGTAAATAATGCTGCTTTGGTGTACAAATCTCCATTTGTGCCTCAGTTCTCATATTCCCAGACTATATTCCAAGTAGTGTAAACAGCTGGGTCAAATGGAATTTTTATGTCCAGCTTTTTGAGGAAGCGCCAAACTGCCTTGCAGAGTGGTTGTGCCATTTTACAATCCCACCAACAATGTATGAGTTCCTATCTCACCACATCCTCTCCACCGTTTATTACTTGCTGTCCTGTTCAACTTTGTCACTGCTACTGGAGCGAGATGGTATCTCATTGTGGTTTTGATTTGCATTTCTCTTATTGCCAGTGATTTGGAGCATTTCTTCATGTATCTGTTGGCCATCTGACTATCTTCCTGTCAAAATTCTTCCCATGTATTTTGTCTGTTTTGTTATTGTGACTTGAAACAATTTTAAAAAGTAAAATTATCTTTTTTTTCTGCTTGCCTTTCTTTCTTCAAAGTGTAAATTTCTTCACTCAGCCACCTCAAGTAAGCCTAGAAATCCATTCAAATGCAAATCTCTGAGCTCAGAGTACTGTTGTTGTTGTTATGTGCTCTCCAGTCATTTAGGACTCATAGCGACCCTATGTACAACAGCCCTAAACTCTGCTCTGTCCTGTGCCAATCGCACTGTCTCCGACACTCCCATCCCGACTATCCCAGTCACTGAATCAGTCCACCTCATAGAGGGCCTTCCTCTCCTGCGCTGTCCCTCCACCCTCCCAAGCATGATGTCCTTCTCCAAGGACCGGTCTCTCCTCACAACATGTCCAAAGTATGTTAGACGGAGCAAAAATCCTTGCCTCCAAGGAGCCACCTGGTTTAACCCTTTCCAGGATGAATCTGTTTTCCTGGCAGTCCATGGTATTCTCAATATTCTTCTCCAGCACCACAGCTCAAAGGCATCAATTCTCCTTCTGTCTTCCTTGGTCATTGTCCAACTCTCTGATGCATAACACTACTAGGTGGGGCTTATTCTTTTCCCTAGACTAAGCCCAGTGGAGTACCAAATTCTACTTTTAACAAGCATATTTCCAGGGAAAATCTTATCTTTAAGCATATCCAATCATGTACTGACCAAAAGTAGATGTGCATACTTTCTGCAATGGGCTCAAGTATGCCAGAGATGATGAGAATGGCACAGGATAAGGGAAAGCACAGATTTGTTGTTCATAGGGTCATGAGTCATGCTCAACTTGACAGCACATAAGAACAATCATATCCAATATCTGTTTCTGTCATACATCTTAACATCACTATATATCACATCAATAAAAATCAGGTAAAATCAACATAAACCTGAAGACAAAATAAGCCTTTAAAACCCAAGAATTATTTCTTCACTCTTAAGTACCATCTTTAACATATCCCATTCATATGCATATGACCTAAGCCCTCTGCCCTTTGTCTCAGGCCCAGAGTGGCTTCTCAGATTTTCTTTTTCTTTCTATCTTTGTAATACCAAAAGCAACTATTTTAGCTATACTTTCCAAGCCCTTAACTTTTTATTCTTTTTTTTTTAATCCCACACTTTATGGAAGGTGGTCTGGCGCTTTCTCAAAAAGTTGAAAAAAGAAATACCATTTGACCCTGCACTTCCACTACTGGAAATATACCCTAAAGAAACCAGAGCCATGACTCAAACAGATATATGCACACCCATGTTTTTTGCTGCATTATTCACAAGAGCAAAGAGATGGAAAAAACCCAACCCAAGTGCCCATCAAAAAACGAATCGATAGAAAAACTGTGGTATATCCACACAATGGATTACAACACAGCACTAAAAAACCAATGTACTCATAAAACATTATACGGCATGACTAGCCCTGGAGGACATTATGCTGAGTGAAATATCTCTGTCACAAAGTGACAAATATTGTATAACACTATTATTATAAAATAGGACTGACGGGTTTGGGGGAAACTAGGAAAAGAGTAGTAATGAAGTGATGAAGGAAAGACTGAGAGAGAGGGATGGGATGGGAAGGGAGGAAATTGTATAATAATGAATGAGTGAAAATCTCACATTTCTGTAAACTTTTTTTTTTAAAAAAAACAAACCACAATTAAAAGAATAATTTAAAAAACAAAGACTCATTAGTGGGCCAATTGGCAGCATCATGATGGATGGAGAAGAGCTCAAGATTGTTAACAATTTCTGCTTGCTCAGTTAAACAATCAACACTCTTGGCACCAGCAGTCAGGAAATCAAAAGACAAATAGCATTAGGAAAATCTGCTGTCAGGAACCTCTTGAGAGTGCTAAAGAGTAAGGATGTCAGTCTAGAAACTAAGGTGTGCATGATCCAGGCCATAATCTTCACTGTTACTTGCTATGTACCAGAGACCTGGACAATGACCAAGGATGACAGAAGAAGAATTGATGCCTTTGAATTGTGGTGCTGGAGGAGGGTTTTGAACCGGTATGGACCACCAAGAGAACTAATAGGCTTTTTGTGGAGATGGTGAAATCAAGCTGCTCTGATTTTTTGAGACTCTGTCGCACATACTTTGGGTGTGTAGCCAGGAGGGACTAGTCTTTGGAGGTTGATATTATGCTTGCAAGGGTAGAGGGACAGCGCAAGAGAAGAAGACCCTGGATGAGATGGATTGACATAACTGAGGTAATAAGGGTAGGTGTGTCAGAGACAATGAGAGTGGTTCATGGGTTATTCAGTACTCTTCTCCAACACCATAAACTCAAAGGCATCAATTCTTCAAGTCATCCTTATTCATTATCCAGCTCTCAAATATATACCAAGTGATTGAAAAGACCATGGTCTGAAGTAGATGCACCTTAATCCTCAAATAGACATCACTGCTCCTCAATACTTTGGAGAGGTTCCTCACTGTGGAGTTTTCCTAATGAAATGATTTGGGGTGGGTTTTGGGGTGATGGTTGGTTTGGTTTTTTTTATACACAGAACTGTTTATTTGGGACATCACAATTTGTGACTCTGGAAAATCTATTTTAATACTAAACTTGAATCTCCTATGTCCCTCTGTTTGATTGTTGTCATCATTCAGGTTGTAGTTTGTGTTTATTCTTTAGGTATTCCTTGCTTTTTTGTCAACCTCTGCCTGATTGCTGGTACCATTATAAATTATTATAAAGTCATTAGCTGTTTGCTCCTTGGGGATAATGTGCAGTGGAAAGGGTTTCCAAGAGCTCCTAGAATGTCTGTAGGCGCTCAAGTAGCAGGGAACTAGGTCCTTGAGGGACATTGCCCCTTTCCCTGGCCTCCTCACAAGGTCCCTTTTTACACTGACTCAGTCTACTCCTTCAATTCATTCTTTCTTGGTCTCCTAAAGACCTAACCTCAAAACCAAACCCACTGACAAATAATACATTTCCTTTCAGAAACAGCTTTGAGCTTGATTTTCCATCTCCTTGCTAGGTCTCCTGGTTTTCTCCTTGTTCTGCATCTTTCTAGTGCTGAATCTAGGCTTCGTTCTGTACTCACTAAAGAGCCTGTCAACAGTGGTTTTTTTTCTTTCTACTGAGACATGCATGGTGCTCAGGACCTCACTCACCTCCAACTATTCTCCAAGAGCTCTTTGGCTAAGTGGAGGCAGGTAGACTGCAGTTGAGAATGGGAAACAAACCAAGCTTAGACCTGTGTCTAATGAGAATTGTTTATCGCTTCTAAAGAAGGATTTTAAGGGAGCTCTGGCAGTCCAGTATCAAGAAGCAGTGCTATAATCCTGAAGGCATGCAGTTCGAATCCACCAGATGCTCTGTTGGAGAATGAGGGGCAATCTCCTCCTGTACCAGTCGGATCCGATTTCGATGGTCCACAGCCAGAAAAAAAAATTAAAAAGGGAAAAAAATAACCCTCTGTGACAGGCCTTTAGGTATATTCCTTCTCAGAAATTCACTTTATAAGAACACAGGGTTGGGACTGAAGAGTGGAAATCTGTGTGGTAGGAGTATCTCCCTCATTGCTGTCAAGTGGGAACCTACTCATAGCTTATTCTCCAGCAGGTTCCCAGAGGCCATAAACAGTACAACGAGAGATTGTCCATCTTTCTCCCATGAAGCCACCGGTGGATTCAAGCTTTTGGGTTGGCAACACAACTCCCTGCCCAGTAGGCCACCAGGAAAATAAGAACCATTGGTGAAGCTCTGTCTCACATAGTTTGGGCAACTTGTCAAGAGGGGCCAGTCCTTGGTGAAGGACATCATGCTTGGAAAGGTGGAGGGTCAATGTAAGAGAAGAAGACCTTCAACAGGATAGATTGAAAGTGATTGTGACGATGAGCTCAAGTGTCAGAGATGGTGAGGATGGCACAGCACGGGCGAGGTTCAGATCTGCTGTTCAGAGGGTCACTCTGAGTTGTAGTTGACTTGATGGTGCATAACAACAACAACAGCAACAACAAAGAAGGAGTTCAGGTGGCTGAGTGAATCAGGGATTGTGTTGCCAAACCAAAGACAGCTTAACTTCACCAGCTACTCCATGGGAGACAAACAGTCTCGGCCCTTGCAATTTACATTGTCTGAGAAACCATTGGAGGGTCAGCTCTGAGTTGGTTCTGACTCACCGCACTTAAAAACAACAAATTACAATAATAGCAGCTTGTTTTGGTTTTGTTTTGTTTTGTTGTTGTGTACCGTCAAATTGGATCCGACTGGCCCAGGAAGAGATTGCCCCTCCTCCAGCAGAGCACCTGGTGGATTTGAATCATGTGCCTTTGGGATTGCAGTGCAGCTTCTTGCCACTAGGCCACCAGAACTCGCTAATAATAACAGCTTTAACATGAAAAATGCAGTTCCTACAAAGTGGAAGGAGCTAGTGGAATGAAGAACTAGGAGATTGTCAGGAGAAGGTCAGCCAAGTGTCATGAAATACTTAAACTTGAAGCACTGGAGGAAGTGGTGAAGCCCTAACTCACAGATGTCCTGAGAAGTCTCAAAAGGGTGCCAGGAAGTGGAAGTGCACAGAGAAACGTGACTTGAGCATGCTCTCTGGCTCTTCAAATTTGAGGATTCCAGGATACCACTGCAAGAGGAAGATGGACAGCCTCCTTCCACGTCATTTCCAGCCTCTGAAAATCCGCTGGAGGGCCAGCCATGAATCGGTTCTGGCTCAACAGCAATGAACAACAAGAGATAACTAGGATAGTCCATTGGGAGGTGCACTGTTAACCCAAAGGCCATGCTTCTTGGGAGGGTCAAATCCACCAGCAACTCCGAGGAAGATGGGCAATCTCCTCCTCTGCAATTTACAGCATCTGAAGCCCACTGGCGGTTCAGCTATGAGGAGATGCCATCTTGACTGGGAGGGAGGGAGGGAGGGAGAGAGAGAGGGAGAGAGGGAGGGAGAGAGAGAAGGAGAAGGGGGAGAGAGAAAGAGAAACCATGTTTTGTGGCAGAAAGGTGAGGCAGTCTGTTTCCATAAAGAATGCAGTCTTGGAAATCCACTGTTGTTGTTGTTATGTGCTGTTGAGTCGACTCAGACTCATAGCAACCCTATGTACAACAGATCTGAACACTGCTCTATCTTGAGCCAATTTCATTGTCTCCAGCACACTTACGCTTATTAGCCCACTCACTGAATCAATCCATCTCATCCAGGGTCTTCCTCTCTTGTGCTGTCCCTCTACCCATGATGTCCCTCTGTAAGGATTGCAACATGCCCAAAGTATGTCAGATGAAGCTTCAGAATCCTTGCCTCCAAGGAGCAGCCTGATTTCACCCTCTCCAGCACGAACTTGTTTGTTCCCCTAGCAGTCTATTCAATACTCTTCTCTAGCATCACAACTCAAAGGCATCAGTTCTTCTTCTGTCATCCTTCGTCATTGTCCAGCCAGTAATTCCAAATACCATGGCTTGGATCAGGCGCACCTTAGTCTCTAGACTGACATTGCTGCTCTTCAGTACTCTGAAGAGATTTTCCTAATGCTACAGTAAGGGACAATTCTAGTCTACCCTATATGATCACTATGAATCAGAATCAATTTAACAATGATGAGGGGTTGGGTTTTTTTATGTTTGTTCGCTTTGCTTTGTTTTGCTTTGCTTTGCTTTGCTTTGCTTTGCTTTGCTTTGCTTTGCTTTGCTTTGCTTTGCTTTGCTTATGAAGCGGCATATATTAAGTTCTCCCTCTCTTCTGCTCTTTGGTCTTGCTTCCAAAGCAATACTTCTGGTGCACACAGACAGCAAAGCAAAATGCTGCTACAAAATGCTGCATTTCCCCCGTGGCAGGCAGAGACCCTTAAATGGGCCATACTGGTTGATCTGAAAGTGCTGAGGCAAGCCTCCCCAAACTGGCAGATTTTGGCCTTGTACGTCAGGTGAAGTAGCAAGGAGGGAAACTTCATGTAAATATGGTAGGAGAAATAAGAGGGGAAAGTAACAGAAAATGGTCACTATACATCCTGATGCCAGGCAATGGATGTGAAGGTGAAAAATAGAATGTTATACAGTAAGCTGAACTGGAAATAATGAAGAATCACAGAAATATTAAACAGAGATGGGCATATGAGTATAGAAGTTTCTTAGATGAAACCATGGTAAGGTAGTTCCAGGTATGCCAATGGTACAAATACAGCACCACCACCCCCATATAACAAGCACATGTCTGTCTATTCCATGCCAGATAAGAGCACCCCAGCTGGATTACAAACACAGTTTCACTAAGAAAAACAGAAACAGGGGGGAAGAAAAACCACAAATGATGACACGGGTCATCATGACAAACTCAGCCTGTCATTTCTTGATAATTTCTTTCCTGAATATTAACAGCTATGTGGGCAGGAATAGCTCCAGGCGCCAAACCCTGGCATTGCAAAGCAGCTTCCAGGGAACTGCCCAAGAGGACAGTAGAGTCTGGAGGCAAAGGGAGTTGGCAGTGCAAGCAGTATCCATTAAGCCACAAGAGGAAGAAAGGAGGAGACTCTCAAAATCTCTTTTTCTTTCTAAATGCCTAATTACATTGTTGCAACCACTCTTTTTAAAACTGGTTTGCATTGTTTTCAAATGCATTGTGTTTTATTCATGTACATTGTGTTTTACACAATCATTTGTTTCTTATGATAATTCATAAACATTGTGTTTTATATAGTTAATCTCTACTGCTCTATCTATTCAAGTCCACATCGAATCTTTCCTATTCCTCCACCCCCTTCCACCTCCTAAACTCAGCTATCCTAGTGTTTTCCACTGTTTGCTTTTTTCTATTCCCTTCCCCCTTTGGACATTTATACATATCTTACTTATCTATCCTTATTTTACAGACTCAATCTCTCTCTCTCTTTCTCTCTCTCTCCAAATCATGGGCAATAATGACTGGATTTGAGAGTGATATCACCAGTTGGCTCTGTTGAAAGCATTTGGGGTTTAGGATGGAAGATGATTACCCAGGATCAACAACTGGGAAAGGAGAGGAGGCAGGATTTGGCTGAGGGAGAGCTTGATTTGGGAAGCAGGCCCAACCAAGCTCCGGTTAATCGGGCAGGAAGCTTGGGTGTGAGTCTGATCTGTTTTCATCCAGAACACCTCGCCATGCCTCTCTCGCCTTCACTGGCTGTGGACAGCCCCAGGAAGGATGTGCCCTGGGATGAGGCCGTACTGTACCGGAAGCTGACCTGGAAGGAGCTCCTGGCTAGGGGTCCTCACACCTGGGCAGCTCATCTGTTCTGGAAAGAGGAGTCTGGAACACATATATCCACTGCTACCATCTGTAGTTTCAGGAGTTGACAGAAAGCTGATGGCGTCCTACAAGTCCTGAGGTGTCCATTCTTGTTTTAAGACTTGGCGTTATTTTGGGAAATGCTTTGGGGATACCAATTGGTCCCTTAGAACCAGTCGCCATTGCTGTGGAGTAGATTCCAACTCATGGCAATGCCATACGTGTCACTGAACCACTATGCCCCATAGGGTTTTCCGTGGTTAATATTTTATAAGTTCCTTACCAGACCTTTCTTCCAAGGCACTTTTTTGTGGGATCAAACCACCCAACATTTTACCTACGAGCTGATTGATGTGTTAACTGCACCACCCAGGAACTCCTAGTTGCCGGACATTTGCAAAGTAGGCAGTATGATGCAGTGGAAAGAGCAAGAACTTTAGAGGTGGAAGGATCTACCTGAGTCTCAGTGTACTTCTTATCAGCTGTGCAAGCTTAGGCAAATTGCTTCACCTCTCTGAACTTGTTTACTCCTTTGTAAAATCCCATTACCACTAGCTTGATTCCAGCCCACTGACTGTAGGCTTTCCAAGGACGTCATCTTCACACACGCAGGCTGCCTCATCTCCCTGCCAGGCATGGCTAGTGGGTTCACACCATTGACCTTTCTTGGTTGGTAGCTGAATCCTTTAACCACTAGGTCGGCCAAGTTTCTTAATGGAGATCATAATGGTCACTAATTTAGAGGGTGGCTTTGCATATATAATGGCACAGTCTGAGAGAGGTCTCTAGTACAGAGCAGCAATCCCTGTGAGTTAAATAAGTGGTCGTCTAATGCTGACGTTTACTGTGCATCTTTGACGTGACACACAGTGTGTTTCACTGTGGCTTGGATATGCTGAAGTTAGTCATCGCAGGATCTCTCACAGTCTTTGTCACTTGCACTCTTACAGATACTTAGAGCATACAGTCTCTGAGCTGTCGAAAGGCAGGTAAATGGAAGTGTGCTAACAACTTACTGTTGTTATCCAAGATGCTTTCAAGAAAGAATTGGCCCACCTGAAAGGTTGTCTGCTTTTATTGTTGGTAAGGTGTGGGCAAGAGAAGTGTGAAGACTGGATACTAACCCAGGCTCTAGTATTTTGTGGGTTATTGATTAGGCATGACAACAGCTAAGTCCCCTGTTTCTGATGGAACACGCTGTGAAGCAATGAATATTCCCTACTCCTCTTAGTCATGGGATTCTGAAGGTGGCGGGGGGCCATGGATTCTAGGCATGGAACCTATGCTGCCCAAGATGGCTGCTCTTAGGGGCAAGGCTGACTCCTTCAACAAGCTTAAATTCATGGTTTTCACCGCAATAATGGTCCAAATGTTTAACTCAAGATTTCAAGGAATACAGAGAGTCTCATGTGTCTTTTCTGTTTACCATTGAGTCAGAACCCACCCAGAGCTGACCCTCCGGCTGTTTTTCAGAGGCAGTTAATCTCACAGAAGGAGATTATACATCTTTCTCCCTTTGAGCAGCTGGTGGATTCAAACTGCATGCATTTGGGGTCGTAGTGCAGCTTCTTTGCAGATATAGCACTGGCATCTCTCGGCAATCTCCCCTTAAGCACACTGTTGTTGTTATGATTGCCATCAAGTCGAGCATGACTCATAGCGACCCTATGAACAAAAGGCCTGAAACATCTCTATAACTATCAGCATTTATCAAAGTCCATAGAGTTTCCAGAAGCATATTGTTTAGGAAATGGATGCCACTCCTGCTTCACAAAGAAAAAAAATTAAGTAATAACAAAACAAACCTGTTCTGGGCAGCATAAACAAAACGGTTAAGGTCTCAAGTACTAAGTACTAGATGAAAGGTAGTTGGAACCCACCTAGCAGTGCCTTTGCCTTATCTTACACTTAACAACAACTAGGGAAGACAGACCTTGGAAGACAGGCTTGATGATCTGCTCCTGAAAAAGGCACAGCTTGGAAAACCATAAGGAGCACTTGTGCTGTGCACACGCTGGGTCACCAGAAGTCAGAATCCATCCAATGACAATGACTAACAACCACGAGCAACATCCCTAATGGTCTTTCGTAGACTGGCTTGAAGAACAGAGAAGGCTTAGTTCCGAAATTATTCTCGGATTCTTATTTTACTTGTTTTTGGTGGTGTAACAGAGAGAACCCTGAAGGAGGAACTGTTCTGTTGCTGACAAGCCTTTGGCTCAGAAGGGCCTCTGCTCTCTGAAGTCTGGAGCCTCAGAACTTGAATGGCTGGCTTCCGTGATCCTTACTCATGTGACCTCGCTGTGTAGCCAGCTCGAGTTCCTGATGACATGGTGGTCTCCAGCCTCTCACATGGTGCTTGTGTTGTCTTCTCCCAGGGAGCAAATGGAGTTGCCACATCTCATAACATTGTGACCTGGAATGGTCATTGCATCATCTTTGCTACATTCTCTTGGTAAAAACAAGTCACGAGGGCAGATATGATTCAAGGGAAGGGGAAATAGATGTTGCTTTTGGATAAGTGAAGTGTCCAGCCATATGCATACAGAGGTAGAAATCACTAATGGATATTTTGGCAGTCTTGCTGCATGGCATGTTACCTAAAAACAACCACAAAATGTAAATTAATTATTATATGAAAACCAATTAAAATTTTTTTAAAACCTTCTTATTGTGATTTGGGTGAAAGTTTACAGAGGAAATTCATTTTCCATTCAACTGTTCACATGCAGCTTCTTTTGTGGCACCAATTGTAATCCCTGCAACATAATGGTACCCTTCCCACTGCACCCCTGTTGCCCAGTTCTGTTCATCCTTTCCTATCCCTTCTAGCCTTCTGCGTTCTCTCCTTTGACAAATGCTGCCTTTTGATTTTTGAATTGTTGATCATTCTAAAGAGCGTGTAGTACGTTACAACTCTGTCTATTGTTTGGCAACCATTTACTTTTGCTCACAGTTTCATGGGTGAGAAATCAGAGGACTCCACTGAGTAGTTCTCAGGTGGGGATGTCTCATAAGATTTCAGACCTCTTAGTCTGATGGGACTGCTGTCATCTGAAGGCTTAACTGGGGTGGATCTCCAGGATGGTTTCCTCTTTGAATAGAAGTCAGCGTTGGCAGTCTGGGAGCTCAGCTAGCACTGAGAGCCTACATGGCAGTCTTCCATGTGGCTGGCTTTCCCAGAGCAGGTGTCCCAAAAGGACCAGGCAAAAGCTTCATGGGCCATTCTAGCCTAGCAGAGAAGTCATGCAAATGGTTAACCTTCCCAGCTGTTCTCCGAAAGGTTGATGGTTTGAAAACTCCCAGAGGTGCTTCACAATCTATTTCTGAAACATCAATGTTGGAAACCACAGGCAGTACAGTTCTGTTCTGGCACACCTGGGGCTGTCGTGAGTTAGAGGTGATTCAAGAACAACTGGTGAGGTAGCCTGTGTCTGTGTACCACTGAGTCAGAATTGGCCCATAGCTGACCCTCCAGTGGATTTTCGGAGGCAATTAATCACATGGAAGGAGGTTATCCTACCTTCCCCCACATGGAGCAGACGGGAGATTTAAACCACATGCCTTTGGGATGGCCGCACATTTTCTCACCACTAGGCCACCAGAGCTACCTATGGGCAAGCTGCTCCCATGCAATTTACAACCTTTGAAAATCTGCTAGAGGGTCAGCTTTGAGTCTGCTCTGACTTGATGGCAATCAGTGAATGCTATAGGTAGAAGCAGTTACAAGCTCACCCAGGATCAAGGGGGGAGGACAGTGCACTCTTCCCACCTCTCAGTGAGAGGAGTATCCAAGGAGTAGGCCATGTTTTAAAACTGCTACAGTGGCCATCTTTGGAGATTAGCTCTCACAAACCATGTTTTGGTTTTCCTTCATTTTCCTCTATGACTCTCCTACCTCACCCTACCTGGCCTGCCTGAGATTCATAAGGAATGTCCCTTTAATTGTGATATAGAGAAATGCCTAAGGGTCTGAATATGCAAACCAAGATTTTTTTTAAAAAAAAAACAAACAACAAACCCCAAAACCCAAAGTGACCTCAAAGTTTCCATTGCTCAGATGGGAACTTTAAAGTTCAAGTGCCTGCCCCTCCCTGATCTTGACCCAGTGGCCTTGGTGAGTCCTGCCTAGTTCCTCAGTCAAAAGTGGCTTTTGCCTGGCAGCCTCCTTTTGAACCAGCTCTCTGCCTTAAAGCGTTACCACAAATGAAACATGCATTTAGAACAGTGAGAAGTAGTCTTGTCACTAAGACTTCTACTTTGGTGGTCCCTGATGACAATGAGTCAACACTCAGCCAGTTCCGAACTGCCAAGGAAAAAAGGGTCCATAGGCAACTGTTGTTTGTGCCTGTGTCACCACAGATTTATACTACAGCAGACAATGGGATAGCAGAGCATCCTTCCCAGAAAGGTAGCTCAGAGATTTGGGAAGATGAGGGTCTGGTGTATGGAAGCGTTTGCATTCTGGCATGAAGTAGAAACTGGGGAGATGATATGGCTAAGAGGACCAGGCCCTCAGGATATTTTCCACTTGACTACGAAAGACCTGAGCACCCCTCTCCCAATGGATGGGTGCAATGCATAACCACACACATGCAGGCGTAGGTGGAATTGCTGGTGGCTATTACACTTAATGCATGGATCATAACAAACTATGAGAAGAATGGGAATCCCAACACATTTAATTGTGCTTTCATGAAACTTGCACCTAGACCAGGAAGCTATTGTCTGAACACTACAACACTACATGGGACACTAGATGGTTTAAAAACAAAGGTGTGCATCAGGGCTGCAGCCTTTCTTTTGATCTCTTCAGTCAAGATGCAGAACACATCATCCAAAAAGCTGGACTTTATGAAGAAGAATGTGGCATCAGGATTGGAGGAAGACTCCTCAACACAACCTGTGTTAAGCAGATGGCAGAACCTTGCTTGCTCAAAGTGAGGAGGACTTGAGCACTTGCTGCAGAAGATCAAAGACTACAGCCTTCAATATGGATTACATTGCAACATTAAGAAAACAAAGGTCCTCACCACCGGGCCTACAGGCAACATCATGATGGACGGAGAAATGGTAGAAATTGTCAATGCTTTCACTTTACTTGAATCCACAAGCAGTTAAGGGATCAGGAGACATATTGCATTGGGGAAATATGCTCTGAGGGACCTCTCCAAAGTACTGAGGGGAACTTTTTTACTCAGTTTCAAGACCAAGCTGCACCTGATTCAGGCCATAGTCTTTTCAGAAACTTGCTATTAGGCATCTGAGACCTGGACAACCTGAAGAAGGATCACAGAATAATCAATGCCTTTGTGCTGTGGGGTTGGAGAAGAGGACTGAATATTTCCCATGGACTGCCACAAGAAAAAGTCTTGAAGAAAGTGCAGAATGCTCCTTGGAGGCAGGGATGGCAAACCTATGTCTCTCCTCCTTTGGGCATGTTATAGAGGAGGGGCTATGTTTTGGAAAGGGATATTATACTTGGAAAGGTGGAGGGTCAGCAAAAGACAGGAAGACCCTCAAGGAGATGGATAGACATAAAGACTGCAAAATGAGCTCAAGTATGTCAGACATAATGACACAGGATAGACAAGGTTCAGTTCTGTTCAAAGCATTGCTAAGAGTCCTGGACTCAATGGCACTTAACAACTGAAAGGTTTCAGATCGAAGCCAAGAACCACGCTGAGGTAGAAATATTTCGCTGAGTCTATTGTGCACCAGGCTACTCAGCTTGGGGAGTAGCCCTGGGGATTGGGCTCAGGGGGTTCATATGGGGTCGTTGCAGTGGTTCATTGGGGCATAAAGTATCTGGTCTTGGGAAACTGGTTCTGGGGAATGTCCTGACATAGGATTTCTGAGTTCTGGTTTCAGAAAGATGTCCTGACATAGGGTTTTCTTAGTTCTGGTTTTAGGGAATGTCCTGACATAGGATTTTCTGAGTTCCGGTTTTGGAAAATATTATGACATGGGATTTTTGAGTTGAGCTTCAATCTCCATTTTGATTTTTAGCCTAACAACAACATTCCAGTTACTAATGCTGTATCAGCTTATTAGTCGCTGTAATTCAGCAAGCTAATTACAGTTAGATGGATCTTGGCTGAAAGCAAGGAGTACCAGAAGAATGTCTATCTTTGTTTCATTGATTATGCAAAGGCGTTAGACTGTGTGGATCTCAACAAACTGTGGCTAACTCTGAGGAGAATGGGTATCCCAGAACACTTGATCGTGCTAATGCAAAACCTATACTTGGATCAGGAGGCAGTCATCAGAATGGAGCAAGGAAACACTGCATGGTTCAAAATTGGGAAGGGTGTGTGCCAGGGATGTGTCCTATCTCCATACCTTTTCAATCTTTATGCAGAACAGGTTATCCAGGAGGCTGGGCTCTATGAGGAGAAATGTGGTATCAGGATTGGAGGAAGAATCATCAACAATCTGTGTTATGCAACCTTGCTTGCTGAAACTGAAGAGGCCCTGAAGCACTTGCTGTGGAAGGTCAGGGACTGCAGTCTTCAGTATGCACTGAGACTCAATATCAAGAAAACAAAGATTCTCACCACTAAGCTGATTGGCAGCATCATGATGGATGGTGAAGAGATTGAGATTGTTCACAGTTTTGGTTTCCTTGGATCCACAGTCAACACTCTTGGCACCAGCAGCCAGGAAATTAAAAGACGTATTGCCATGGGAAAGTCTGTGGTTAGAGACCTCTCTAAAGTGCTGAAGTGAAAGGATGTCAGTCTGGAGACTATGGTGCACCTGATACATGCCATAGTCTTTGCAATCACTTGCTATGTATCGGAGAGCTGGACAATGACTAGGAATGATAGAAGGAGAATTGATGCCTTTGAGCTGTGATGTTGGAGAAGAGTATTGAGCATACCATGGACTGCTAGGAAAACAAACAAGTTCATCCTGGAGAGGGTGAAACCGGGCTGCTCCTTGGAGGCAAGGATTTTCAAGTTTCATCTGTCATACTTTGGACATGTTGCAAGGAGGGACCAGTCCTTGGAGAGGGACGTCATGCTTGGGAGGGAGGAAGGACAGTGCAGGAGAGGAAGACCCTCGATGAGATGGATTGATTCGGTGACTGGGGTAATAATGGGGGCAGGTGTGTCAGAGACGGTGAGGTTGGCACAGGATAGGGCAGAGTTTAGGGCTGTCATACGTAGGGTCGCTATGAGTCGCAGGCAACTTGACAGTACATAACAACACCAACAACAGTTACAGTTTAACAACAGGGCCCACTGGTGGCATAGTGGTAAGTTGTGCCACCAACCCAAAAGAACATGGGTTGAATTCACCAGCTTCTCTTCAAGAGAAATATGGGCTATCTCCTCCCAGGGGATTTATGCCTGAGAACCCTCTGAAGGGTCAGCAATGAGTCAGTTCCAGGTGACAACAATAACGACCACACCTCACCTTTTCTGATGGAAAGTAACAACCACACCTCACCTTTTCTGCTGGAAAGCTCTTGAATTGTGAAAGAGATAAACACTGAAGTATTTGAATGCAAAAAGAAAAGCTTTTGGAAACATTTATATTTGAATCTCACCTCAAAGTTTAAATGGCTGAGAGCTTTTTGCTTGGAGGCCAATTCTCTTTGGAAGTGTGGCCTAGAGACATCTTGTTTCTGATTATTAATTAAATCCAGGATCACATTACTTGCTGACATACAGATAACCTCCTTACTCCATGCTTTATTGTTGCTAGGTGCTGTTGTTAGGGACGAGTTGGTTCCAATTGAACAAAATACTGCCGATTCTGTGCTATCCTCACAATCTCTGCTGTGTTTAAAAGCCCACCGTTGCAGTCACTATGTCAGTCCATCTCATTGTAGCTCTTCCTCTCTTTCATTGACCTTTCTCACTAGCTTTACTTCGAGTGAAGTCAAGTCTGGCTGTATGTCTTCCATGATAGATTTGTTTGTTCATTTGCTAGTCCATGGTATTTCATATACCATACTTTATTTGGTTTGTGGCAATCTCTCCCATAGGAGTGACAGAGACAAGAGGGGACACATTCTACCCTAGTGACAGGGCAGACAGAAAGGAAGTGAACAGATAGTTCAAATCGCTAGGCTGAAGAGTGAGAGCTCTTCTGCTCCAATGAGTGGGGAAGATGGATCAGTGACCCAGTGAGGCTGTCTTGGTTGTAGGGAAAAGGCCATCCTCACACGGATGCCACAACCTATTCCAGCACACTCTTCTGCATGATCAAGCATGTAGGGGGCTGGGCATTGGAACACACTCCATTTAAAGCTGGTCCCAACAATGTTCTGCTCATCTTGAAACATCACTTCGGGTTTTGAAGAGGGGAAGATTGTCCTTGTCTGTGGTTCTCCTCCATTTAGACGGGGTTACTTTTCTGGCACTTGCATATCCATAGTCATAAGTCTCTGGCATTGACAGTCCCACAATGTCATTGATTTGCCTCCATATGGACCCATCGCTGTATTTTTCTTGTCTCTTATCTCTCTTTTGTCATTATTTCTTTTGCAAGAAGTTTACAATGAAGACAGACAAATCCTTCCACCTGTTAATAGATGGACAGACTCCACTGCAACCATCTAAAGCAGATAACTAAATTTACTGCCACCATATTAATGAACTGAGCTTTAGTCAGAAGTTCGCGGTTAGTATCCTTCAGGGAAAAGAGTGGTATTTGGTTTCCAGCAGGAAGTTATTCCTGCAGGAAGTGCCATGGGCAATAAGGCTTGGGGGCCGGGGTGAGAAACCATCTGGTGGGCTTATATGTGCAGAGAACTTTCCTAGAAATCTGAAGGAGAGAGGAAAGCTGAGGTGCTGGGGGTTGACACAAGCACCATACCTAGTATGTCCCAGGAGAAGGGCTGTTTTCCTATTAGAATGTCTTGTTGCTTATTGAGAGTAAGTGGACAAAGCCAGTAAGATAAGGCAGGTCGGTTCCTACTCACTGGCAACGAGTTAGTTACATAAATGTTCAGTTAGGGGAGTTAGAAGCGTTTTCGGAATTTAGGATTGGAAGATAAATGCAGTGAAAATGGGCTCCTTCCTAGAGGCTGGGAAGGATATGCAGAGGTCATGGGTTCAAAGACAAGAGACCTGATTGTAAAGATCAACTAACTACCTGATTTCCTATCTAGATTCCTCTCATTAGGGTTTTAAATTTCTATTTATTCTGGCTCTCCTGCTGACCAGCTGTGCAACCTCTGGGCAAGTTACTTAGCCTCTCTGTAGCTCAATAGTTTCCTCATTTGTAAATTCCTTGGGCTGTTGTGAAGATGAAATAGGAGAATGGTACGAAGCATTTAGCACATGGTTTGGCACAGGTTGTTGTTGTTAGGTGCCAATCAAGCCGTAATGATCTTATGAGAAAGGATCTGAACCTTGCCCTCTCCTGTGCCATTCTCATGATCTCTCATATGCTTGAGCCCCTTATTACAGTCACTGAACCAGTCCATCTTGTTGCAGGTCTTCCTTTCTTTCTCTGACCTTTCCCAGCCTGACATCTTTGTCCAAGGAATGCTCTTCCTAAGAACATGCCAAAGTATGTGAGACAGAGTTTTCCCCTTCTTGCGTCTCAGAAGCATCCTGGTTGTACTTCCTTCAAGATAGACCTGTTTGTCCTTTTTGCAGTCCATGAGATAGTCAGTCATACGACTATCCATACACTTTGAAGGAAGACAGGTTAATACAACTATTATTCCGTATATGATACGTACCGACCACTAAATTGAGAACTTCTACCAATTTTTGTAGTCTGAAATCAATCAAACATGTAACTAAGATGCATTGATACTAATTGGTGACTGTAATGCAAAAGTTGGAAACAAAGAAGAGGGTAATTGGAAATTACAGGCTTGGTGACAGAAATGAGCCTGGAGACCGAATGATTGCATTTTGCAAAATCAGTTGTCTATTCATTGCAAATACATTTTATGGAAAACACAAATGGTGGCTTTACATATAGGCTTCACCTGATGGACTGCTTAGGCAGCAGATTGACTACATTTGTGGAAAGAATCACTGGAGAAGCTTGGTATCAGCTGTAAAAAACAGGCAGCTTGTGGAACAGATCTGTTCAAAATAAAGTTTAGGAGAAGAAAAATAAGTCCACAAGAACCAACATACCACCTTGAGTCTATCCCACTTGAATTTTAAAACCATCTCCAAAATAGATTTGATGCATTGAACATTAATCACCAGATAAGCTGTAGGATGACATCAAAGATATTATCCATGAAGAAAACAAGTCATTACAAAGAGGATAAAGAAAGACCAAAATGGATGTCAGAAGAAACTCTGAAATGTGCACTTGAATTTGGAGAAGCAAAATAAAGGGAAGAAATGCTGAAATAAAAGAGATGAACGGAGGAAAAAGAGATAAGTAGAGGATTTTAAAGGGCAGCTTGGGAAGACAAAGTAAAGTAATATACTGAAATGTACAAAGAGTTGGAGTCAGAAAATAAAAAAAGGAAAGAACGTGCTTGGCATTTCTCAAGCTGAAAGAACTGAAGAACAAATTCAAGTGAGTTGCAACACAGGGTAGCTGCTAAGTCGATGGGAGCTATTATTATTGGCTGTAAACTCTCTGAGGCCTCTTTTTTTACTCCCTCCCTCTCATCCTCTTAGCTCAGTCCAGCCACCAGTCTCCATCACTTTGAATTCTGCTCATTTGAAAAGTCATGCCTTCCTTTCCTCAGTCCTGATATTAATTATTATCAGACCTAGAAGTGCTCACCAGGCTGTGCCAGGAAACCTGGAGGAAAACCACCTGGCCAACTGACTGAAAGAGATCCATATTTATTCTCTTTCTCAAAAAAGGTGATCCAACAGAGTGTGGAAATTATAGAACGATATCACTAATATCACATGCAAGCAAAATCCTGCTGAAGATTATCCAAAAGCAACTGGAACAGTACATCAACAGAGAACTACCAGAAATGGGTGTTGAAGTGGTTGTGGCACTAGAGACATTATCACCAATATCAGATGGATCTTGGCTGGAAGCAGAGAGTACCAGAGGAATGTCTATCTGTGTTTCATTGACTGCGCAATGGCATTTGACTGTGTGGACCACAACAAATTTTTGCTAACCTTGAGAAGAATGGGAATCCCAGAACACCTGATTGTGCTCATGTGAAACCTATGGTTGGACCAGGAGGCTGCATGGTTCAGAAAACGGCATGGTCAAAATCAGAAAAAGAGTGCATTAGGGATGTGTCCTGTCTCAACACATTTTCAATCTGTATGCAGAACAGATCATTGGAGAAGCTGGACTTTATGAGAAGGAATGTGGCATCAGGATTGGAAGAAGACTTGTCAACAATCTGTGTTATGCAGAAAGCACAACCTTACTTGCTGAAACTGAGGAGGGCCTGAAGCATCTACTGCAGAGGGTCAAGGACTGTAGTTTGCAATATGGACTGGAGCTCAACATCAAGAAAACAAAGATTCTCACCACTGATCACATTGTTAGCATCATGATAGATGGAGAAGAATTGAGATGGTTCACAATTTCAGCTTACTTGGCTCCATAATTAATACATTTGGCATCATTAATCAAGAAATCAAAAGATGAATTGCATTAGGAAAGTCTGTTTTCAGGGACCTATCAACACTGCTGAAGAGCTAGGATGTCAATTTAGAGACTAAGGTGTGCACGATCCAGGCCATGGTCTTCACCATTACTTGCTGGACAATGGCCAAGCATGCCAGAAGAAGAACTGATGCCTTTGCGCTGTGGTGCTGGAAAAGAGCCTTGAACATATCCTGGACTGCCAAGAGAGCAAACAGGTCTGTTCTGGAGAGAGTGAAAGCAAGCTGCCCCTGAGAGGCAAGGATTTTGAAGCTCCGTCTCACATACTCTGGGCTTGTAGCCAGGAGGGACCAGTCCTTGGAGAAGGACATCATGCTTGGAAGGGTGGAGGGACAGCGCAGGAGAGGAAGACCCTGGAGGAGATGGATTGACTGAGGTAATGGGGGTAAGGTGTGTCAGACACAGCAAGTTTGACACAGGATAGAGCAAGATTCAGAGCTATTGTGCATAGGGTCTCTATAAGCTGTAGTTGACTCCATGGCACATAACGACACCACAACAGCCATGCCTTGGATAATCACGTTGTGTCATTCACGTCCAGATGTAATTTGCAAGACAAATAGGTCCTGGAATTTCTTTCCAGCCCAAGGATCCACACTGCAAATTGAGTCTGAGGGTTACCTACCTTTAGACCCTGGCTGGAGACAGGGGCAGCCCACTGTCCTGGTCTTGAAAGCCACTGCAGGCTCTTGTAATTGAGTTACCGCCTGGGTTTCAGTTGGACTAATCCATCTACATGATTTCTTCGCTTCGTTTAATGCCATTAACGGAACTAAATTAAGGAGCAGGCGGGGTTGGGTGGGACTGGGGAAAACGGAGTTGTTGGTTTGTTTTTTGTTGGGTTGTTTTTTTTTCTTCTTCTTGAGAGTAGCTGCCACCTCAAGGACCAGATTGGAGCCAGTGGTCTGATTAATGAATGGCTCCGAGGACCTAGTCCCGGGGCCCTCAGGCTCCCATCAGAGCACAGGCTTCCGGGGAGCCCCGCACCCAGAAAGGGGCATCTTGGAGAAGGTGTCCAGGAGACTGGATCCTTTTCCTTCCGCTGGTCGCTCTCTCCTCCCCTATCCTGCGCCTCTAGAAACATTTCTAAGCAGTTTCCCTTTTACTTTGAATCCTCAGGGACCTTCTCAGGGCTCTCTCTAACCCTATCTGGAGTAGGCTGTTGGGAAGGTGGGCACTCTTGGCGCCCCGTTTGCCTCGTAGAACGACCAGCCCCAGGGGGAGGGGCCTGTGGTAGGGGTGGGAGGTGGCAGCCTCCGTGGTCAGTTTCACTCTCCGTCCCAGTGACACCCACATCCTAGCGCGCTCTTCTCTCCTCTTGGCTCGCTCAACTTGGGTAGCTGGCCGGAGACGAGGAGTTACCCACTCCCGCACTGAGTCGACCGCTCGTCCCAGCCAGCAGAATCCCCAGCGCGACCAGCGCGGGCCCCGGTAGGCAGGTGCTGCGAGTTAGAGGGCTGCTGGGGTGGAAGGGGAGCTTGGGTTCGATCTCTCTACTGGAGGTGCTAGCTCGCTTCAGGGGCGCGCGCGGACTCTGCTGGTCTGGGGATGGGTGGGTGGGGACGCCTGGCCACCCGCTACCGTGTGGCTGCCCGCACTCGGTAGGGCTCGCCGTGTCCCGCCAGCCA
>NW_006399766.1:22127539-22128008 GCF_000299155.1 Elephantulus edwardii | reverse complement strand
TGCCGTTGATATAGGAGGCCCCGCGGGGGACTGCGTGGCTCTGGGACCCGAGAGTTCTCAGGGCGCGGGCGAGCTTGAGGGGTGTGGGTGTTGTGAGAGCGAGCGTGCAGCGCAGGTAAGGGCCGGCGGCTCCCTATCCCCGCCCACGCACCCCGGGCCCCCTAGGCGTTGTAGGGCCATCGATGCCAGAGACCAGCGACTAGGTGGTGGGAGACAGCTCCCGTCTTAGAGCCCGGAGGCAAAGGCAGCCAGGGAGACGCGGTTTCCCTCCGCGGCCGCCGGCGAGGTGCTGCGCGGCGCTGCGGTGTAACAGGCTCCCACGTTGCTCATCACATGTGCAAACAGTACCCTTTTGAGGAGGCTCGGTATTTTTAAGTGAATATTTTTGGCTTTGTTTTGATTCCCCCCCCCCCTTCCTCGGGGTAGATTTGGATGGAGTTGGCGGCCCGCGGCGGAGTGGGCGAGGCAG
>NW_006399766.1:22066948-22127439 GCF_000299155.1 Elephantulus edwardii | reverse complement strand
GGCGGCCGGGGAGCCCGGAGTCCCGGGCCGGGGAGCGCGGCGCTCGCTGGGCGCGGAGGGCGCGCCCGCCGCTTTGTCTGCACTTCTTGACAAGCCGAGCGGCTCCTCCCGCGGCCGGCCGCTGGGCTGGCGGCGGCGGCGGCTCCTCCTTCACCCTCTCCTTTCCTCCCCACTCTCTCGCAGGCAGCGGCGGCGGCGGCGGGGAACAGCGGGTTCCGGCCGAGGCACACCGAGGGGAGCTCGCGGTCGCCACTTGCCGCCCTAAGCGCTCTCCCAAGTCCGGCCCGCTCGGCGAGGACTTCCGTCTCCTGGGCGACCCTTGTCAAGCAAGCTGGGATCTATGAGTGGAAAGGTGACCAAGCCCAAAGAGGAGAAAGATGCTTCTAAGGGTAAGCCCGCCGGCTTCCTCCCGCGGTGTCCTCGCGTGCGCGCGGCGGCTCCCTGCTGGGAGCCTAAGCTGCCCGTGACCTCTGTGACCCCGGGCGACCAGTGGGGAGACGCCGGGGTGGGGGGGTTGGCTAGGCTTGCACCACTTTCTCTCCGTCCTCGCGGAATTGTCGCCCCGCGAGTGCCTCCAGCCTCCTCCACTCCCCCTCTGGACGCACGGTGGTGGCGCTGCGGGCTGCCGAAGCTGCTGCAGCCCGGAGCGCAGGGCACCACGCCGCCTGCCACTGGCCGGCCGCAACGCGTGCGAGTGCATATGTGTGCGTGTGCGCGAGTGTGCATACGTGTGCTGCGCGGGTGCAACATGGTGACATATTCAGGCATCTGTCCCGCTCTCGGAACCCTAGCCCACCTTCAACCCCACTCCCCGCCCCCAATGCAAACAAAGAGCCCGGCCCGAGGAGCAGAACCCCTCCCCCCACACTTCTTTTCCCCTCACACCCCCTACTCCCCAACTCCCCGCCCCCACGAGGGGTGCAGGAGCTTGCACCCTTCAACATGCCGCGTGCAGAAGTGAGATGCGCCTCGCCAGAGCAGTCTTCGCCAAGCCCCAGGAGAACAAAGGCCTCTGTCCCCTTGCCACACTTTGCCACCGCGGGAGCTGTGACTGCTGACAGAGACTGATCCCCTCGCTCTGCTTCCTGGGGTTCAGTCCCCTGGCCCGAGTGCTTGTCCACGCATCCCCCCACCCCGGAGTGCAAGTCTCGACCTGGGGCCTCCCACCGGCGGGTTAAGGAGGCGCAGCTGAGTGGGGCTCAGGCTAGGGATAAGTCAGACTAAGATAGGGCGTCCCCCGGCTGCCAGTCCTAGCGGTTGCTTGGCTAAGGACCCTGCTTAGTTTCAGAGGGAAAGCCAGAGAGACATCGCCTTGGAAAGGAGAGGCGTGAGAGGGCAGTGGGAGACAACAAGTGCAGCAGCAACATGCGAGTGTCCCGAATGGCCACGGAGTAGACCTCGGAGTTGGCTGGGCCGGTGGACCGAGCGACCCCCGCCCCCAACTGGCCCGATCCCGTGACCATGACCGAAGGGGTCAGTGGTGGCGGAGTCCCAGCTTTCCTTTGCGGGGCTTCGGATCATCCTGAGCCCTAAACCCCCTCCTTCCACCCCTTTCCCTATTCCTTCTGCTCATCTCCCCTCCTGCCTCTCCCCATCTCTCACCGAGCATTCATTCCTGGGAGATTCTAGGGCAGCGCCAGCCCTCCCCCGCGGAGGAAAGTTGTCAAAGTCTTCAGCTCAGGGCCTTTATCCTTGTTTCTAAATGGAGCCCTTTCTGTTGCAACTAAGCAAATGAGACAAGGCTGAGGAAGTTTGTGGGGGGTGTGTATGGAGGACGGTTTGTTGTTCTAAGAGGTCAACTTCAGGGTCGTGATTGGCTCAGTTCAAGGCTAGAGTCTGCTGTACCCAGCCCCCTCCCCCCACCCCGCGCCCCCCCAGGACCCACTTAAACTGCTGAGGATGCAGAGGAATGCAGGCTGGGTCTCCAGAAAGTAAAACCGCTGCTTTGCATTTCCAGAGCTTTCCAAATTGTAGAGTGTCCTAAGTATGTAGCCAAAGAAGGGGAAAGTCCCTCAGGGCTGATCAAAGGTTTTGCTTTCTATTAGGGACCCGGAAAGAGAAATGTAATTGGCAGCCCTGGTGGTGTAATAATTAAGAGTTCAGGTGCTAACTGAAAAGACTTCCCTTGGAAGCCAGTAGCCTTGTTTTGAGGGATTTTGTTTGTTTGTTTGTTATTGATGCCTTTATCTTCCAGAGAAAGAGAAGGCAAATCTGCTTCTATAAAGATTACAGCCTTGGAAACATTATAAGGTAGTGCTGCTCTGTCCTGCAGGTTTACCATGAGTGGACTAACTCATGGAGAGGATACTCTTATCAAGGCACTTCGAAATCACAGTACTTTTCAAGTTAGTCTCTGGAACTTGAGCTCCTCCATTTCAGCAGGTGGTGCTACCTAAGGTTTATCTCAGCCTACCTTTGGGGCTGTGACCCTGATTATCAAACTCATTCAGGAAAAAAAAAAACAATGAGTTGCTAATCATAAGTATAGGGCGCTCTGGTGGCGTCATCCACAGAGAATTGCACTGCCAACCCAAAGGTGGGCAGTTCAGATACACCAACTTCTCTGAGGGAGGAAGATGGGCAGTCTCCTGTGTGAGTCACAGCCTCAGAAAACCCCCTGGAGAGTCAGCTACTGGTTGGTTCCAACTCTATGACGATGAGTTGGGTTTTTGTTGTTGTTGTTGTTTTTAAGTCCTTAAGTATATCCTTTGCACTTGTCCAAAATGGAAAGTGTGGAAAAGAGTAGGACAGGTTTATTTCGATTAATGAAAGTTTTTCCTAAACTTGGGTCCTATAACATGGGTTTTTTCTGTTTGTTTGTTTTGGTTTTTTTTTTTTTTTTTACTCGCCACACTTGGACCTGCATACTTCCCTGTATAAATTGTGTAATTAGTATTTGGAATTGCAGTTGTAATTAGAAAGAATTAAAGTCATTTTATAAAGCGACTTCTAAGAAAGGAGTTTACTTTTCTCCCAGGAGATGAGGATCAGGTGGGTGTTTTTCAGCTTTTCTGGTGACTTTACTGAACTGAAAGCGTTTTCAATTGAGGGAAGACCCTCGAGGAGATGGGTAAACAATAGTGACCGACCGCCCAAGAGTAGCAGTAGTTTCTCCTTTCAAGATTTTGAAAAAAAGTCTTTGGTGGCTAAATTTGCAAGACAACTTTTGATGTTTGAGATGGTAATAGGCCTAGTCATATTTCCAACCACAATGGAAATATTTGCCTCCACAAATTGTATGTACTTTGATAAATGTTGTTAGTTGTAGAAGGACTTCAGGTCTTTTGTTCAAAGGGTCGCTATGAGTCATGCTTGACTTGAAGGCAATCAACAACAACAACAACAACAACATGGTTGATTTATGTTTACCATATTCACAAAGCGGTTTAATTGCATATTTCCTGCATATAGATTACTTTTGAGTCTTTCTTTAAAGCTAAAAGATTCAGGAGCCACATACGCTCAAATAATGTATAGAATTGAATATTTCATAGATATCTTGAATGTACACATTTAATTTTGAACACTGGTCTAAAAAATGAAAAAAAGCCACATCACTTAGTAATAACTCAAGTGAATTTTGTAATCTTATTGAAAGCCTGTTGCTCGTTTAAATACAGCCTCCTACCCCATTAGTTGAGGGGTCATGCTCACTGCTTATCATAAGTACGTAGAATGCTATCCTGGAAATAAGCGTTTCCAGAGCTTTTAAAGTGCAGGCAGCGGGAAGTGAGCGAGTTATTTTGTGCTGCTGATATATGACTTTAAGTGCGTAGAAATGGCTGGCTTTTTAAACAAAATGACATTTTTATCAACCTCATTGCGTTGAGGTTAAGATTGGTGGATGGACAGTGATTGATTTCTTTAAAACAACATTTTGTACAGTGTAGCTAGCCATATAGACTATTCTCTTTGGAAAGGGGAAGAGGATCTGTGTTCTGTTGGAAACTATTAAAAAGCCCTCTTGTGTAGCAAATCCCTTTGCACTTTGTGTCAACTTTCTGATCTGCAGAGGTGCACATAGTTTGGAACCTGTAGCTCCTGAACGGGCAGGTCTCTTGGTTTGCATTTCCAGGAAGAAGAAAGCAGCACATTTATTTGTTCAAGCAGTGACTCGCTCAGGTTCGGCTCTCTCTGCTCCACCTTGTCACATGAGGTTTTTTGTCATGGTTTTTTGTTTTTGTTGTTTTGTTTTTAAACCCCAGGGTTGTTTTTTTTTTTTTTGTTGGAGGAGCACCCAGTTAAAGCTGTGTGGTTTCCTGCCACTGTCTGTTCTGGACTGAGTGAATGTGCTTACTAACTAGATGTGTCATCTGGTTTGCAGCTATGTATTTGGAGTTTGGTCTACTTTTGAGACAACTCATTCTTTGAGTTTAACTGGTGGACCGTCACAGCCAGGCGAGGGCCAGGGCTATGTGGGCTGTGCACTCTCTGGGGAGATGCCACTAGGGACAGTCTGTTGGCTGCTGAGTGATAGAGGCCAGTTCTTTTCACAACCCAAGAAGCCAACCACTAGCACAGTTGTTGCTGTCATGGGTTTCTGTGTGTTGTGGGCATGGCTCACATTTGCTCACTTGCTGGCCTTTTCCGCTCCCCTCTGAGGGACAGGGAGGCTGTTGTGGTCAGTCTCTCACCAGATCATGGCTCAGACCCTGCATGCCATTCCAGAAGATCATCTTGGTTTCGGTGGACTGACTTTAACAGGTGCTCATCAGTGCCTTCTAAGGCTTAGACCAAGCAAAGCAGGTGGTAGTGATATCCTCACTGCTAAGAAATCATGATGCTGGTGACTTCTTATTAAAAAATAGCTATCATGATCCACCTATTACGCTAGTTGGGACTGGTCTTATCTCGTGAATAAGTCCCTTCAGTGCAGTGGTTTTATGGACATCATCATAAGCCACACATATTTCCCTTCCTCCCCCTACCTCAGTTTTATTGTTTCAGGGAAAGGCTAGCAAGCAGAATGGTTTTCATTCAGCCATCTATGCACATTTTGGTTTATGACGTTAATTACAATCCTCACATTGTAGTAGTACTATTCCCACATCCTTCCTGTGATTTTTTTTTTCCTTTCCATTCATTCTTCCTTCCTGTCTCATGAGCTTGATCCCTAGGAAAACTCTGGCCTTTTGCAAACTTCTGGTTGCCTGTTCTAAAGAGTGTTTATCTCCACCTGTGTATGGTTTGGCTACAAGTTAAAATGTGGAAATTGTTTGGTTGCAGGCTTGAAATATGTCTCTGGGGCTCAGTTCAATAAGCCTATTTTTTTATTTCTGCTTTATTTTATTATGTGTGTGTGTGTGTGTGTATACCTTCAAATCAGATCTGACTGGTACAGAAGGAGATTGTCTTTCCTTCTCCAGCAGAGCATCTGGTGGATTTGAACCGAAGCCTGGCCATCTTTATGATGTTGGGTTTTGTTCTACACTTCCCCAGTCCTTACGGAAGTAGGGTCCTTCTACGGTCCTTGCTTCCAAAGTGGACGTCTGTGGTAGCTGGGCACCATCTGGTTCTTCTGTGCTCACCGTTGTGGAGATCCACGTTTACGTGGTTCATTTGTTCTTGTTGTTGTGTACCATAGAGCCAGACTTGACCCTTAGCTGACCCTCCGCTGGGTTTTCAATCACAGGGGAGGAGATTGTCCGTCCTTCTCCCATCCTTTGGAAATGGAAACTTTTTTTCCTTCCATTTTCTTTACTCTTCTTTGCTCCAGATGGGGAGAGAACACGCATGCACGTACTCTTCTCAAGTGAAGCTGGTGATCACATCCTTGAGCGAGCAACTGTGACCAGAGAGATCTCTTTATGTAACTGTTTCAGTTTGCCACACCACTTGTCCCTGAGAACAAGTGTAGAAGATGAATGCTCAGATGCCCCCACATCCTCTTCATTGTTGCCTCTAGTGTGGTGCGGTGGCTTTATGGAACGAGGCCGAAGCTAGAAGGAGTAACAAGTTGGGGCATGCACTAGGGGTACTGTATCTTCTCCCTAGCTTAATACCAATTCCTGTAAGTTTTATTTCAAGTATACTCCATGACTATTGTTATTAAGTGCCCTTAAGTCGACTGAGACTCATAGCGACCCAGTGAACAATAGCTCTGAACTCTGCCCTAACTTGAGCCAATCACACTGTCTCCAACACTCCTATCCCCATTACTCCAGTTATTGTCAATCCATCTCATCCGGGGTCCTTCTCTCCTGTGCTGTCCTCTGTCATTCCAAGCATGATGTCCTTCTCCAGGAACTGGTCCCTCCTGGCAACATGCTCAAAGTAGAGACAGAGCTTTAAAACCTTTGCCTCCAGAGAACAAGTTGGTTTTACCTTCACCAAGACAGAGCTGCTTGTTCTCTTGGCGATCCATGGTATATTCAATACCCTTCTTCAGCACCACAACTCAAAGCCATTGATGATTCTTCTGTCATTCATGGTCCTTGTCCTCTGATGCCTACCAAGTTGTTGTGAAGGCCATGGGCTGAATCATTTATTTAAAGGCTTGGTATAGGGCTAAAGCTATCGGTGAGGTTGGAGTGGGAGTGAATATTGCTCTGGGTCTGGTGCAGAAATCACCTATGAGATGAAGGGCAGGGTGAGAGCCATGGCAGAAAGCTGTGTGATGTCCTGGAGAACAGGCATCTGGAGTGCAGCGAGACTCAGAGTTGGGATTGGATGGTAAGCTAGAGAGCTGATTTGTAAGGCAATGATCCAAGGACAGGAAACTTCGTCTTTCAAGTCTCTTTGCAGCTGTGCTGTTTTATGTCCAAATAAACTAATTCTGGGAATTACAGTCAACACCCAGTAACTGAAATGTGTTGCAGCTCTTCAAATATATCCAATAAAAGAGATTTCTAAAATCGCTTTCATTTCAGTTTATAATTTTGAAGTTGATGACTTTTACAGGAACGAAAAGGAACTACCTAGATTAATTGCAGGAGGAGGAAAATACCCCACGTAAATGAAAGAATGTCTGTAGAGGGGATCCTTTGTCCTAATCACTTTGCTGGGTTGAACATTACTTTGAAATGTAAAGGTGAGGGTCATGACTTGGTTTTAACAATTAGTAGGGGAGACATACGTTCACATAGCTCCTTTTTTGCTATTTTGATTTACATTTCCCCATTCAGAAGACACCTTGTCTTATCAGTACAGACTGAATATGCAATTTTGGGCATGTTGTGTAACAGAGTTCATTTTAGTCACTCTTTATCACTGTGCAATGCAGGCTCTCTATTTGTGATATGCCAGGACCATAAACCCTGTAGTACCTACCTTCTTTTATCACTTTGGTGAATGTTGCATTTGTTTTAAATATTTCTTTTTCGTGGTAACAAATGCAACCAAATATATATCCACTTAGAGTCTCTGTGTGAACCATTCTGTGACATTGGCACATGCTTCACATTGTGTCACCATTCTCGCTATCTCTACCCATGCTGTTACCTCACCATCAATTTAGGCTTTCAGCCGTTGAAGTCTGTGCTTTTGATTAACTTTTGTTTGTTTATACTCATAGCTAATTCTTTACCAGAATGCCATGCTCAAGGCAAACATTCATTATTAATTGGGCTAAAGCTTTGTTTAGTTTAGCAATGGCATCATGGGATAGCTTTGAGTCAAGGTCTAAAGATTATTCTTGAATATTCTTTTGGGAGGATTCCCCCATGAATGCTGCATCTTGATGAACACTTTCTCAGGAGGAGGGGACTTTACAGGTAAATGCTCCAATTTCTTAATATTACATAATATCTAGTAGTAATCTTGACCACTATTCCAACCCTCAAACCTAATCTCCCTTTGAATTGAGTGGCCTTTTTTTTTTTTAGCTTCAAAACAGTGTTTCGGGTGATTCACTGAAGAGATTTAGAAGTGAGGTTGACAAACTTCACTTGCTTCCTTTGGAGAGATCATCAG
Source organism: Elephantulus edwardii (assembly GCF_000299155.1). NCBI lineage: Eukaryota > Metazoa > Chordata > Mammalia > Macroscelidea > Macroscelididae > Elephantulus > Elephantulus edwardii. The sequence goes on along the minus strand of NW_006399766.1, from coordinate 22,119,528 downwards.
CAAAGATTTACCACCAGAAAGGGATATCATGCTTGGTAGATGGTTTGTCATAGTAACTTCAGTAGTGGGCTTAAACATGCCAAGGGCCATGGAGATGGTACAGGACTTCACATCATTTCATTTTGTTGTATATAAGGTCACCATGAGCTCAAGCCAAGTTGGTGGCAATCCTGACCACAGAAGTTTTATTTTACAAAAGAAGTCCTTGGTTCTTGGGGGAGGATGGAGATATGAAGGACGATAGTATCTATTAGGAAGGTCTGGAGTGTAGTCCATAGGGATTTGTGCTGCTAACTCAAAGACAGTGCTTCTCTGGGGGTTCAAATCCAACAGTGTCTTCTTAGGAGAAGGATGGACAATCACCCACTTTCTGTGTGATTTACAGCTTCCAAAACCAAATGGAGGGTCATCTATGAGTTGGTTCTAAAGCAACAACAATGAGAGTTTGGGTTTTGTCAGTGGTATTTGAAAGATTATTTTCATTTCTCATACCCTACCTCTGGTAGCTTTGTGGTAAGAATTTTCACTGCCAGCTCAAAGGTGCATGGTTAGAATCCAACATCTGTTTCGAGGGAGAAAGATGGGCAGGCTCCTCCAGTGTAATTTACTGCCTCTGAAAACCCACTGGAGGGTCAGTGATGGGTTGGTTCCACCTTAAAGGTACACAGCAACAGCCACTCTTACTTCATCTAAGGAAGTTACTTTTAGCATTCATTTTTTTTTCCCAAATGGAAATGGTATCCCTTTCCTCAGATAGTAACTTAATTATTGAAATAGGAGAGGGGATACAGTAAGGGAGCTGGCTCTTTGAAATCTGACACATTTTAGGCTTCCTTTGACTCAGGTTTGGTTGACATGGAGATTAAGTTGGGGTAGGCTGCTGGGTTGCTTGGTGGTCTGCCTGCTGTGATCTTCTGAAGGGACTGTGCATTTGCTTTGGGTAATTGCCATATGGTGCATGGGAATTCACAGGTGCGCATGCTCTTTCTGGATCCTGTCAATAGAGTTTTTGAAGAAATCCTCTGGCAAAAGGCACACTTAATCAGAGACCGAATTAGGTAAGAATTATTTGTTACAAAATAGTTAGAACCCAATTACCTTTTTTTTTTTTTGTAATTCAAGTTTATCTGCAATAAAGCACACCAACTTTATGTATACCTCCCTATTTGTTTTGCTAGTATTTACACCCACGTAATCAGCACCAACATCAAGATCAGAATGTCTTTTTCCTCATTTACTTTCTGGTCATCCCTCTTGGAGGCTGCCACTATTTTGATCTGTCATATTCCGTGGAAAGGGACATTGTTCTTAGAAAGATGGAGGGTCAGTGAAGGATGAGATGTATTGTCACAGTGACTGCAGCAATGGGTTCTAGTGTGCCAGAAATCGTGAGGATGGCATAGGACAGGACAAGGTTCAGGTATGTTGTTTATAGGGTCCCTGTGAGTTGTACTGGACTCAGTGGCACCTAACGTAGTAGTTTTCCTGTCCTTGAACAGCATGTAAATGGAACCATGACGTACTTACTCTTCAGTTTTCTGACAGCTGGCCACCTCCCCTTATCAGTCTCTCTTCACTGTGTTGCCACCTTGTCTTTCCTCAGGCCCTTAAAGATCCCCATCCTGCCCCATATTATTCAACAGGGACTTAAATTCCAGTTGGGCCCACAAGAAGGATTTGCTCAATGACTTCGGCAAGATAGCGGATTTCTTGAAGCGCTTAGGTTGTTGTTGCCTACTATCAAGTTGCACCTGACCCATAGCTAATCCTCTATCGAGTTTTCAGAGGCAGACAATTGAATGGGAGTTGATTGCAGCTCTTTCTCCCATGGAGCAGCTGGTAGATTTGTACCCCGTACTTTTGGGTTGCCAGTGCAACTCCTTACCACTAGGCCACCAGAGCTCCTTGAGCAGGGGTAAGTTTCATTAATTGTTTAATGATAACAGTTGCTGATGTCATCATTACTTAAATGCTACTGAGTCAGTTCTGCCTCCTGGAGACTGTGTGTGTGCTAGAGTGGAACTGTGCTCTACAGGGTTTTCAGTGACTGGTTTTTCACAAACATTACCAGACCTCTCTTCCAAGGCATGTAAGAGTAAGTCTTCTTAATCTCTGTTCAATTGTGTCCCTCTAGAGAAAGATGGGCAGTCTCCTTCTTTGCAATTTACAGCCTCCGAAACCCAATACCTGGTCAGCTATGAGTTGATTCTGATTGGACAGCAGTATGGGTTTTGATGTTGGTAGCTTGGTTGAATCTTTTCCTAATCCAGGTCTGTGCAAAGACACAATGACTTTGATTCATCCGTAAGGACTTTATTAGGAAAAAAATTACATGTCCACAGTTGCTGCAGCCAGGACTTTCATCTTTGTTCAGACTGCAAACATTTCTGAAGGACTCTTAGGCCCCAGTCCTGAACCTTGGGGAGGTTATGACTTTGCACATGGAACCATGGTCTTCCAAACTTAAACGTCTAAGGACTTCTTTTTAAAACAGTACTTTCCCCAAGTAATGTGTTTGCAAGGATGCCTAGTGGTACAGTGCTTAAACTCTTGACTGCTAATTGAAAGATCAGCAGTTCAAAACCACCAACCAGCCCAAGTAAGAACAGTGTGGCCTTTTGATTTTGTCCTGGCAACCCTGTGCAGCAGCTCTCTCTCCCTTAGAGTTGCTGTGAATAAAATCTATGTCACAGCAGTGGGTTTTATATTCACATATTTAAATGTCACATCAACTCAGAAAGACATGTGTCTTTGAGTTTGTTTCACCCCTGTTCTAAAGATTGCACTTCATCTTAATTCACTGCTGGGGAAACTCCACTTGTTTACTTTTTTTTTTTATTACATGGCATATGTTTTCAGTCTGTCTCTCATCAGAATCATATGTTGCACTTCCTTCCCTTCTCTAGTTTTCTCTCAACCCCTCTTCCCCCCCTTGTTCCTTTCCCTCTTTTACTTGTCTACAGCTGTCAGGGGCTTTCAGTAACCCAGTTAGATTCTTTAGGGTGTGAGGATCTTCACCCCTCCCCCTCCATGGAGGCAACATTCCACTATTTATTATATAACTCATTTTAAATGGAAAAACAAAAGTGCGAGTGCTGTATTTTTTCATACCGTTTATGTTGCTTTGTTAGATAATATTTCCAAAAATATATCTTGTTAGCAGACACACATGCCTTGGACGGGCATATTAATTATAGTTCTCAAAGTTGGGAATGGTGTGGTGACTGCTCTAGACTCCAGAACCTATGTTTAAGAACAATAACTGACCCGAAAGGGTCGATTTCAGGGTCCATAGGTAAATTTAATAACAAGCGTATGAGACCCAGTTCTCTAGAAGGCTTCCAAATGAATGTAGGCAACCCTTTGCCACAGAAACTGAGGGTTAGTAAACAGCTCGAGTTCTTAAAATATTTATCTTGCGGTTAAAAGTAGAAATAAACAACCGCGTGAAGGCAGATGGAGTGCAGTTCTTGAATATGCCTATAGATATTTTCAGAATCTGCTTTCAAGCATGACTTTGAAAGTATGGAGAATTGACCTGCTTCTCGCGCCTTTGATTCTCCGTGCCTGTCTCCCCTCGGGGGGTGTATTGAGCACGCCGGCTTCCCGGAGCCTCCTGAATGTGCGCGCTCGGCTCCCGGGCGCTCCGGGGACAGAGCGAGCCCAGCGCCTGGGAGCCCTGGGAGCCAGCCCTCCGCTCAGAGGACAGGGAGTCGTTGCCGGCCCAGGCGCTGGGAAGCGCAGGCAGCGCTGCGTGTTTTGGTTAGCCAGTGTCCCTGTGGCTGTGGTTTGGCAGGCGGCTTTATTACCGACCTCCGTGTGCTCCTTAGCCTCGTGATGTGGCGGCTGCTGAAAAAAGCAACACAGAAAAGTTGTGTCACCGAAGGTGAAACTTGGCGCAAGGAGCGGCCCGGCGGCGCCGGACATGACAAAGCGGCTTCCAGGCGGTGGTGGCAGTGGCGAGGTCGGCAGGGTGGGCTTTGGCCTCTTGCCAGCGGTGTGCCACAGGCAGCCTGCGAGGGGAACGGTGACCCAGGGGCTCAGGCCTGGCCCCCTGGCAGTGCCTGCTCTCCACTCCCTTGCAGCTTCTAAGTTCCCAGTTTGCACTCTGGCCTCGCTGTCCACATCGCAGGCAGCCGAGTGGGGGCTGCTGCAGCCAGTGGGAGGCAGCGCTAAGATGGTGGCGGCCCAGCAGTCCTGGTGGCCGCTGGTTGGTGAGACTGCCAGGGCCTGCGACACGCCCCTGCCCCCTGCTGCCTGTGCCCTGCGCCCACCAGGCAGCCAGGCTCTGCTGCACAGCCTCCTGCCACACTTAGGCACACAAGGAAGGCGAAGGTCACAATCACAGCCTTGAAGGAGCGAACATGGTCAGCACTTGGTTTTCTCTCTGGCTTCTGGTCAATGCTGGCTCTTCCCGTGCTGCCCCCTCACTGTGGCTGTGAATTTCTTTGTGCATTGCTCAGTGGTTTAGCAGTCCGCTAGGAATAGAATAGTCGATTGTCCCAACCTACCAATAGCTCATCAAGAGAAAGATGTGACAGTCATGACTTCCATAAAGGTTTCTAGCCTTGCAAGCCTTGTGTGGCTACTATGCTCTGTCCTATGGGGTCTCTATCAACCTGAATGGACTTTTCCCACAGTGGAGTTGCAGTTTTGCATTGTTAATAATGTTACTATGGGCATTGCATTTTCCTTAGGTTATAAAACATGTTCACTGAGGACAACTTGTAAATTCAGCAAAGTCTGAAGAGAGCAAACACCACCTGAAGTTTTGCCTCACTGGCTCACTCGTTGCTGTAATGTTGGACCAACTCACAGCTGACCCTCCATTGGGTTTCCAAAGCTGTAAATCACATAGGACACCAATGAGTGAGTGAATGATACAAATTAGCACTGTATATATACTATAACTTATTCCTTTTTGCCTAACAACAGTTTAAAATGTTTTTCTGTTTTCAGCACTAAAGGTGTACTTGATCCAATTAATAATCTTTTCAGTTACTAGCTGTGTATTTGAAAGTTAGGCAGTGAGTAAATGTAATAGAAGAAGAATCTGTGCCTTTGAATTGGGGTGTTGAACAAGAGTACTGAATACTGCATGAACTGTCAAAAAAATATATCTTGGAGAAAGTTCAACCAGGTTACTCCTCGGAAGCAAGGATGAGAAAGCTTTCTCTCGCATAGTTTGGTCCATAGGGGCCAGTACTTAGAAATGGACACCATGCTTGGAAAAGTGGAGGGTTAGTGAAAGAGAAGAAGACCCTCAACCAGATGGACTGATGCGGTGATCATAGAAATGGGCTCAAGAATGTCAGAGATGATGAGTTTGGCACAGAAAAGGACAGGGCTCCGATCTGTTGTTGTTCCTAGGGTCACTGTGAGTCGTACTCGACTCTCTGGCATTGAACAACAGCTCCCTTTTGTTGAACATGTTAGAATATTTTTTTTTGTTATTAAATAATCCGTTACAGTGTCATTTGTAATGTAGACAGGTGTAGACGTGGAAGTGACAAAAGGAGTGGTTTTTGCACCTGCGGGTGTAGCTGCTGTACCTCCTTGGGTTTCTTCTTGCTTGACTTCCCAGCACTACTGGCAGCTGATGAAAGTGATGTCTAAATATTTGCTGCGTGTATAGAGATGCATAGAGGCACACGGGAATCTGCAAATAGAAATGAAATCCATGTAGACAAGTAGACATATGTCTACACACATGTGCTTACACTCTTGAAAGAAGGTGGAATCTTTGGGGTGGTTGGTTTATAGATTTATAGTTTGTATTTTTTTTTTCTCCAGCAAATACATACCATAATGCTAATGATTTAACACAGAGGATATAAGCAATTGAAATGTATTGGCTTCTGACTGGTTTTCCTGTTCCAACTCTCACTGTCCCTTGATCTCGAATGTCCTTGCTATCCTTCCCCCTGCCCCATTTTATGATCCTGCAAAACCAGGTGTCGGGAATTCTGGCGACCTAATGGCAAGAAGCTGCACTGCAATCCCGAAAGCGTGTGCTTTGAATCCACCAGATGCTCCACTGGAGAAGGAGGGACAGTCTCCTCCTGTGCCAGTCAGATCTGACTCAATGGTGCACAACAACAACAACAAAATTTAAAAAGTGCTTGCACGTTCAAAAAAAGCAAACAAACAAAAACAAAACAAACCCAGGTCTAACCCACATGGTCCAGGAAGCCTCTCTTCCAGCAGAAACTGCTTACACCTTGTTCAGGGTGTCTAGGTCACCCAATGGCCCAGTCCATGGGCCTGCATCCATGGTTGGCTCTCCGCCTGTTTGCATCTTGTCTCTCTAACTGGATTGTAACCTTCTCAAGGGCCCTTTTCATATGATGGGTTCTAAAGGGATGTGTTGTTTACTGACAGTGCTCGGCATCCTTCCTAAGTTTCTTCTAAAGTTTACTTTTGAAACCCAGAACCTCAGAAGCCCGTGAAATGAGATCAGCAATCCAGCTGGCTTTGGTCTTGTTAATTGAAATTAGGATATGCTTCTTTCTTGAAATGGCCAATTTTCCAGGTATGAGGTTAAAAAGCCTGAAATTTAGAGACTTGGGCTCACTCCTAAGTTCCTCTGCTTACTCACTTATTGTCTACCTATTGTCTTTGTCAAGTAGTGCTGCTAGAGCAGAAATACCACAAGTGGGTGACTTTAATAAACAGAAATCGACTTTCTCACAGTTTAGGAAGCCAAAAGTCTATAATTAGAGTGACAGCTCTAGGGGAAGACTTTGTCTCTGTTGGTTCCGAAGCAGACAGACCTGGGACAGCTTCACATATGGCTTCCCATCTCTCTTCTCCAATCTCGGCTTGCTCTGTTCTATTATATATTGTGAGATTGACAAAACACAGTCAACGCTAACTCTCTTTCATTCACATGACAAAGACAACCTATTCGGAAGGCGGAGTATAATCCTAGACACAGACTCCATACCAAATCCATTGCCCTTCAGTAGAATCCGAGGCATGACCACCTCCCGCCATCTGTCTGGTTTCCAAGGTTGTAGATCCTTATGGGAGCCTATCTTTTATTTCTTAGAGTGAGTGGTGCATTCGAACTGACAGCCTTTCACTTAGCAGTGTGACATGTAATACATCACATTACCAAGGCTCCTTATCAAAGGCATTGTTGTTGTTAGGTGCCTGACACTCATAGCAGTCCTGGGAACACCAGATCGTGACCCCGTCTTTTCCTGTGCTGTCCTTATCATCCCCAACACACTTGAGCTCTTTGTCACAGTCATTGTGCCAATTCATCCCATTAAAGGTCGTCTTCTCCTTCACTGAATTTCCTCCTCTCCGAGCATGATGTCTCTTTCCAAGGGAAACAACATACCCAAAGTACGTGAGATAAAGCTTCACCATCCTTGCCTCCAACAAGGATTTACAGCAGGTATTTTAAAGGTACATAACTCAAACCCTACCAGTAATCTCGGACAAAAACAAACAAAAAAAATAAACGCCTCCAAACCCACACAGAACTAAGTATCGACTACTCCAAAATGGAGAGAGCTATATTTATCTCACATTATCTTAACGATTAAACAAGATAATGTATGATAAGCATGCATAGAATTTGGTCAATGATAATGTTGCTAATATTGCAAAAACAGTTGTAATTTTCTTCTTGATTATTTAAATTAGTGGGCTTTGTTTGAGAGATTGTTGGCGGTGGAAACAAATCTATGTATATGTACGTCTCTCTGATATTCATACTCAAATATGAAAATTTTCAGTTATACTAATTTATGTATTATTCATTCATTAACGCAGCACATGTAGACATTTCTACGTGCCAGCTACTCCTCTCGGCTCTTGAGGATGTAACTGTGAGCACCCCAGATGATCATGTCTGCCTGTGAAGCTGGTGCTTTGCAAGTTTCTTCTGAGGAACCAGTTTTTCAGCAGATGAAGTACTCTGATCCATGTTGACTGTACGTCAAACATCCTGGCCACTAAGGCCGTGGCCAGGTCAAACTACCAAACCTGGAGTCCAGGCTGGATTGGTAACTCACAGCCTGGGCACCACTAGAGCTGTGGTCCTTGAACCTGGTTGGACATCATCCCCCATCACATCTCTCTCCCATCATGAGACATGGATTTAAGTAGATCTGAGTGAAGGCTTCAGAGCCTGTGTGTTTCTATTACCCTGCCAGTGGTTCTAATGCATAGCTCCTGGCCAGTGTTATTCAGCTTGCCGAAGCTGAGGATGGTCTGTGGTGGTGTTAGGTGTCGCTGAGTTGGTTCTAGCTCGTGATGAGCCCATGTGCAGTAGAATGAAACCCTCCCTGATCCTGTGCCATTTCACAACTCCCGCTGTCCTTTGGCCCACTGTTGCGGCCGCTGTGGCAATTCGCTCCTTGAGAGTCTTCCTCTTTTTTGTGCTAACCCTTTACTGAGCATCAGGGCAAGGTTCAGATCTGCTGTTCGTAGGGCTGCTATGAGTCATAGTTGGCTTGATGTCACCTAATGACAACACTGCGAAGCATGAGGTCCTTCATTGTCCAACTTGCACATGCATATGGACGAATTGTTAGGATTTTGTACGTATTTAAGGTTTGTTAAAAATACACATCATGACCTCCCTTTGACTCATTTACTGAAACAGAACTTAAGGAAGCTGAACTTGCTGTCATCTTGACAGCGTGTCTGTCCAGAGTATCTGCGCGCCGTGAGGATTTCAGTGGCTGATATTACGGAAGTTGATCCCCAAGGTCTTTCATTCAAGACTCCTCTGGGTAGATTTGGGCTACCAACTTGAGGAGTCTGTTTCTCTGCAATTTAAATGCCCAGATGATTTTCATCATTGGTCAGGTTGGGAAGACAGTGCCCTAATGACAATCACAGGCCTCTAGGAATGGAGTATATGCCAACATACAGAGCTGGAGTCCACAGCTTTCAACAGATTCTCAGTGGGATCACTGAGTGAGAAGATTCCTGAGGTCTCAGCCCAGCATCAAAGCTTCAGGTTTCTCATCTCTCTCTGTCTCTTCCCCTCCCTCTCTCCTCCCCCCTATTATGGTTGAATCAGAACAGACATATAGCTGACTATTCAGTGGGTTTTCTGTAAATCACATGGGAGGAGATTGTCCATCTTTCCTTCCATGAAGCAGCTGGAGGGTTTGAACTGTCAGCCTTTGAATTGGCAGCACAACTCATTACCTACTAAAAGGTGAATCAAATAAACTGAAGTCTCTCCAAACCCTACTCATCTTCCACATATAGCTGTCTGTGGTCTGTCTCTCTTTTTGCTCATTGCTAGTCTCACCATCCTTCTTCTTCTTCCTGCCCTCGCTTTAGGAGAAAATGGGCTAGGAAGAAATTGTGAAGCCTGGATATTTTCCAGAGTGCAGAGCCTGGGAGGAGGTTTGGGATGCCATTCAAAGTTGGAATACCCAGCGTAACTGTTAGGATAGCAGAGGACAGTGCCCAATTTTTTAGGTCCTACAGCTGCCTTGAACCTCCGTGGATCTCAGTGAGGGAGATATGCAGGCAGCAAGGGAGGGGGTCACTTTTCCTTGGCCTTTCCTCCCTGTTATGGGAGCAGAAAGGGTGAGGCCTCTGCCAGGCCTAAGTGCACCCCACCTCTTCCTATCCTACAAGTTCAGTAATTGGGTCCTGATCAGTCAAGTGCATTGACCGATTGCTGCTGGTTACTTTGATTTCTAAACGCTACTTATTTCTCCCCTGGAAACAGGGGCTTCAGGCTGCCTAGAGTGACCTGATTTGTATCACAAGAGCCTTTGAGACTTGGACACATTTCATCGGTTAAAAAACACCCAGCTCTTTCCCTCCGCCCCACTGGACATGAAAGCAGCCTTTGAATTTATGGCACAAAGAGCATGTCTTTAAAGGGCAATGGGCACGGCCAGGCGAGTAAGGCTGTTCTTCTGTTCCGAGGCCATTGTCTGCAGACAAGAAACCAATGGAATACCTTGAAGAATTCTATATTGATTTTTCAGTGTGGAGCTATCACCCCAGGATCTGGAAAACCTAGGTAGAGGATAATGAACTCGTCTTTGAGCCACAAGTTGAGTTGCTAAGTTTATATGGCTGGTAGTGAAGAGAGGGAGATAATGCCCCAGGTCTCTGCCTGCCTGTCTGCCTTCTTCCCTCCCTTTCTCTCTCTCTCTCTCTCTCTCTCTCTCTCTCTCTCTTTCTTTCTCTCCCCCCCCCACCTCCTCTCTTCTCTCTCCTCTCCCTCTCTCCCTCCCACACCCCCATATTGTAAACTAGTGAGGCTGTTTCTGAAAGCCTATACATACTGGTTTCATGGTTGATGGGGAGGCAGTTCCTTCCAATTTGGAAGGAGTTATTGTCTGATGAAGAGTTTTTAACAGTCTCTTCTTTGGTATATGTATCTGTGTGTTACTTTAGAGGTCAAGGACTACTTGATTTAAAAACAAAACAAAACACCAAAACTAAAGAGAAAGAAGAAAAGGAAGCCTAGAGGCCTCTTGTTGAAGCATTGGGTTTCCTGCGATTCTAATTAGAAGCTGTTGCTCAGGCTGGCTGCCTTTGCTCCCCAGGTTCTTAATCATAGATTGTTATGGCTGGAAGCGGCCATTAGAATCATTTGGTCCAAACTTCCCTTTACAGAGAAGAGGGGATCAGGTCCACTGGGAGGCAGTGACTGGCCCAAGGTCACAGAGCAAGTTTGTGGGCAGTGGTCCAGTCCAGTGAGTTTCCACTTTAGTGTGCTGATAGATAGATGCCTATACTCTACCAACAGCACAATCAAGGAGTGCCATAAACATTTAGGATACTTTCTTAATATTTTTTTTAACCAAACAGGCAATGAACCATTATGACTTAAGGCACAGAGACCTTTAATGCGCTGTTTAGCTCAAATTCTTTCTTTAAAACAATGGTTCTATTGGCTGTTTCTAGTCTACATGGAGCTTCAAAAAGATAACTAGCATTCTCATTTCTTAGCGCAGGGACAATTCTCCCCAGTCTTCTTTCCACTGACTCCATAACATTCCATGGTTGAAACCAGGTCCTTTGTGGGTGGCTGTTATTAATAAGCTTTCCTTGGGATGTTTACAGTAACTGCTGTGACCTAAATAAGATTGCTTGTATTGTTTTTCCCCCACAGAGGCAAGAAGAATTTAAAAAAAAAAATGTGCTCAGCCCCTCTTATCCCGCAACAAAAAGACCTAAAGCACTGCACCCCACCCCCCTCCATTTAGGCATGAGTTGATGAAACTTCCATTAAACAGAGTGCAGCTTTTTTTTTTTTTTTACATTTTTATACAGTGCTATAGAAGTTACACCTGTGGAGCCCTCATCCATTACGACCACGTTTCCTTGGAGAAGGAGGGTCGTTGCAGCACACCAGAGTATTCTTTTAATTGTGGGTGAAAGTTGTTTTAATGAACCCAATTTGTTTCCTTCCTGTTTAGTCTTGTTATTGGGTGCTATTAAGTTGATTTAGATTTATGCTGTTAGGTGCCATCGAACTGATTCCAACACACAGCATCCGCAGAACAAAACCCTGCCCAATCTGATGCCATCTTTACACTCTGTTGTGTTTTGAGTCCATTGTTGTATTCAGTGTCTCAGTCCATCTTATTGGGGGGTCCTCCTCTTCTTCGATTACACTCTACTCTTCTAAGCATGATGTCCCTTCCGAGGTCTGGTCCTTCCTGACAACATGCCCCAAGTATAGGAGATGAAGTTTCATTATCCTTGACTTTTAAGAACACCTTGGTTACATTTGCTCCAGACAGAATTATTTGGAGTTTTTATTTTATGTTTGTTCTTTTGACAGTCCGTGAAATAAATATATGATAATCTTCTATAATGCCATGATTCAAAAGCATCAATTCTTTGATCTTCTTGATTCATTGTCCAATTTGAACATACATATGAAGCCTTGGAAATACCTTGACTGGGTCAGGAACACTTTAGTCTTTGAAGTAACATTCTTACTCCTTAGCGTTTTAAAGAAGTCTCATAAAGACCTCAAATGACAGAGTAGAATTGCTCCATAGGGTTTCCTAGGCTGTCAACTTGAAGAGAGTAGACTTCCAGGTCTTATCTCTAGGACAGTTGCTGGGTCGGCTTAAACTTCCAACCTTTCACTTAATAGCAAAGAACTTAACCAATTTTTGGAACTTAACCAATTCAGCTATCATGATGTTATCTAGTGGCAAAGGTTTTTGTTTTCTTGATGTTGTGAAGTAATTCATATTGAAGGCCACTTTGATCTTCTGTAACAAGGTCCTCTTCACTTTCTGCAAGCAAGGTCATGTCGTCTGCATAATGCAAGTTGTTGTTTAGTCTTCTTCTAATCCGTATGCCACAGTCATTCTTGAATCACTTGTTTAGCATACAGATTGACTATATCTGGAAAAAGGATAAAACCATGATATACACCTTTCTTGTTTTTTAAATCATGCAGTGTTTCCCTGTTCTAGTTGAACAGTTGCTTCTTAGTCTTTGTATAGATTTTGCATGAGCACGTTAAGTAAGTTTTCTGAGATTCCCCTTCTTCTCAAAGGCAGCCATAATTTTTTTGTGATACACACATTCAGAGCCTTTGTACAGTCAGTAAAACACTAGTATCCTTCTGGTTTTCTCTGCTTTCAGACAATATCCATGTGATAGTGGAAATGATATCCCTTTTTCCATAGTTTATTCCAAATCTAGCTTGAATTTCTGAATTCCCCCTCAATTTATTGTTGCAGCCATTTAAAAATTATATTCAGCAAGATTTTCCTTGCACATGTGTAAATGATATTGTTCAATAATCCCCTCATTCTATTGGATCATCTATTTTCTATATAAAAATAAACACCTATCTCTGCCAGTCAGTTGGTCCAGTAGCTGTCTTCTATAGACTAGTGAATACATCCAGAACTACATCTGTTTTCTGAAACACGTCATATGATATTATTGTTGCTATTATGTGCTGTCAAGTTGGAACCAACTCTTCTCTGACCTTCCAGTGGGTTTTCAGAGGCTGTAACTCGCACAAGAGGAGACTGAACATCTTTCTCCCACAGAGCAGTTGGTGGATTCGAAACATATGCCTTTGGTTTGGCAGTATAACTCCTTACTACTAAGCGACCAGAGCTCTCTCAAATGATGTTGGTGTTGTGTACTGTTGAGTCAGAACTGACTCACAGCTGACTCTTCAATGGCATTTCAAAGGCAGTTAATCACATGGGAAGAAATTTCCCATCTTTCTCCTGTGGAGCAGCTGGTGCATTCAAACTGCATCCCTTTGGGTTGCCAGAACAACTTCTTACCAGTAGGCCACCACAGCTCCCTGTTAGGTAGTTAAAATCATGAGGAATAACATGGAGGAACAGCCTCAACCACCAATAAATTGAAGTGTCAATCTAAATGACCGTCAGTTGGAGAACCATTAGAGAAGAGAGAATAGAATTCTTGCTAGATCCTCTGAGGACTGTTCCTTATGTGATTCTTAAATGTGATTTTGATGTTGCTGTTGTTGCCATTGAGTTTGCTCTGACTTAATGCACATTTATGTTGAAAAGAACACAGCGTTGCCTAGTCCAGTGCTGTCTTCCTGACCGTCAGTATGTTTGAGTATGTTGTTGTCGGTCCGGTTTCAACTCATCTCATGGAGGATCTTCTCTGACTTTTCATTACCAAATGCTCATAACCAACCTGACTTCTATGGACCATTCTGGCTCCTTAGAAAGAGTGTAGCTCTTCTGTAATAGCCTCCTGACCCTTCTCTATCCCTCTCTTTCAGGTGGATGGTACCCTTCCTGTGCTCTTTGCAGTGAACAGGTTGCATTTCCATTTTCCTTTTCTGTTGTATGGACTCCCCATGCCCACTCTGCATGTCAGAGCCTGGCCCACAGAGTGAATACAGCCAGTGCTTGTTTGAATAGAAATTGGACTCATTCTTTCATCTGGAAAATTTTTAACTTCCTAGTTAGTCTTGGAACAATTTGACATTCTTATTTGTTTTTCTCTGCTTCTTTCATGTGTGAGACAGGGCTTATGTTCAGGAGCATAAATGAGGTTTAGATGTGTGACAATTAACTTTTTCATAACTCTTTGTGGGGAGTAGGAGAAATGGGTGCTGAATGCTGAGTGCTTAATACAGGCAATATCCCAGCCTGGGCTTGCTTTGTATAGGTGTCTTGGCTCACTCCCCACTAAGCATTGTCTGTCTTCACTGTTGGCTCTGAAGAGGTGTGCACAGGTATGGTGTGTGGGTTAGGGATTGTGCGGTAGGGTCATGAGGCCTGGATTTGCAGCTGGACACAGATGTTTCACTCCCTGTATTGTCTGTTACACCTTGCTTCTGAAGTTTTTAAGAAATTCTGAAAGTCGACTGACTCTGGCTTCTAATAAAGGTCCTGGTTTAGGTGGTATAGACACCTGAACAGAATGTCACTGGGTCCAGCATGATTACTTGGATCACACTTGAGTCCACAGTTGTCTTCTCTCTTAAGCCAAAAGCAAAGCCCACCCACTGCTGTCAAGTCGGTTTCTACTTACCGTCATCCTCCATTGGGCTTTGGGTTGTGAGCGTTTACGGGAGGACGCTGCCCATCGTTCTTCCATGGAATAGCTGGCAGATTCGACGCTTCAACTTTTTTAGTTACATGCTGTGCCGCCTGGGCTTCTTGCCTTCTATCTTAGGGGGTTTGTTTTCCAGTTCTACCTTTCTCTTCCTTTTCATTGCTGTTGAATCGGAACCAACTCATAGTGGACCCTCCAATGGGTTTTCAGGGGCTGTCAATGATCTGGGAGGAGATTGCCCATCTTTCTCTCATGGAGTGGTTGGTGGATTTGAACCATGGGAGAACGGTAGATAAGAGCCACTGCAACCTGGCCATTAGGGTGGACTCCTGAAGTATTTGAAACATCACTGGTGTTACTGCTACCATCACAGCAATATGCAAGCATCCGCAGGCTGACAAACTGACAGGTAGGTTCTAGAATGTTTGCTATCTTTTTCCCTTGGTGGGCAGAAAGTATGCAGAGTTGTAGGCAATAGAAAACACTTAGAACCAGGGATTCTAGAGGCCCTTGAAAGAACCCTAGCCCAGGACAAGCATCCTGCCAGGCACTGGGGAAACAGATTAAGATCGGGTGCCCTGACTGAGGAGGACAGAGAGCGAGGGAAGTTCGTAGGAAGGGGCAGTGAGCTATATGGGTGGTGGAAGTGAGTGGGTGATTAGCCTGATACCTGAAGGACCAGTAGGAGTTGGTCAGTGTGATGAAGAGAATGGAGAGAGCCCCTGGTAGGTAAGATGGCACTGGAAAGCCTGGGAGATGAGAGAGAACATGGATAACGTAGCAAACAGAGGGAGTGTGTCCAGCGTTCCTGGAAGAGTGAGCCATGGCGACGAGAGTCCTTTAGAATGCTCCTTTCCACCGCTATCATTTCCAGTTTACCTCTCTCATGTCCTGGGAGAGAGACACCATGCTGGGAAAGGTCAGTGAAAGAGCGCACCCTCAGCAGGATAGATTAACATGTGGCTCCCACATTGTGCTTGAACGCTAAGAAGACGGCATGGGATAGAGCAGAGTTCAGAGCTGTTGTTCATAGAATAGCTACCAGTTGTAGTATACTCGACAGCACCTAACAACATTTCACACGTTCTCATTGACTGTGGTTTTTTAAGCAGGAATATCAAATGCCATTTCTCCATGTATTTTACAAACTATGCTCCCTGAGAGGAAGAAATAGACAGACAAAATTACTCAGAATTCAGGCAGGCTCAGTGGTAGCTTAGTATACCTGGTTGTGAACAAATGCCAAGAAACTTATCTTTTTCAATAAGTCTAATATGCTTGATTTTAAGTAGAAGCCATTTCCCCTTTGCTATGCCCAGAGCCCTTGGAATTTTGTCAGCTATGAGTCCCATGATCAGAAATCCATATGTGGGATTTCTTTTATTGATAAAAGAATGTGGGATTTCTTTTATTGATAAAAGAAATGAGGGACGATCTGTTAGCTACTCGGAATATAGATTGTTGGACAGAAAAAGAGCTGGCATAAACTTTTACATGCTTGACTAATTGGGAAAAGTTGCCGATGAGTTGTTCTGTAGGGTCTTCAGTGACTGATTATTTTTCTGAGTACGTTGCCAGGCCTTTGTTCTGAGATGCCTCTGGATGGACTGACGCCTCTAACCTTTTCTTTCACAGCTGAACATACACACTGACTGAGGGCCCCACAGGGACTTGTCTGGACTCTTGCCTATATTGCTGCAGTGAAGGCATGGGCTGGGAATGAACAGAGGATCGTCACCTGTAGATTTGTACTCGAGCCTTTTGTTTTATAAACACCGAAAGTAAAATCCCAGCATAGAAAGATAGCAATACTACTGCTGATTGAATTTGGAATAAAAGGTAAACTCTGTGAAGGAACATTCATTACTTTCAAAGGGGCACGCGTCTATTGACTAGGTGGAATGAATGCCTGCGTTTATTATAGTGTGGGTTCAAAGAGAAACTTGTAGTATGCAGAGTTATATAGTAACAAACTTCTGCCTTTCCAAATCAGTTTTTCATGATTTTGTCTTAACAAACTCCTATGTTGCTGAAATTGTTACTTAAATTGCTTTTAGAAAGTATTGGTTGGTAGAGTGGTTGGGTGAGTGTCTCAATGTGTTAGGCAAATATTTTCCCAAAGATTGGTCCCTGTGGGATTTGTAAACTCTGTATTGTTGGGTCTGATTTAATAAGTTTTGCTGCAGTATAAAACAAAGGTAATAAAGGTTTCTCACTCAGTTTGATCTGAGCATGACCTGGAACAAAATGGTGTACAGGGAAGTCTCTCGTGGTGTGAGTAGACCCGAAGAAGTGTCTTAGAATATCTGAGCGCCTTCTCTGAAGAAGATGGCCACACTAATATATATATTAACAAATATAGAGAAATGAAGGGGAAGGAATTCATTCTGAAATAACAGGGACATTTTCATTTCTACCTTGAAAGGAAAGGTTTGCCCTCAAATAGTTATTGAATACTTAACTATCTTCCAGGCATTCTAGACATAGAGGCTAGAACAATGAATAAAACAAAGATAACTGTCCTCTTAAATGTTAACATTCTAATGTGAATGCATGCACACATGAGCAGAGCACACAAGTGAAAAGTATCCCATATCATCCTCTGATGCTACGGGAATGAAATATGATTATCAAGGTAGGGAAATGTGGGTGTTTGGATGTTATGGTGGCTAGTGGCTCAGGGGTGGACTTAACTGAGAAGATGACCTTTTATAAAAGACCCACAGCCAGGCAGATATCTAGGAGAACAGGATACCAACATATGCACGCTGCCTGAAGAGAAAAGAAGGGCCAAATTGGGGGGGGGGAGTTTTTTTTATACATGTCAGATATTCCAAGTTGTTTCTCCTTGAAGAGAGTTGAAGATCTACCTTCTGCATTTTTATGTGACTTCTGTGAAGCAGATTTTCAAATGCACACTGCATCCTCCAACGTTTGTGTATATACATGCAGGTAACATTTCTCTGTAGTCTGTCAGTATGTGCCAGTGTGCGGACCTGCTTGGCCATTGCCACCTACGTACTAATCTGCCAGTGCAAACAAACACACCACATGTTATTCACTTATACAGAAGAAAGCATAGCCACTGATTTCTTGGAAGAATGTGTATCTCTCAGGTATGAAGGTTCAGCTTGAGCTACTTTGGACTGTAGTTAGATCCCCTTGAGGACCTGAAAGGAACTGTTGAGAATAGTGTTGAACTGTTTGCATTGAATTGAGCCACGTTTATGGGGAAGAGTGGCCTTTGCTCAGTATTTGCTATGAACCAAGGATGAGCCTAGCTGTTATTGCTATCTGCTATCTAGTTGATTCCCAACTCATGAAAACCTCATGCACAACAGAATGAAAAACTTTCTGGTCCTGCAACATCCCCATGACCAGTTGCTGTTTGGACTGTTATGTGCTGTAGTTTTCAATGACTTATTTCTACAAGTAGTTCTTCAGGCTTTCTCAACTCATCACTTGAATTAGAACCGATTTGCGGCAGGTTTTCAGAGGCTGTCAACTGCATGGGAAGGAGATTGCTTGTCTTTCTGCCACAGAGCAGTTGGTGGGTTCGAACTACCTGCCTTTGGGTTGGCAGCCCAACCTCCTTACTGCTAGGCCTTCAGAGCTCCCTCCATGCTTTCTGGTCCATCTTAATCTGGAAGCTCCACTGAAGGCTACTAAGAATCATAGCTACATGCAAGCCTACAAGTCTACACTGGCAGATGGGTGGTGGCTGTGGCTATACCTATACCATCCAGGAATCAAATCTGTGTGTCTCACGTGGAAGAGGTGGAATCCCACTACCAAACCATCAATACTTTCTTTTAGGCACTCCTCCCCAACCCATCGCCCACTGAGTTGATTCCCACTTGTGTTGAAATCATGTCAGAGTAGAAAGCTTCATAGGGCTTTCAGTAGCAGTCATCTTTTGCAAATTTATCTCCAGGCTTATCTTCTGTTTAAAAAAAAATTTCAGAAAGGTCTTTCTTTACAGATCTGAAATAGGCAAGGGAGAGCCCCTCAGACAGCTTTCTATCTGGAAACTGGAAGCAAACCCAGAGGCCTGTTCTCAGCCAAAGACGAGGCTATGAAGCAAATATTATTTGTTGTAATTTGGTTTAAATCCTCCAACCACTTGATTAGCAGTCTAGTACTTAACTATGTGCCCTAGGTCTTAATTCTTGCCAGTTCCACAGAAAAGCCACAGCTGATCTCAAACTTGTCATAGGTGCCATCGGGCCAACCATGACTCATAGCGATCAGCAGACCTGAACACTTCCCTATCCTGCACCATCCTTACAATCTCTGCTATACTTGAGTCCATTGTTCCAGCCACTATGCCAGTTCATCTCCTTGCGAGTCTTCCTCTTTTTCACTGACCTGCCACCTTTCCAAGCATAAGGTCCTTCTCCAAGGACTAGTCTCTTCTAACCAGATTCCCAAAGTATGTGAGACAGAGTTCCATCAACCTTTCCTCTAAGGAGCCCCCTGGCTGCATCTTCTCCAAGACATATTTGGTTATTTTTGTTGTTTTGTTTTTTCTCCAGTTTGTGGAATATTCTGCACTCTCTAACACTGTAACTCAGAAGCATAGATTCTACTACTATCATCCTTAGTTAGTTCCCAGCTTTCTGTTGCATAGGAAACATTTGAAAAGACCCATGACTTGGATCTGTTGTACTTTACTGTTTTTAGTACTGTTGAGTCAGAACCATAGCTGACCCTCTGGTGGGTTTTCAGAGACAGTTAATTGCACAAGAAGAGACTGCCCATCTTTCCCCCATAAAGCAGCTGGTGGATTCAAACTGCATGTCTTCGGGATTGCAGCCCAACTCCTTGCCTCTGGGCCACCAGAGCTCCCTAGTTGCACCTTGTTTTTGTGTACTATCAAGTTGGAACTAACCCATATCTGACCCTCCAGTGGTTTTTCGGAGGTGGTTAATTACACAGGAGAAGACTGCCCATCCTTCTCCTTCAGAACAACTAATGGCCTTGAACCACATATCTTCGGGATTGCAGTGCAGCTTCTTGCCACTAGGCCACCAGAGCTCCCTTAAACTCATGTCATCGCTCCTCAGCACCTTGGAGAGGTCCCTGACCACAGGTTTCCCTGTTGTGATACGTCTTTTTTATTTCTTGATTGTTGTTGCCAAGGGTATTTATTGTGAATTCTAGCAAGGCAAAATCATTAACCACTTCAATCTTCTCTCCCTGAATAATGATGTTGCCTGTTGGTCCAGTGGTAAGAATTGTTTTCTTGATGTTGAGATGTAATCTGTATTGAAGACTGTAGTATGGGGAGTTTATAAACCTCAAGGGAAAACTGTTGACAAGATCTAAGCAAGTAGTGCTGCCCTGTCTGATGATTGTGTGCAAATAGAGGGGCCACACCTAGAAAGCAGTGAAGTAGAGAGACCTGGACAAGTAGCTGCTCCCCACAGGAAAGGGCTTTCGGTTTGACATTTGCCCTTCATTCAGTCAAATGCCCATTTGTTATGCAGAGATTTGATTGTGGGCATGCAAAGGATAGAGCTGTGTGTATTTGTGGAAAGGGAACAAGAACTTGATACCATTGGGCAAGTTCATGCCACCGAGTCTCAGCTACTCGAGCCAGTAAGATGAGAGCAATAATATATGTCTATCACATTTGTTAAGAAGTCTTGGTGGCGTGTGTAATGTATGAAGTGGCAAATAGAAGGGTTGACAGTTTGAATTCACAAGCTGCACCACTAGAGAAACATGGGCTGTCTTCTCTCATTTACAGTCTTGGAAAACTAACAGAGGATCACTATGAATCAGGTTCGATTCCATCACAGTGAATTTTTACTTACCGGGCTTGTAAAGGAGTGCTGGCAGCATAATAGGTTAACTATTGTGCTGAAAAGCTAGTGGTTTGAATCCAACAGCTCCTCTGACAGAGAAAGAGGAGGCAGCCTCATTAAGATTTAGAGCCTGGTAGAGGGTAAGTTATGAGTCAGAACCAACGGCAGGCTGTGCATTTTTTTCCCCTTTCTCCTTGTTTTTACCATGTTTGTGAAAGCACTGGATGTAACACTATACATGGAAGAATCCTTTTTTTAATAAGTAGACTTGCTTTTCCCCTGGAATGCCGTTGTTGGTAGAAAATTGTTCAGCCATACAAAGAATATAGAGCCTTTTATCCGAAAATTTCCCCAATGAGCATTATTCCTGCTTGAAATTACATGTTTGGTTACGAAGCTTTCATAGGCCAGATAATTTCATTTTGATCCCTTTCCCGCCCCATCCCACGGGTGCATGTGGACAATTTGCTATTGACAAATAAAAGATAATGTACTGCGAAAGTGATGAGCCAGAATCAGCAGGGGAGCTCGCATGGCTGCAGCCTCACTGTCACTCACCGGTGGAAACATTATAGAACGCTTAACACTATATGAACTAGAACAATCTGCAATTTTTAAAATGAGCCACCTCATGACATCTCCATTTCTTGAACATAAAAGACTGATGGGCCTATTGAAGTTAAAGATTGGCAGGTTTTCAGCATGGGCAAATTACAATTCTTAGGAAGACCTTGAGGGAATCGGTGTTTCCTGAGCTTTCCTTCCCCATTCACACTAAGGGGAAAGCACCACTGAGGATGTGCAGTGAAATCCCATTTGCTGTGTGGACTCTGAGCATCCTTCTAATAAAGATGCAATATTGAGTAACAGCTGAGCATGTTGTTTGTTCCTTCATTTTCTCATCAGTAAAATGAGGATAATGGCCATCCTTCCTATTTTGGGTTGTTGTGCAGATTCCATCACCAATGTGCATAAAACATAGCACAGTACCGGGATTTAGTGAGCACTATGTACTGTATTTTTCTGCTTATAACTTGGCTACAGAAATAATGCACCCACACGTAATGAGCACTCACACAGTCATAGTTCAAACTGACCAAGGAAACAGAACAGTATGTTCCCATAAAGATTGATAGCCCTGTAAAGCCTGTGAGACAGATCTCCTTTGTCCTATGAGGCCACTATGGGTGGAAATGGATCTACAGTCGTGGGCGTGGTTCTCAAAGGGTAGTCAGGTTTACTCTTCACAACAGTCTTGTGAGGTTGCTTCTATTTTCATTCCCACCTCACAGATGTGAAAACTTCAACCACAAGAAACACATGAGATTTTGCCTTCCTGCACATAGCTTGCTTGGTCCTTCTTTCATGCCCTTAGATTTTTACCTATCTGTTGAGAAATTATCTCTGGGCATAGCATTATAGACCTGAGCCTTAAAGTTTATCATGGAGAATTTCAAAGTCTGCAGTGATGCCCATGTTCTGAGTTTGTCAGGGAATCATTAGGGTATAGGCGTGAAAGCATCTTTTAGGCTTGGCATCCCGTTCACTGCAGACATTCAACCTGACTGCGCAGAGAAACTGATATTCAGAAGCTTCCTGGCACTGTGGTGCTGGTGATACCTTGGACATCCTTTCTTCGCATCCTCTGTATCATCATCCTCAACTCATGGGCTTCCTCTTCAACTCACAGAAACTGCAGTGTTCTAGAACTGAAGGATCTGAGGCCTGAAGGGATGGTTGAACACTTGCCCAAGATCTGTGGTATGGCAAAATACAGCATATGAAGAAGTTTTCTACTTTTAGGCTTTGAAGCAATCCGATGAGATAGGTTATACAGGTTGTTTTGATCCTTGGTGTGTTGTTGTTTGTGCCATTGAGTTGACTGTGACTTATAGCAACTCTGTGAACGGTGTATTTGAACCTTGCCCTACTCTGCACCATCCTCACCATCTCTAACACATTTGAGCCTATTGTTTTGGTTTTTTTAAAATTTAGTTTGTTTATTTTTCATTTCAATGAACATCTACAGAGATTTTGGAATTCCATTCATTCATTGTTGCACCCTTCTCCCCGCACAAACTCCTCCCCGCCCCGTTTGCTCCTCTCCTTGAAAAGCAAAAGAAAAACTCCCTCATTGGTACACAATCCCCCTGCACCTCCCCAAACCCCACCCCCTACCCCCAAATATAATCCACTCTGCAACCCTCATTGCATACTCCTACGATAAAAATAATGCCCTAAAATATAATACTTTTAGACTATTCTCTCCCCCATAGACTTCAATGCCGTAAACATATTTTATCCAGTTTTTCTCAGTCTTACCCCACCCCAATGCCAGCATTTGAGCCCATTGTTACACTCATTGTGTCAATCTATCCTGTTGTGGGCTTTCCTCTGTATAGAAGACATTTTTTTTTTAAATTGGCTTTCTTTTTTAACATTTAATTTTACCTTTAAAATTGTGACTTGAGTTAAAGTTTATAAAACAAATTCATTTTCTGTTCCAACATTTTATACACATTTTGTTTTATAATAGTTATTACAATGCCCACAATCTCATTGTACTTTTCCACTTATTCCTTATAATTCTTGTTTCCATGAATATCTTTCTTAGGCACTGTGGTGTTGATCATCCCCTTCTGCATATTATCTTTTACTTCACCCATCTTTTTCACTACCTGTTTAGTGGTTTTTGAGTCAGGTAAGTGAACTTGTTTGGGATCTAAGAGATAGGGTTCTTATTGTTGTTAGATATCATCGAATTTAGTATGACTCAAAGTGACCCACTGAACAACAGACCTGAACACTGTCCTATGCTGAGCCAACCTCACAATCCCTCCCTGACATACTAAAACCCATTCATTGCAGCAGTTACTGTGTCAATCCACCTGGTTGAGGGTCTTTCTCTCTTTTGCCGTCTCTCCACTCTTTCAAGCAGGATTTTCCTCTCCAAGGAATAACCTCTCCTAGCAACATGCCCAGTATATGTGAGATAAAGCTTCATTATCTTTTTCTCCAAGGAGCACTCTGGCTGCACCTTCTCCAAGAGTTATCTATTCTTTTGGCAGTCCATGGGATAGTCAGTGCTCTTCTCCAACACCATAGCTCAAAGACATCAATTTTTCTGTCATCTTTAGTCATTATCCAGCTCTCAGTTGCATAGCAAGTGATTGAGAAGACCGTGGATTGAATCATGAATACTTTAATCCTCAAACTGACATCATTGCTTCTCAGTAATTTGGAGGGGACCCTGACTGCAGATGTTCCCAGTACAGTATGTCTCCTAATCTCTTGACTACTGGTACCAAGAATATTGATAGATGAAGATTGAAGTTGTTAATGATTTTATTTTACTTGGACCCACAATCAACACTCAAGGTAGCAATAGTCAAGAAATCAAAAGATGTGCAGCACTGGGGAAACTTACTGTCAAGGGCTTCTCTAAAATGCTAAAGAGAAAGGGTATTAGTGTAAAGACTAAGGTGCACCAGATTCCATTCATGGTGTTTCCAGTTGTTTCCTATGCATGTGAAAGTTGGACAGTGAATACGGATGGCAGAAGTAGAATTGATGCCTTTTAATTGTGGTGTTGGCAAAGAATACTGAATATTCCATGTATTACAAAAAGAAATAAGTCTATTTTGGAGAAAGTGTAACCAAGGTGCTCCTAAGAGGCAAGGATGGTGAAAATCTGTCTCACTTACTTTGGGTGTATTTTGAGAAGGGATGAGTCCTTGGAAAAAGCAATCATACTGGTTTCAGGTGGAGGGTCAAAGACAGGAAGATCCTCAGTAAAATGGATTCATGTAGTGATGGTGACAGTGGGCTCAAGCATGGCACAGATTGTGATGATGGGGCAAGATAGGGCATGTTTCAGATCTGTTGTTCATGCAGTTGGTCTGCGTCAAAGTTGAGTTGATGGCACCTAACAACAGTGTCAGCATAACTCACTTCTCTTGATTGCTTGTTTAGAAGCTGTGGTGTAGTCCATAGTGAGTTGCACTGCTAACTGAAAGGCTGCACTTCTTGGGTGGTCCAAATTTGCTGGTGGCTCCTGGGGAAAAAGATGGACAATAGCATTGGAAACCTGATGGTGTGTCAACTGTGAGATAGCTCTGACTCAACAGCAAGGGGAGCAGGGAAAGAAGAAGATGATGCCTAGAAACCTTATCTTTGAGAACAGATATTTCTGTTGTGTTGGGTTTGTCAAACACAGGTAATTATTGCATCGATTTTGGACACTGCTTGCCAATTGCCAAGACTGGTAATTTCAAAACTTATAAATGTTTTGTTTCTCGGCGAGCTCTGGTGGCCTAGTGGCAGGAAACTGCACTGCAATCCCAGAGGTGCACGGTTCAAATCCACCAGATGCTCTGCTGAAGAAGGAGGAACAATCGCCTCCTGTACCAGTCAGATCCGATTTGACGGTACACACGTAAAAAAAAAAATAAATGTTTTGTTTCTCTATCCAGGTTATAATAGCTCCAAGGGCTGGGGCCAAGCTTTCACACTACTTTTTCATCTCTTCGACTGCTTAGCCTGTAACGTCTTCTGGATAAAATGTTGGTGATTGACTAATATACTGGAAGTCATCTGAGGCTGTTTTATTGACTAATATAAATCTGGAAGTTGAAGTGCCTTTTTTTGTTCCTGGCACAGAAGTAAAACTATCATGGGTAATCAAATTTGCAAGTTTCCTCGCCTAGTCAGGTGTTATGTAAAATGTGTATCTTGAATTGAGAAATTCCATGTTTGCTAGTGGATTCAGACTGTCGGAACTTAAAGGTATGACTTAATTCTAGGTTGCCAAGTTTTGGCAAACGGTTTGTGGAATACTTTCAAAATTATCTGCAGATTTTTATGGTGTCTGCCAACTGTGTGTGTGTGTGTGTGTAAGTTGACTTTGTTTCTCCTGTAAAGATTTAATGCAGTTGTACAGTTCTGTTTTAAGAAATGGTCCTTAATTCAGATGGCCAGTAGACACATGAAGAAATGCTCAAAATCACTGGCAATAAGACTGATGCAAATCAAAACCACAATGAGATACCATCTTACCCAGTAGCAGTGGCAAAGTTTAACAGGACAGCAGACTATGGAGAAGATGTGGAGAGATTAGAACTCTCATACACTGTTGGTGGGGCTATAAAATGGTACAACCACTTTGGAAGGCGGTTCGACATTTCCTCAGAAAGCTGAACATAGAAATTCCATATGACCCAGCTGCTTGGAATATATCCCTAGAAAATTAGAACTGAAGCACAAATGGAGACTTGTACACCAGTGTTCATAGCAGCATTACTCAGCATCACAAGAACATAGAAAAAGCCTAAATGTCCAACTACAACTGAATGGATTGAGAAATTATGGTACATTCACACAATAGAATACTACACAACATGCAGGAGCAATGATTTTGAAAATTACTAATTTGAGAGGGACTGGAGAGCATTATTCTTAGTGAACTAACTCAGTCTCAAAAGGACAAATACTGTGTAACACCATTATTGTAGGAATAGAAAGAAAATGAGTAAAATGTGTATGAGAATGCAAATGGGGGAGGGGGAAGCAAAGGAGTAAGGGTGGGCAGAGGGGAATACGTAGGGTCACACAGTTTAGCGGGTGGAGGGAGGGGGGAAGAGGGGTAAAGGAAATGGGAATGATCCAGTGGGGATCTGGAAAGACAGGGTAATAATAGGCATAGTTCAATGATAATTAATTTTATAAAACATGAAGAGTGGGAATGATTGTATGAAACAATATGGACAGAGGATAGTGTGAAACACAATGTATTATGAACTTTGAAAGTATACTAATATAAAATATTTTTTAAAAAATAGTCTTTAGATGTTGGGCAAAGATTCACTGGATGTTTGACTCCTAACACCAGAAATTTGTAAACCAAAGGTGTCTGAAATGCTTGGTTTGTTCTAAGAGCCAAGAGAGGAAACCAGACCTTGGCAAGGGTAGGAAATGGAGAGAGGGGAAGAGGAAGGAAGAACTCAAAAGTGCAAGCCATGTGAGCAGGAGTCTGCCCATCCTTTTCCCACAGAGCAGCTGGTGGCCTGAACCTCATGCCTTTGGGATTACAGTGCAGCTTCTTGCCACTAGGCCCCGAGAGCTCCCTATATTATATATACTAAGAATAATACCTATTAAGCAGTATATGTATATTAATATATGCTTCTTACCTACTCAGAGCCAGGGTGGTGTAGCAGTTTAAATATTGGGTTGCAACCCCAAAGGTGAGTTAACTGAGGAGTTGCCATGCACCAGAAAAAACTCCACAGTGCTAGATTTATTTATTTATTTATTTATTTATTTATTTATTTATTTATTTTTTTCTGACCTGTTGCCCTGCAAGAGTTCATACGTCTCTTCCTTAAGGCTAGTCTTCCAGCCAGTTGTAGTACCAATCCCTGAACCCTCAAAATACAGATAGACATACATTTATATATCATATATATTTATGTAACATTTTACAGATTTTTATTTTGGTGGGAGAAATACTTGCTTTTGTAAAGGCTTATGGGTTTTGTAACTACTGTCTAAGAAGGTCTGCTCTGTCCTACAGGATTGTTATAATTTGGAATCCATTCAATTGCATTGCGCATGATGGTGACTTTTAGTCACTATTTTTTTGGTGGTTGTTATATGCTATTGAGTTGGAATAAACTCAGAGCTGACTCTTCAGTGCGTTTTTAGAGGCAGTAAATTATATGAGAGGAGACTGTCCATCTTTCTCCTGTGGAGCAGCTAGTGGATTAAATTACTATACTTATAGTATAGTAAATATATATAAAGTATATATTACTTTAGTATAGTATATAAATACTATATATTTATTATATAAATAAAATGGAAATGTAAACTATAGCTTTCTATTCCAATTGCATTTAAGTCATGATGTTTTAGGAGTAAAACAACCATTTTAAAATATTTATGGATATGGATTTTGATAGACCAGTAGATACTGAAATACAAGTAAACTAGAAATAGTCATCTTTGAATTTTTTGGTTGGAATGAATGACATTTTGGTAAATCTAGTCTTAAGCTTTTTTAACTTTTATGATGAATATTTTTTGGTGGATATTTTGGTGAATCTAGTCTTAAGCTTTTTAAGCTATTGCAGTCTGAAATTGATAAAACATGTACCCAAGGTTAATTAATAATAATTAGGGACTGGAATGCAAAAATTGGAGACAAGGAAGAAGGAGCAGTAGCTGGAAAATATGGACTTGGTGATAGGAATGAGGCTGGAGATAGAATGATAGAATTTTGTACAACCAATGATTTGTTAATTGCAAATACCATTTATAAAAGACACAGTGATTATCCACATGGACTTCACCTGATGGTGTGCACAGGAACCTGATTGATTACATATCTAGCAAAAAATCACTGGAGGAGCTCAATACCAGCTGTGAAAACTAGGACAGGTGCTGATTGTAGAACGGACCATCAACTACTCATGTGCAAGTTCAAACGGAAGCTTAAAAAAATTTAAAACAAATCCCCAGGAACCAAAATATGACCCCACAAAAAATATCTATTCCACCTGAATTTAAAAACTATCTCTGGAGCAGATTTGAAGCCTTGAACACCAGTGAGTTAAGACCAGATGAGCTGTGGAAGGATATCAAGAATATCATCTGTGAAGAATGCAAAAGGCCATTTCAAAGACAAAGGAGGAAGACTGAGATGGATGTCAGAAGAGACTCTGAATAGTTCACTAGAGTACAAAGAAGCAAAAGGAAGAAACCAGGAAGTTAAGGAGCTGAACAAAATATTTCAAGGAGCAGCTTGGGAAGACAAAGCAAAAAATTATAACGAAATGTGCAAAGCGCTAGAGGAGCCAGCCAAATTGAAGTGACAGGATTGTTTATAAAGGTAGATAACAGTACAATGCATATTCTTCACTCCTGAAAAGTTTATGAACCAGCTACATGTCAAAGCAATACCATAATCACAATGTAGGCAAGATAACCCATTGTTTCCTTGTATAAAGTCATTAGCATTTAACTTATTCATTCATTTGGAAATCATATCGAAAAGAAAACAATTAGCATGCTCTGTCATATGACTGTGATAAAGCCAGCTTGGGAAGCTGGTGCGCCACGGGCATGCTAGTTTGACATTAATGCCTTCTATCTTTTAGAAAAGGGGGCTCCGGTGGCTTAGCGGCGAGGAGCTGTGCTGCCAACCCAAAACATGCAGTTTGAATCCACCAGCTGCTCTGCAGAAGAAAGATGGGCTGTCTACGCCTGTGCGATTTACTGCCTCAGCTAGGAGTCAGTTCTGACCTCACACACAACATATTTGGGCGGGGGGAAGCATCTGGTTTAGATAGGAAATAGATTTTTTTATTACTGCAACTTTTCTAGAAGTTTAATATTTTTATTCAAATTACAAAACTTGTAGAATTACAAAAATATCAAGAATTCAACAAAGGATGAATTAGAATTATGGTACAGTCACTTTATAGAAGCCTTAAAATTAAGTAGGGCTTACAAATAAAGTTTGTGAAGCTACATAACACTAAAAATATGGAACGCTTCACGAATTTGCGTGTCATCCTTGCACAGGGGCCATGCTAATCTTCTCTGTATCGTTCCAATTTTAGTATATGTGCTGCCGAAGCGAGCACGGAAATAGATTTTTTTTAAAAAAACTAAACTAACTATCAATATGAGTGACAACAAGACAAGCAGGATTGAGAAGGAAGCCCAGGA
This sequence comes from Elephantulus edwardii, assembly GCF_000299155.1. Taxonomy (NCBI): domain Eukaryota; kingdom Metazoa; phylum Chordata; class Mammalia; order Macroscelidea; family Macroscelididae; genus Elephantulus; species Elephantulus edwardii. The sequence goes on along the minus strand of NW_006399766.1, from coordinate 22,090,465 downwards.
CCTGTTCTCACCCCCATTCTCCTTGCCTGAGAGTGTGTATGTGTATAGTAGAAGGCTGGCCGAGAACCTCGGATCTGAAGCCATTCAGCAGTCCTCTTCATGTTCCCTCGCGCATGTTTCTCTCAGAAGCCTTTTCAATATTCTTTGGGTTCTCTGTTGTACAACCTTAGATAAATTAGGGATCTAATAATAGTTTGCTCCAGGAGGCAAAAGGCTCACAATCTGGAATTTGCATTTTACACAGTCCTAATAAGGATTCTTCTTTTAAAAATAGCCCCGAGAAAGCATCCTTGTTCTTTTAGCAAGCTCGCAGTGGGCATCTATTGTCAGCTCTGGGGACGCAAAGCTGAATGGGGCATCCCTTGCTTGCCAGAGCTCACAATCTGGTAGGCAGTGGGGGACACAAATATATCCTCAAGGGCCTGTGGAAATTGGGAGGAAGGAGAAGTTGATTCCTGCTGAGGGGGTCCGCTGAGGCCTTATCTCTCCTCTTCTCATTGCTGTGCAATTGGAACCGACTCATAGCTGAACCTGCAGGCGAGTTTTCAGAGATTGTAAGTCACCTGGGAGGGGATTGTCCCTCTTTCTTCAGCAGAGCTGATAGAGGATTTGAACTGGCAGAAAGGCACAGCCTTTGTGTTAACAGCTCAACTCCCTATAGATTGTTACCAGAGTTCCCATAAGACTTCATGAAAGAGGACAACTGGGGCTGACCTTTGACAGATGAGTAGATTCTGGGTGTGAAAACCAAGGAAAGGTGGAGAAAACAGACACAGGTTTGCTCTGTGATGATGGATGAACAATGAGAAGTAGACTATCCTAGAGTTTTTATGACTTAGGAAATTGATAGGTAAGTTTAGAAATGTAGAGACATTCTGGGTTGGTAAGGACAGCCTTGAACGTCAGGCTGATTGGAACTTTGATTTCTAGCAGCAGTAAAAGCATATCTAAGAATGCTGGAGAAGGATGGGCAAACTCCTCCCATCTGGAAACCGACTGGAGAGTCAGCTACGGGTCAGTTCCAGCTTGATGGTTCAAAGGAAGAATAAGCTATGTAGCCTCACAATCAAATCTTTTAAGGCCTAACGTAGCAGGAAATGTAATAAACAAGAATGTCAAATGCTTGGAAACACAGAAAAGGGAACCATGAAGCTGCCAAGGTGTTGAAGTTGAGATTCAAGGAAGTGTTCATGGAAGAGGAGATATTAAGATGAGTCATGAAGGTGGATATGAGTTTTCCCCAAGCATGAGTTGGAGAAGGGTGTTCCAGGTAGAAGGAATAGCACCCAGGAAGTTCTAGAGCTCTGGAAACAGCGATTTCTTTAATGTAGAGAGTGCAGGATTTGGGTGTGGGTAGGGAGAGTACAGCTGACCAGTTGATTAAACCGAGCGGCTTGGACTTAAAGGTCCTTATGCAGAAAAAAACAAGAGGTCTGGTGGTGTACTGGTAAACCCGTGGGCCCCTGGTGGCATAGTGCTTACATGCTGGGCTTACATGATGAAAGTTCAGTAGCTCAGTTTACAGCCACAGGTTGGAGGAAGGTGGTCATTCTCCTTTGATTAAGATTTCCATCCTCAGCAACTCGCTGGAGGGTTGCCATGGGGCAGAATCAACTTGACGGCAGTGAGTTTAGCTTCTGGGTACGCAGCAAAGGAAGTAGCCCGAGTGGTGCGCTGTTTCTGTGCTTGGCTGCTAAAGAGAAGAGTCAGCAGCCCAAATTTACCCAGCAACTCTGCGTGAGAAAGACCTGAGACCTGCTTCTCTGTAGACCATGGGCTAGAAAACCCCGCGGGCAGTGAGTTCTGTGCTGTCACTTGCTAAGAAGCAAAATCAAAACCAAACAGCATGCAGGAAAGAGGCAGGATTAACACAAAGCAGAAAGAGAGGTGGGGTGGCAGAGGGACCAGATTGTAGAAGCAGTGTCTGGAGGTGAGAGAGGCATGAATAGTGGAGCAAGTAGTCTTCATTCTTTTGTTAATATAGTAGGACTTTTGTTTCAAGGGAAATTTTATCCCAAATGTCAGTATAGATAAGAGTCAGTTTGTGTGAGGCGGTCATCAGGGGCTTAGTTCCATGTCTGCCTGGTCCCCCAAGTCTTTTCTAAAGCCCCTCTTTGAACGTCATGACCAGTTACTGTTGAGCTGATTCCACCTCATGGAGACCTCACAGGTGTCAGCACGTTTTCTCCATAGTGTTTTACTCCATAGTGTTTTCGTTTTTTAATTGACTTTCATACACTAGTCGATTTACATTCTATTTCAGTCATACACATTGTGTTTAATACAGTCTTTCACTAATAATGTGTTTTGTACAATCATTCTCATACACATTGTCTTTTCAATGATTAAGTGTTCAGAGGTGGATTGCCAGGCTTTTCTCCTGAGGTACTCCGTAGCCTCAAACCTTGAGTGAGCCCTATACCAGTTCCTGTTCAGTTGACTGGGACTCGTGGCAACTCTGTGTGTGTCAGAGGAACACAGTGCTCCAAAAGGATTTTGATGGCTGAGTTTTCAGAAGTATGTTCTTTCAATGTGAATAGTGTACACCTTTTATGTGGTGATCTCCTGCTGGGATGGCTGGGCAACAAGAGGGCAGACTTCTGCAGGAGGTCAGCCTGGTCTACATGACCACTGATCCTGGTGGCACTCTGGTGAGCTGTCTGGGGCACGATACTTAGGAAGACTGAGAATCCTAAGACATTAGATTTATTGTTGAGGACCGTTGAGTTTGAACTGGTCCGGAACTGCTGACCCTCCAGTGAGTTTTCAGAAGCAGTTAATCAAATGGGAGGAGATTGCCCATCCTTCTCTGACTGAGAAAGTGGTGGACTTGAGCCTGCCTTTGGGTTGGCAGAGCACCTCCTTACCCTTAAACTACCAGAGCTCCCTAGCGACTTGGACTTTAATCAGGTTGAATTTATGAAAAGAGCTCCTGGGATTTGGGGAAAAACTGACTAACCAGTTCCCGTGATCAATTCCAACTCCTGGTGACCCCACGGATGTCGGAGTAGATCTGTACTCCATAAGGACTTTCAGCGATGGTCGTCTTGGTGGAAATAGAGCACCAGGCCTCAGGAGCTGAGTACATAACGTTTATCCCATCCAGGACCTGAAACCAGACAGCTCCTGGGCAGCCTGGTGAGGAGCTCACCCGTCTGGAGGAGGCATTTCTTTCTATGTGCACAAAGACTCTTTATTGTCTCGCCATGCATATTTGAGGAGGTGATATAAAGAAGTGATGAAAACTGCAAGAGAGCTTATGAGTTGGAACTGTGTCCAGCCATTAACAGGTGTGACTTTGCACAATGTTTCTAACTCCCTGGAGCCTTTGTTGTAGGTAGGTGCCATCGAATCGATTCTGACCAACAGGGACCGCTGTATTTATCACACATAAATAATGCTAGTATCTCTTTGACAGAGCTGCTGTAAAGATTAAGGAAGATAATTTGTATGAAATGCCTTGCCCATATTAAGCGGTGGTTGTATTTTGACCATTAATATTCTTGTTTGTAATCAGCAAGCTGTCTTCTCAATTGCAGTACTGTCTTCAGACTTCATAGCTTGAGAAATCTCTCTTTGCTAAGAAAGGACGCCTCTCAGTTAGTTCCATGACATGAGCATCAATTATTTTTAGTTATATCCCATAAGGGGAATTCAAGGATTTAATGAAAGTGCTGGTTTAAAAAAAATGACTAGGAACTGCTTCAGATATGGAAATGGTATGAAGAATAATCTAATGAGCGCCTCGGCGCCTACTACTCAATATAGCAAAACATTGCAGCGAGTTGAAGCCTCTTGTGCATCCTCCACCGATCATGCCCTTTTCCTCCTCCCCAGAGCTTACCTAGTGTCTGCATTTGACCTCTATGCCTTCCTTCCCTGCCTGTGTTTTCACATTGATCATACACAAATGGAACTATCCAGAAAGAATGTCATTTATTTGTCTTTCAGTATTTAAACTTTATGAGAAAGACTTCTTAATATATATATATTCCTCCACAATTCTTTTTTTCCAATAGTAATGTAACAGTTCAGTATGGTGATATATACTTAATAAGCATTTTCTCATCACTGGCCCAACAGGCGACATCATGATAAGTGGCGAAAAGATTGAAGCTGTCAATTTTTACTTACTTGGATCCACAATAAATACACTTGGAACTAGCAGTCAGAAGATTAGGAGACATACTGCACTGGAGAAGTTCTGAGTCAGGAACCTCTCCAAATTACTGAGGAGCAATGATGTGACTTTGAGGACCAAGGTGTCCTCAAACTGACTCAGGCCGTGATCTGATTCAGACCATGGTCTTCTGTTGTTTACCATCAAACTGGATCTGACTGGCAAAGGAGGAGATAGCCCCTCCTTCTCCAGTGGAGCATCTGGTTGATTAGAACAGACCATGGTCTTTTAAATCACTTGCTGATTCAGACCATGAACTTTTCAATCATTTGCTCTGCTTCTGAAAGCTGGACAGTAAATGAGGATGACAGAAGAAACGTTGATGCCTTTGAGTTCTGGTGTTGGAGGAGAGTATTGAATATTCCATGGACTGCCGGAAGAACAAATAGAGATGTCTCAGAGAAGGTGAAGCCAGATTGCTTCTTGGAAGCAAGGATGGCGAAGCTTCATCTTGTATATCTTTGGGCATGTTGCTATTCAAGAGGCTATTCTTTGGAGAAGGACATCATGCTTGGAAAAGCGGAGGGACAGTGAAGGAAAGGAAGACCCTCAACTAGGTGGATTGACACAGTTACTGCAGCAATGAACTTGAGTGTGTCAGAGATTGTGAAGATGGCAAAGGATAGAACATAGTTCAGCTTATTGTTTATAGACTCACTATGGATTGTACTTGACAGCATCTAATAATAATTATTATTACAAACTAAGCATATTATAAGTGTTTTTGTATACTGTAAAGTCGGAACTGACCCATAGCTGACCCTCTGTTGGGTTTTCAGAGGCAGTTACTTGCTTGGGAAGAGATTGCCCATCCTTTTCCCACAGAGCAGCTGGTGGCCTGAACCTCATGCCTTTGGGATTACAGTGCAGCTTCTTGCCACTAGGCCCCCAGAGCTCCCTATATTATATATACTAAGAATAATACCTATTAAGCAGTATATGTATATTAATATATGCTTCTTACCTACTCAGAGCCAGGGTGGTGTAGCAGTTTAAATATTGGGTTGCAACCCCAAAGGTGAGTTAACTGAGGAGTTGCCATGCACCAGAAAAAACTCCACAGTGCTAGATTTATTTTGGATTTTTAAATCTGTTTCTTTAAAATAATAAACCCCTACAGAGCATATGTACCGAAATTGTTGAATGAAAGCCTATTTTTCCAAGTACACTTGGAATAAAAATACAGCCAGAGATTTAAAACCCTATGCAGCACATTTCTATTCTGGTATCCATTGAGTCTCCAAGAGCCAGAATCAGTTTGAAGGCAACCGGTTTTTATTGTGATACATATTTCCAATTTTCCATGCCAATAGTAATGTCTCTCTCTCTCTAATTGCCATCAAGTCAGAACCAACTGACAGCAGAACTGACCAGTCCTCCAGCAGGTTTTCAGAGGCTGTAAATGACATCACATGGAAGGAGATTGCCCATCTTTCTCGTGAGGAGCAGCTAGTGGATTTGATTTTAGGGTTGGCAGCACAACTCCTTATCCAGTAGGCCACCAGAGCTCCGTAATATTCCTGTACATTTTTACTCTACGTGAAGTGGAGAAAGAAAAGTTCTGTTTTGTGGGGAAGAGTGTTGTTATCTTTTCTTTTTAAATTTTTTCTACTAGTTTATTTACCAAATTCAAATACAAATTTGAACAAATTCTTTCAATTTCCCTCACCCCCCCCCAATGAAATTGTATAACCTGATGATTGATCCCTCCTCTCCCTGCACATGCACATCCCTCTGCTTCCAGCCTCTGCCACCCCTCTTGGATCTTTATATTCATCCTACAGTAATGCTTTTATACAATATTTTTCCTCGTGGGGCTGAGTTAGTTCACTCAGCATAATGCTCTCCAGTCCCTCCCAGGTTAGGTAATAATTTACAAAATCATTGCTCCTGTGTAATTGCATAGTATTCCATTGTGTGAATATACATTCCTTTGTGGTTGGACATTTGGGCTGTTTCCATGTTCTTGCGATGATGAATAATGCGGCTATGAACATGGTGTACAAATCTCCATTTGTGCCTCAGTTCTCATATTCTCAGGGTATATTCCAAGCAGTGGAATGGCCGGGTCACATGCAATTTCTGTGTTCAGCTTTTTGAGGAAGCACCAAATTGCCTTCCAGAATGGTTGCACCATTTTACAATTCCAGCAACAATGTGTAAGAGTTCCTTTCTCACCACATCCTCTCCAACATCTATTACTTGCTGCCCTGTTAAACTTTGCTACTCTTACTGGAGTGAAATGGTACCTCATTGAGGTTTTGATTTGCGTCTCTCTTTTTGCCCGTGATTTGGAGCATTTCTTCATGTGTCTGTTTGCCATTCGACTATCTTCCTCTGTGAAAATTCTTTCCATGTCTTTTGCCCATTTTGTAATTGGGTTATCAGTCTTTTTCTTGTGGAGGCCCAGGAGTATTCTGTAAACTTCTGTTATAAGACTCTTGTCTCAGATGGTATTACCAAGTGTTAGATCCCAGTCTGTAGGTTTTCTTTCACCCTGTTGGAAAAAGTTTTTGATGGGCACAGGGAAATTTTTAAAAGTTCTCTTTTTGCCAAAGAGTAACGACATTTGAAATTGACTTTCTGTGTAGGCTTCAGGCAGCAAGAGTTAGATTTTAAAATTTTATCTGCTGTCTATACAGGCCACTTCTGAGAACAGGGTAGAAATGCTTTGATTGGGTGATATTAATTAGAAAGCGTTGACAGTGTTGTTTATATAACACATGCCTACATGTGGAGACTTGGCATCTTGACTTTCATTTGTCAATTGTCACAAAAAAAATAGAATGAAGCTTAGTTCAGTTTACAAATGATCTTAAGTGAAGCAGCATGCGCCTGTACACTGCAGGCTCATATTGATTCGCTTGAGCATGAAATAGTATCCTTGTTTTCATTTTTAACTCCAGAGTCTGACATTTGTAAAGCAGGACGTCTTGTCTGTAAGTGTAATTGCCTGGTTTCTGAAAGGATGCATGTTTGTCATTTTTATTCTGATAAAGTTGCATTGTGATAGTTTGCCAATTGTTACTGCACAGCATCTACTTCTTTATGTTTGAGAGAAGTCCTGTGCTCGTTGTCTTTTTTCTTTAAAGCAATTTAATGACACACACTTGATAACCCTATCCTTCATTTTTTTTTCTAAGTGGAATTGGTTTGACTTTGGGAGTAATAAATGAGGCTGTATTTATCTGCTGGCACAAACTGGTTTGGTCAGTGCAGATGTGACTTCTGGACTCTGAGATTCCCAGCTGTAACTCCACATAGTCATGAATGAAGAGAATCTATCATTATGCATCACTCATGAAGGATCAGGGCCAGTGGAGGTTATGATACCTGGCTACGTGTTTGATGTATTGACACTGTTGGAGGTGCTTCATCTGGGAAATTGTCATTACCACGTCACAGCACCAAATGAAAGATCCTCATTCGTCAAGAAACCAAGGAAACTAGGTGACATATTTCATAAGGGCTAACTGAAAAGTCAGCAGTTCACCTTCACCAGGCAGGTTCTTTGTTGGGGGAAAAGACAGACAGTTGCCTTCCATAGAGATTTACAGCCTCACAAACTCAATGAAAGGTCACTATGACTCAGATTAGATGGCAGTGAGTGGTAGTGAGAGATCCCCATTATCGACATGTAGCCAACATTTCTGTCTCTGAAATTGGTAATAAGAAGTTGTACAGGGCGAGTTGAGATGATTGGCATTGACCAAACATTGATTTTGCTGTGATTAACACTATGATGTACTGGTTTAATGTGTGCATTTGTGTGTGTGTGTGTGTGTGTGTGTGTAATTGCTGATTTGACTGGCTTATCTCTAGCCCTGTAATTAGAACATGTTTACATTAAACCTGTTATCTTCTCATAAACATTTAAAAAAATTTTATTTGTACCATCATTCACTTTTTTCAAAGGTAGAAAAAGTAAAGATAGATTTATTCGCAAGTTATGTCCCAAATGAACATACCATGGACTGCCAAGAGAACTAACAAGTCTGCTGCCCCAGAGAAGGTAAAACCAAGCTGCTTATTTGAGGCAAGAATTTTGAGACATGAAGTTAGGAGGGACCAGTCTTTGAAGAAGGATAGCATTCTTGGAAGAGCTGAGGGAGAGCCCAGGAGTGGAAAGACCCCAGATTAGATGGATTGACACAATAACTGGGATAGTGAGGGTAGGTGTGTCAGAGACGGTGAGATTGGCTGGCTCAGGATAGAGCAGGATTCAGAGCTATTGTGCATAGAGTCGCTATGAGTCATAATCGACCTGATGACACTTAACAACGTGTCCCAAAGGTGGAATGGACCTTCCTCCTTGGAAAAGAAATAGGGAAGAGGCCACCGTCATTGACTTTTATATTATTATTTGTATGCATTGTTTTATTCATGTACATTTTGTTTTATGCAATAATTTCTGTGCATTGTGTTTTATATGATTAATCTGTTATTTTTTGCCACCTCATCTCCTCAACTCCCCACTGCATCTTACCTGTTCCTTCTCCCCTTCCTCGCACTAATTTCTATTGTCCTAGTGATTTCTTCTTCCTTCTTCCACCTATCTTTCCCCTTTCCCTTTTAATCTCTCTCCCTCCCCCCACACAAACACACACACACACACACACATCTTAATCCTATTTGCTAATTGCAATAGCCTATTGTCTTTATCATGATTCTTCCCAGATTGATCCTCCCCTGCCTTGGCCCTTGTAGTGTTATTTATTGAAAGCTAATATGCCAGCCACTCTGGTTGCCTAGTGATAAGGAGCTTCTTTGCTATCCTAAAGGCACATAGTTCGAAACCATTAGCTGCTCCACAGGAGAGAGATGGACAATCTCTTCCTGTGCCATTTACTGCTGCTGAAAACCTGCTGAAGGGTCAGCTAGTATGTATTAGTTCTGACTGGACAATACACAATCACAACAATGCAGAGTGTAGATGATATAACAGACCACTTGTTGCAGCCTTGGTTCAAATTCATAGCCACTCCATGTATTTTTGTCATAGACCTGAGCTCCATAGATTTTCCTTGATAGGTTTATCTACATGCCAAACCTGTTGCCATCAGTTCTATTCTGACTCTTAGCCATCTCATATGCTACAGAGTAGGACTGCTCCATTTGGGTTTTCTTGATCCCTTTGACTTTCTTCCCTTTTGATCATTTGCCCTTTCTTCTGCACCATTACTGGGTGAGGTTCACCCACTACCTCCTAAATTCAGCATTGAACACAACGTTTTTGCCACCTGGGAGGCACCTATAGGGGAAATATATAGCATGTACTGTTCAGTAAGGGAAATACCCATGCATTTCCATAATTGCTTCAAAGTTTGTCAAACACTTCTGTTGAGTTATGTGCACTGCATTTATTATAGGAACATTAAAGGAAAGGGATGTTGGTTTATGTTGGGCAGTTGCTTCAGGGAGCTTTCTCAAAGCTCTGATGTGAGCATTGGTGGATAAATAGGAGTTGGCTCAATTGAAAAGTAGAGTATCACTTGCAAAGTCATGTTGATTTTTGGCAAGTGCAGGTGGGAATAAGAGGGATTCTGGAGATATAGGTACATGGGCTGGACCAGGATTTCCAAGGCTGTAATCTTTACGGAGCAGAAGAATTATTGACACCTTTGAGCCATGATGTTGCAGAAGAATATGGAAAATAAAGAGTACTGAAAAGTAACAAAGCTTTATCTCATATACTTAGGGCATGTTGTTAGGAAAGGCTACTCTTTGGAGAGGGACATTATGTTTGGAAAGGTAGAGGGATGGCAAAGGAGAGGAAGACCCGTAACCAGTTGGATTGACATGGTGACTGGTGCAATGGGCTCTAGTGTGTCAGGAGGTGTGAGGATGACACAGGATGGGATAGGGTTCAGGTCTGTTGTTCATAGGGTCACTATGGGTTGTACTAGACTTGATGACACCTAATGACAACAACAGCAAATGATCTTTATAGAATCAGATTTCCTCATCACTCTTCCACAGAGTAGCTGGTGTTTTCAGATAACCAACCTTTCGGTTAGCAGTCATTGCTGTAACCACTGCACAACCAGCGCTCCTATGATCTGATCTAGTGAGAATAAAACAAATAAAACCCCTGACAACCCATTGCCCGTTGAGTTGATCCTGACTCCCCGTGGCCCTGTAGGACAGAGCAGAGCTGCACTCCCATAGGGTTCTCAGGACTGTACACCTTTGCAGAGGCTGATCACCACATCTTTCTCTGGAAGGAGCAGCTGGTGGGTTCCAGACTTCTGGTTAACAATTGAGTGCTTAACGACTGAGTCACCAGGGATGCATTGGAAAGAGCCTGGGATTAAATCAGAAAGATCTGGGTTGAATCTTCGCCCTAGCCGTACTGGTCATGTGACCCTAAGTGAGCTCTGGTTTGCTCATCAGTGAAATGGGAACCAGGTCACATTATGTACTGACAGCACGTCCCACCAGTGTGGTATGGGGTAGATGCCCAGTGAATACCCCTTTGCTGACCATTTGGTCCTCCTTTGGGCACACCCACCCTTTAGATGCTGCCCAGAGTAGTCTGTTTGATTCTTCCATGTTGCCCGGCAGCTTTTATTGCATCTTGCTTTCCTCGGATGGCTCTGCAGTGTTTCTGTAATTCATTTAAGCCTTTGCTTTCTCACCTCCATTTGATGTAAAGCAACAGTTTTAGGATTTGGTGCTTTTTCATCACCTTCATTTATTGTGGCCCATAAAGCTCAAAGGTGTTAGCTTGCAGACTGCAGTGCACTTTGTCTCACCTTAGATGTTAAGTATGTTCCTTAGGCAGGTTCAGAGCAATATATATGGCCAAGGAATTTAGTGGATGGACTTGTGTACTCTGCAAAATACTGAATTGAATTATGAGTTGATGTCCCATTGGCTCCAAACCATATTCAGTTACTTTTCAAAAGAGGCAATGATTGACAAGCACTCTAAGTTCTGTTTCATGTCAGTACTCCTTTCACAGAATATCTATGACAGCCAAGCCCTTGGACCAAGTGAGTTGTGTTGAGAATTGATTCGCGTGTGGCCTCTGCCCTCCATGTGCTTACTCTGGGGTAGGAAAGACAGGCACTAAACTACTATGGAATTGAATGTGAAATTGAGTACTAATAAATGAAGGATCAAATAAGCTGATAGATGAATTATGTAGGAACAGAAAGGAGGGAGACATCATTTGGAGGGTATCAGATAAAGGTGACCGGCATGGTTGATTGGGACCCCAGAACTATGTGTTGGAATCTTAACCACTATGCTTGTGGATCTAATCTAATCTAATCTAATCTAATCTAATCTAATCTAATCTAATCTAATCTTGGAAGGAAGACCAATCTTTCCATAATGCAATCAGTCTGGTCTAATGTGATCAACCATTTGAGATCATACCAGTACTGAGTGAATCATCTTGGGCTATATAAAAAGACAAGTGGACACATGGGAGGAAGACACATGTTTTGTGAGGATTTTAAAAAACAAAGAACCTCATGGGCAAGGAAGAAATCAGTAGGCTAGAGACCCTGCTGCAGACTTTTAGCTCTCAGAACTGTAAGAAAATAAGGTACTTTTTTGCAGAGGTGCCCATTTGTTGTATTTACATTATAGCAGCGCTAGGTAATTAAGACAAGGATGTTTTACCTGTACCTTGAAAGTTGAGAAGGAGTTTGGAAGTGGAGAGAGAAAGAGGAAGGATTTCATCGTAAAATGAAGCAACTGCATAAACAAAGGCAAAGGGATATATGTAAGGAAGAACAAGTTTATTTTGTCTGGAGGGTGAATGTAGTAGTGTTCCACCAGCCCTGAGTGGCCTTGGTTGGCAGTTCCGACAGCATTTATCCGATGCTAAAGGGCCCTAGATGTTCCTTACAGCTGTTTCATTGTGCTTTTTCTAATTGGCAGCCACTTCCTAAACCACATGCCCCTGGAAACTATGAACTTTGAGAAACAATGATAGTTATAGAAAGGCTTCAGTTATTTTGTTCATAGGGTTGCTATGAGTCGTGCTCAACTCGACGGCCATCAACAACAACAACATGCATATTGTAGGAAACCTGAAAAATACAGAACCATCCTAAGAAGACAGTGTAATTCACCCAAATGGAGGGGGGAGGGAATAGCTCAATGTTGTGGTAGATTTCCTTTCAGTTGAAGTCATACAGTGTTTGTAGCTATACTTCTTATACATTCTCAGGGTTTTTACCTGTTATTTAAACAGTTTCAGATAATGTAATTTGTAATGGCTGCACTCTGGCCTAACATTCTATTTTATTTAATCAAGCCTCTAATGTTGCCTGTCCCACATGTTCATAATTATTTAGAGTTGTGGTGAACGGATCTTGTTAATAAATCATGGTTGTCACTGAAGACTGTTGAGGACCAACTGTGAGATCTCTCACTTTGGGTTTTAGAAGATACTTGTTGAGGTAATAGGAAGACCAGATTAAGGAGGTGAGAGATTTGGGGCAGAGTGAAAAGGGGGCTAGGAAAATAATCCATTAGTACAGGCAAGTGAGGCTGTCGAACAACCAAAGACAGGCAGTGAAAGTGGGAAGGGGTGACAAATGAGAAGGATTCCAGGCAGGAAAAGAGAGATGAAAGTCTGTTGTTTTCCCCCAAGAACTATATACATGAATCAGTGGTATTAAAAATATCTCTGAGTCTTGGAATGATTCCTACCAGCTAGATTTACTGAATGACAGTCTCTGGGATTGGGCCGTGGTTTGTAATAATCTCCCCTGATTATCCTTGTGCAGCCCAAGGCTGTTGACCTGTGGACTATAAGGCTGATGTTCTCAGTTTCTTGTTGAATGTTGGCCATACCAGAGACCACCATCAATTGCTTGTTTCATGGACTTTTCCAACACGAAGCTAGCAAGGGAGTACATATTTAGTAAGCTAGATACTTCACTCTTTTGCAGTAATCTTATACATGGAATCACTTATATTTTATAAACTGTGCAATATCCTACTAACTAGAAGAAAGCCAGAGATCATGTTCCTACTCTAGATAAGTGGAAACAACATAAGAGCTTCAATACCTGAAATGTTAGGTCGCTTGACTACAGAATGTAAGAGAAATGGAAGTAGAGTTTAGACATGTTAGCATTTAAAGTACTGTTGGACAGGGAGGAATTTAGTGCAAAACTTAAGAAGCTTGAAGACTTCTTTCAAGACCAGATTCCTTGTTCTGTATTCATAATTTTGTTTTCTGGTTTTTGTCTTTTTTTAAATAGAACACTTTAAAAATTATTTGTTCATTTATATACACTTGGTTTCTAATTGTACATTCCTTTCAAAATGTTCTTTCTTTCACTCTTTCCAGTGCAATATTAATTATCTGTCCGTTCTTTCTCCACACTTCCCTCTCGCCCCCTCAAATAGTATAAACTTTATGCACCACAAGACTTAGAACTTCCCCAGCTGTGGGAAACCTGAGGGGAGATGCCAGGCAGGCAGTTGACTTGGCACTGGAGCTCAGTAGAAAGGTCATTGCCTATGTATGGAGACTATTTTCACCATGGAGAAAGTACACCATTACCACCAGGCAAGGAAAGCACTTAGAGCCTGTTTCAGGTGTTGTGCTTGCTTTGAAGAAGGCTCTGCTGACCAGGGTTCCCTCTGATAAAGAGCCTGTAACTATGGTTGTCATACCCCTAACCTAGTAGCTCTTAGCAGAAGGTGGTCATTAAGATGAAGATCTTCTATCTATTCTAAGCACTTTCTGAAGACTGCAGAGGAGGATTCTAGAAGGCTGCATGCCTTGATTAAGTCTAGCATGCTCTGGGGAGCTTGTACTAAGCAAGGAGAAAAATATCCACCTCTCAGGCAAGCATTGGCCATGCTCTTCTCTACCCATCAGCTAACTACGAGATACTTGCATCTCCTTTTTGGTCCAGACTCCTGTACATTGACCTTTGAGCATTTCTGCTTTTCCTCCTTCCGGATTGCCACCAAAATGTTAAATCAGGTTGTCCACAGCAAGCTGTAGATCAATGAAATTGTGTCCCTGCACCTCTTGAGGGCTAGAAGTTTATTTGCCTGAGATGGGAGTTGTAATGGTTTCTTTTCAGCTGCTGAAAAGAAACCATTACAGTATTTCTTTCATTATTACAGAATTCTTTCAGTAGTTGGCCAGAATTGACGTGGGAGGACCTCTATTCAGAGATAGACCTGGACTCTTCTGTAGAGTATCCCCAGTCACGGGGTCCCAAAATGTGGGTCCTAGACCCTGAGAAAGTGTACAGCTGTTGTTAACACTCCAGGTACTTTGTACATTATGTGTTGCTAGGTGCTTGAGTCAATTCCTACTTGTAATGATTCTGTTCCACATAAAGAAACACTGCCTGGTCCTATGTTGTCTTAACAGTTAATACTATGTTTGAGCCTATTGTCACAGCACTAGGTAAATGCACATCATTGTTGAGAGTCTTCCTCAGCTTTACCGTTTACCAAGTACCATGTTCTTCTGATGACGTGTCCCGAGTATGTGAAACAGTGTTGTCATTATGCTTTCTAAGGAGCATTCTAAAATGCTTTTCTCTGAGTCTATGATATATTCATTGTTATGTAGAATCTAAGGAGCATTCTAAAATGCTTCTCTCTGAGTCTATGATATATTCATTGTTATGTAGAAAGAGGAAATAATTAAAATGTGTACACAGTTGTCAGATCAGGCTTTGAAATCAGACTTCATGCTCAGAGAGTCTCCGTCTAGAGCAGACAGACTAGGTGATGTGTGATGGTGTGGAACACATTGTTTAACTTCCCCGAGCCTCATTGCTTCATGCTATGCAAAATTGGAAACAATAATAGTATCTGCCTCGGAAAGTTGTTGCCAGGTTTAAGTGAGACAGTCTAAAGCAGTGATTAGAATAGTATCTGGCACAAAGTAAGTGCTGTATTTGTTCATTTTTATTCCTAATGACGAATATTTTTTAAAGGTGCTCAGTGCGTTGTAGTTATGCGTGTTCAGCTTCTTACTTAATAGATACTTCTTGCTCTTTTGCTCATACAATGCTGCCGTGTTCTGTAAAAAGGTGCAGAGCTGAGGATAGAGCCCAAGTAGTCAACGTAATTGGGCTAGGTTGTTGGGTTTTTGGTTTTTGTGTTTGGGTTGGTTTTTTTTTTTTTTCTATGGGGGCTGTCACAGATCCTGCTTTTTGTCTTTCAAGCCTTTATTTAATGAAAAGCAATCAAATATATTGTTGTTCAGAGCCTATTGTAATTGTGTGGCCAATCTTTGGTGTGGAGGACCTCTCCACTTGTGTGGGCACACTCCCCTTTTATTTGCCCAAGAGTCCTTGTTCATAATTATTTGTTGCCATAGTTGTATTGCATTTACATCTAGCTCTTTCTTGAGATAATTGAGATGTCCTAGATACCACCCTGTTGCAAATTTTGAAATGGTAAATAGATCACTTCAATGATGGCCTTTGAAAAATGAGTTCTTGCGTGCATAAAGTAGGTGACTAGCATAAAGTAGGTCTGTCTGTCTGTCTGTCTGTCTGTCTCTCTTTCACACGCACACACACACACACAATTTCATGCTAACACTAGATAGAACTGTTTTCTGCCACCTCTTTGTCCATTTCTGTTGCTATATTAGCTTTCTGTAGAACTGGAACTTCACCTTACTAGCAGTTGTCCCAGGGTATGTGAGATGTTGGGTAAACTGAGAACGTGTTTCCAGTGTTTGGTCTTTTCTCAAGGTGGTATTTGTATTCATCTCCTAGAGTGATCTTTAATTAAAGCAACAGAAATGAGTATTCTCTCTATTCTGGATGCAAATTTTGCCAAAAATCCCAAGTCATCACTTGCACACAATGTCAAGTCCTCTAACTGACCCAAGGACAAGAGTCACATGGGTAGTGGAATTTTCTAGATTATTATATGGCTACCATTTAGATCTAGAAGGATTCTGAAGCTTCATCTGACATCCTTTGGACATGTTGCAAGGAGGGGCCAGTCCTTGGAGAGGAACACCATGCTTGGAAGGGTGGAGGGACAGCGCAGGAGAGGAAGATCCGCGATAAGATGGATTGATTCAGTGACTGGGGTAATGGGGGTAGGTGTGTCAGACGCAATAAGATTGGCAAGGCATAGAACAGGGTTTAGGGCTATTGTACATAGGGTCGCTATGAGTCAGGCAATTCGACAGCACAGAACAACAACCACCACCATTTATATAGGAAAATAGTTTTAATTGAAAAATGTGGGTAGGTCATGATCTAAAAGATTACCCATTGCCTTGCTTTTTTGAAGCAAATAATGCTGAATATAATTAATCTTCTCTTTGCGATTTTAAAAAGAGTATTCCTAAGAAGATAAAGAAATAAAAATGAACTCTTCTAGATTCACATTTCCTGAGGTCTGGGAGGTACCAAATGGATTTGCACTATTTTTTGAGTCCTTGAATCAAAGATTCTGAATCTTTCTTGCTGACAGTCTAGAATCTGTCATTTTTAGTTGCTAGGGACCTATTGGTATTACCTGAACCCTTCTCTTTCCTTTGACGGTTCTAGTATGTTCATATGGAGATCAGTAAGTAGGCTGGTCCAATCTGTGTGTGAAAGACAAGAAAAGAAATCTACCAGAGAGTTGTCCTGTGAAGAAATTTCCTAGAACTTGAGTGGGAATGTCAGTGTGTATTCTCATCTGTGCACTTGGGGGCCTCTTTGAACCCTATTTTCCCCTATTCTAGATGGCTTCTGAGTTCTGGGCATGCGAATGGCCAGATATGTTTACTGCCAGATAAGCAAATGATTGTTATAATACCTTCTTGGAAGGCTTCTGGAAAGTACACACCTGATGTTGATCTTTGTCTCTGAAGCATTGTCCATGATCCCTGGGTTTGCATCACAGGTCACAGATTTCCATTTCTTAGAAAAAGTGACCTGTAGGGAATCTGAATTGTTTGGTAGGCACACATCTGCTTCAACAGTCTTCTCAAGTTGCACCATCCAACTGCATTTTCTTCCAACTCAACCCATTGCTGTTTAATCAGACCTGACTCCTAGGTGATCCTCCATTGGGTTTCCAAGGAACTGGTGGAAGATTTGAATCACCCGCAAAGCTTGGTGTTTGGGTTAGAGGGGCAGCTCCCTGTGGACTAATTAACATTTGGTTGGGGAAATGTGATTACTTAGGTGAGCATTTTGACTCAGAGTCTTAGATGAGATCTTAGAATATTCTTCTATTTAAACGTGCTTTCCCCCCAAAGATCCTAACCAGATACAACACTAGTGACCCTCATAAACAGGAGAACACCACATTTTCAGCATTTGTCAAGATCTGGTCTTTGTGTATTGACCCTGTGTCCGTTGAACAAAGTAGTCCCAGTGTGATGCAGCATGTGGTCCGCTTTGCTCGTGTTAAGCTCATGTTTCTAATTCATTTTGTAAAATCCTTAATCTTATACTTTACTTTAGAATGTGCTATGTAGACCTGGAGATGGGATACCTTTGAAATGATGCCAGTTCATGCTGTGTTAAGTATCACAATTTGGAAAAGGGAAGAATAGAAGCTTAAGCCGAGAGAGTAGGAAATGGAATAGAATAGGAGAAAAACAAGGAGGGAAAGAATAGGATTTTGTAAATAAATCACCAGATTGCCAAGATTGACAGCAGAAAAGGTCAAGGCTATTTTAACAGTGCCGGAGATGGAGTCCAAGTTGCCTTTGAGAAGTAATGATATTTTGGTAACTCAAGATTGTACGTAGGATTTGGTAATGGGGACAAAGGGATTCAGAGTAGGACTTGAGACCTGTCATCTCCTTGCCTGACAAATCCCTGTGCTCTGGGCAGACATTTGGGGTGGGGGTGGGGGACAGTAAGGACGCTGGGCTCTTTCCCCTTGCTGTCCCTGTACTGCTAAGGCAGCCAAGCCTCTGGAGCCCCCCAGGCCTGCTAAGCAATGGCACCAACACTGACATGGGGCACAACCCGCAAATGCAAGTGCACTTTTCCCCAAATGTGAGTTTTGTGAATATCCTTGTCCATTCTGTATTAAAGAAAGATGAGCAATATTTACTTCCTACTGTTTTCAAGCTAAGTCCTTTGATATTTTCTCATCATGTTTCCTGGTTTCTTTTAACTAGCAGTCCTTGGTATTCGAAAGACCAGTTCCCTTGCAACATTCTGGAACAGAGGCGAGCTGAGCAGACATTTTTAGGGAAATTTTATTTGGAGTTATTCTTCTCTTCTTATTCATTTGGAAAATCTGGCTGTTAGAATTTATTGTGTAGGCTGCATACACCAATCACGGAGAATTTCTATCCCCTCACTGGAAAACTTTAGCATTAAAATGATAGTCCCTAAGTGTGAGGAGACCAGTTGGACCCTGACTGGGCAGGTATGCATGCTGTATGGGACGGACCAGGTGGGAGCGGTACAGGCTGGAGAATCAGGGAACCACAGAGGTAGTGACAGCAAGGGAACAAATGATGAAACCAAAACTCTTCTTCTCCACTGGGTTTTTTTTTCTTCCATTTCCGCTCCAGACCTTCACATCTGTCAAAAAGATGTGGAAGCCTAAGTCCCCCATAAGGCCGAGCACACTCCACTGTGCAGGGAGCACTCTGGCACGCTTCTGTGCTCACAGAAGGAAGGGAGGACTTTTCTCATGAGCTGATTGGCTAGCACATACCAGGCACTCTCACGCGTGCTGTGTGCACTGCATTTAGTAGTGCAGCTTTGAATCTCCTGTCCACCTTGAACCTTAGAATGTGACTTGAATGATGAATAAGGAAGACCAAGGAAGCACTGATGGCTTTTGAATGGTGGTGTTAGTGATGAATGTTGACTATTCCCCAGACTGTCAAAAGAATAAACAAATTGATTTTTGAAGAAATGTGTTTAGAATGCTCCTTAGAAGGGAAAGTCTGCCTCATGTGCGTTAAGCATGTTATCAAAAGGGGGCATCCTACTTAAAAAAGTAGAAGATCAGGGAAGGAGAGGACAGGGCTCCAGGAGGTGGATTGGCGGGGACTCCAGCCGTGGGCTTAAGCACTGCAGAGATGGTGTGAGGGTGTTGGAGCATCGGGTGAGGGTTCGTTCTGCTGTATATAAAGACGGAATGAGTTGGATTCAAGTAAATGACACATAACAACAAAACCAAAAGCAACACAGTTACAGTTAGTAAACATTTTTTCATATTGGATTATGATGTCATTTGTTAGATGCTGTCAAGTTGGCTCTGATTCATATTGACTCTGTGGACAATAGAATGAAACACTGTCTGCTGGTGCGCCATCATCACAGTCGTTATGGTGTTGGAGCTCACTGTGACAGCCTTTTTGCTGATGAAATGAGGCCTCTTCCTGTTTGTTTGACAGTTTATGTTCTAGTCAATATATTTTTGCCAACACCATCTTTCAAAGAGGTCCATTCGCGTTGAATTTACCCAATGCATTGCATATGAGGTGCCTGGAAATGCCATGGCTTAGGTCAAAGTTCACCTCGGTTCTCAAAATACCTTTTGGCCATTAGCATTTTAAAGGGGTGTTTTGCAGCAGGTTTGCCTAATGCAATAAGCTGTTTGATTTCCGGAGTGCTGCTGGATCATGGTGAACCCTGATTCCAGTGAGTGGGATCTCCCAATGAGGGAAAGCACAGACACACAGAGAGAGGAAGGAAGGCCATTTGAGGCCAGTGACCAAGATCGGCGCTGCCACAGGCCAAAGAACACCAAAGATTACTGAGAGCCATCAGAATCAGTACATTTCTGTTGTTTTAACCCCCACATTTTCAGTATTTCATTTTTGCCAGTCCTAGAAACTTGGCGGTTGTTAAGTTGCTGATGAGTGGGACCTTATGTGAAATGGAGCAAAATGGTCCCCATTTCCGTGATTGGGAGCAGGTCGGAATCCACAGGGCTTTTCTGGACTAATCTTTAGTAGCAGGTCACCAGGCCTTTCTTCCCAGTCTGTTTTGGTCCAAAAACCCTGCTGAAATCCTTCAACACCGTGGCAACATGCAAACTTCTTCTCAGTATAACCACCTGGTGGATGGGGGTTGAGGGTGGGGTACATACCATTGGCCAGGAGTTAAACCCACAAGGGAGGCAAGCATTATACCATTAAACCATCAGTGTCTGATGCGGAAAGTGACCCACTGTGCTGGGAAAGATGTACAACAGTCCTGGCAGGTGAACACACTTCAGGGCCTTTTTCGCATGGAGAGGCTAAGGCTTATTGAGGACAAGGTAAATCAGCATTTTGAGGCTAAGCCAAGAGGCACCTCTGTGTGTCCTCCCTCCCTTTCTGCACGATACTTGGGGAGCACTACACTGAACTGGCTAATGGGAGATTTGAGACTCTCCCTGGTCTCTCTGTGGAGTCTTCTGTGCTGGGATGGGGTGGGGTGGAGGAAGGCATGGGAATGGAGGAGATCTGCTTTCCTGATAGGCCCCGTAGCACTAGGCTGGCTGTCTAGCCTGCTTTTATCAATTTACAGACTTCTTGGATCTCCCGTTGGGTGTCTTTTGGTCAAAAGGAGATGAACAGGAGTGAAGCTAGTCTGAGGATATACAGCTCAAGTCTTGTCCAGCTGCTCTCATCTGATTCCTTCCTGACCCGCAAAAACTGAGAGAACAGTAGCTTAGTCTTACCAGGAAGAGGCTGTTGGGGTCTGGGAAGGCTTCTGAGGGAGGGTGAAGTGTGATCTGGGCTTTAAGGAATTTCTCCTCTGCAGGGAGTAGAGACATCAGTGGAGAAAGATATTCTGTTCAGAGGAAAGGGCACAGAGGAGTGAAAGCAACTAGAGTGGAGGTTATGTAGGTTTAAGGCGATATAAGATGTTTGCTCTTAGCTAGGGAGCTCTGGTGGCCTAGTGGTAAGGAGTTGCTCTGGCAACTTCAGCGTATGCAGTTTGAATCTACTAGCTGCTCCACAGAAAGATGAATAATCTATTTCTGTGCGATTTACATGCTGGCAAGAAGCAGTGCTGCAACCCCAAAGGCACACTGTTCGAGTCCACCAGTTGTTCTGTGGGGCAATCTCCTCCCAAGCGATTAACTGCCTCTGAAAATCTGCTGGAGGGTCAATTCCATAAAGTCGATTCTGACTCTATGCTACACAGCAACAACCCTCTGAAAACACACTGGAGGGTCAGCTAGGGGTTGGTTTCAACATGATGATGGTACACAACAATAGGAACCAACCTAATGGTTGGCAGTTTGAACCCACCCAGAAGTGCCACAAAATAAAGGCCTGACAATCCAAAGAAGAAGCCTTTGAAAACCCTAGGGAGCACAGTTCTACTCTGATACATGATGGCACTGTGAATTTGGATCAACTTTGACAACTTTTTAAAAGAATTAGGACCTTTTACTTCTCAGTATTTGTTTAGCTTTGACTTCATGTTGCCTGTTGATGATAAGAAAGAATGACAAGGAAAAGAACTGGTATTGAATGAATGCTTACTCTGTTCTTTTCACATATTGGTTCCTTTACCTGTTACTGAAAGTGGGAGGAAGGAATTCTTTCTGCTGCATTCCACAGATGAGAAAAAAACGAGCCTCAGGGAGGTCGCACCACTTACCCAGGTGATGTCACTGGACAGTGACAGAGCCAGGAGCTGAACCCAGACAGGCTGGTGCCCAAGGCCTCTTTAACGATTAAACTATTCTTAAAAGCCAAAACCTGCTTTACTCACAAACTGTTAGGAGTTAGATGTACTGTTTAACAGCTGGTTTTGAAGAGCCATGTATTTAATTAAGTTTTTCTTGGAGAGGGTATGTTGTTATTCTCTGGAAGTCTACACCTTGTCTATTTTTATTGTCTGCGTTACCATTTACGATGTTTTTATGTGATGGTATTTTTATCTCTCTCTCTCTCTCTCTCTGTTAGCTGTCATTTTAATCTGTAGCACCTATAGCCGATTATCTGTGCCATTTCCTCTCTTGACAACAAAAATATTGACAATAAACATCTCAGTCATTGATTGCACCTTAGGAAAAAGTGGTGAAACACATTTAATCACAACTCAGTTTTGGGAACTATCTATCTTCATATTCCGGTGACAGATAAACTTGAAAAGAACTGCTGTTTATGGCACAGATTTGCATCTCACAGAAGGAATGGGAGATTGGGTCTTACTTGGCCTGTGAGCTCCTTTGGCAAAGTATACCCTAAGTGCTTATGTCCACTGATGTCTTCACTTCAGGGACCTCCTTTCCTGAATACTAGACTCAACAAACCCATGACCTGGGCTTTTATAGATGTTGATGGGATTAGAGCTACATTATCAAGCACTTGCTTTTGGAAGTCAGTTAACAAATAGTGTTTACTGAATACCTACCTACACTGTGCCAAATGTGAACAGGCTAGATACCATTAAGTCAACTCTTGATGCGTATCAGTCCTGTATACACCGAAAGAAAGCAGTACCTAGTCTTCACCAGTCTCCTAATCTCTGCTGTGTTTGAGTCCATTATTGCGGCCACTCTGGAAATCCATCCCATGTGAGTCTTCCTCTTTTTCACTGGCCCTGTACTTGCCCAAGCATGTTGTCCTTCTCCAGGGTCTGATCCTTCCTGATAACAAACCCAAAGTATGTGAGATGTCTTGACATTTTCTAAGGAGCATTCTTCTGGCTGCAGGTCTTTGAAGACAAATTTGTTAGTTTCTCTGGCAATTCCATGGGATGATCTATCTTTTTCACCATCATTACAATTTCAACACATTGATTCTTCTTCAGTGTTTCATATTTATTTTCCATGCTTATCAGAAAAATACCATGGGTTGATTCAATTCACTAAAGTCACATCTTTGTCTTTAAAGAGATCTTGCCTCAGATGTGCACAGTGCAATTCATCTGTTTGAGAAAATACTTCAACTAAAATCCAGCAATTCCTGAAGCCTTATGTTTTGACAATGCCTTCAGTGCATCTTGAATTCCTTCCTCTAGTTCTTGGTCATACGCCACTTCCTGTAATGGTTCCATGTCAGCCAATTCTTTTTGGTGTGTGTAGTATCCCTTCTATCTATTTTCTGTCTCCCCCAAGCCCCTATTTATAGCTAAACAATAGAGATGAAAATACTAGGGAGGTCTGTTCTTTCTTTTTAAAATATGTATATAATATCTATCTGTCTATCATCTATTTTATTTACTTCGCCAGCGATTTTTACTTTCTCTTTAATTTTTAAATTTTCCCTTCCTTTTCCCTTGATTCTCTGTTAAGCCTCCAAGATGGATTCATTTTGAGTGTGAACCATTACATGGTTTTTTTTTAAAAAAAAATTTTAGTGGGACCTTGGAGGGCCTCTTGTGTCTTGAAGAGGGACACACATGCATATGGAACGTTCAGGGATCTTGTGGCTTTCTTTTCGTCCCAACTGGGTGTCA
>NW_006399766.1:21993308-22066653 GCF_000299155.1 Elephantulus edwardii | reverse complement strand
GGAGTGGCAGCCACTTCCAAAATAGCTTGCCTCCAGAAACCCTATGAACATGGAGAAAGGATGGAAGTTATACAGGTGTCCAGGTCTTTCATTCATAGGGTCGCGATGTGTCATTTACGACTCAACGACACTTAACACCACCACCACCATATTGTAATTGGCCTTTTGTGACTGACGTCTGTAACTTAGCATAATTTGTTCTCATTTTATCCATGTTGTGCAGTATTTTGTTAATTCTTGATAATTTTCAGTTATGTAGAATACTCCCTTGTGTGAACGCAAGATTGCTTCAGTGGACACCATGTGGTTCTTTTCCTTTGTTTTATTCCATTCCCTTTGCATCGTTCAATATTTTTCCCGTAGAATCCTTCTTTATTGCCACTTGAGGAAGCTGTTCTTAAGTTCTCTCCGCTTGGAAAATGCCGAGCAAAGATTTTCCCCTTTGGTCTCTCACTCCAGTCTTTTTGCACATTGCATTATAATACTTTTTCTTCTTAAGCTTCCTTTTGAAACTTTCAGTCCAGCCCCTTTATTTCATTATTTCTTCCAGTCCCATAAGCTCCTCTCTGTTCAAGAGCAAACGGACTTGCTTTCATTTTCTTCAGCTTCAGCTGGAACTTGCAGATGAGCGACTGTTGCACAGTCAGCCCCTGGCCTTGTTCTGCCTGGTGATATTGAGCTGCTCCCTCATCTCTTTCCACAGATGTAGTTCGGTTGATTCTTGTCCGTTCCATCTGGTGATGCCCATGTGGATACTTGCTGCTCATGCGGAAGTAAAAAGACATTTGTAAAGAATGAGTTGTCGTTTTGGCAAAAATCTACAATTTCATCTCCAACTTGGTTTCTATCACCGAGACTAAATTTTCCAACCAAAGCCACATTTCCCAACTTTCTTTCCGTTTCAGATTTTCACATTCCAATCACTAGTAATTATCAATATCATCTTCACTGCATGTTTGATTAATTTCAGGGCACTGAAGTTTGTAGGGGAAAAAGGTAGGCTTCCTCAGAAGCAATCTATATCCTCTTCTTGTTTCAGCTCTTTTGCATATACTGTTTCCCTCTCACTAGTCTTTGCATGCTTTCTTTTCAAGCTCAGGAACTTAACTGCTATTGAGTCAGTCCTGACTCACCACTCTCCCTTTATTAGGATTCTAAGATTGTAGACCACATTGGAGGATAGCGCTCAATCTTCTTCCACGGAGCAGTTGGCAGATTTGAAGCCCCTTTGGATTGGCAACACAACTTGTTATGGACTACGCCAGCGGAGCTTGGTGCTTTATTGTACCTATTATGCCTATCAAATACTGTCTTCTCTTCTCATTGCTGTTAAGTTGGAACCAACTTATAGCTGACCCTCTAGTGGCTTTCCAAGACTGTAAATGACACAGGGAGGAATTGCTTATCTTTCTCCTTTGGAATCTCTGGCTGATTCAGACCTCTGGACTAGCAGTGCATCTCTGTGGACTGTGTCACCAATGCTCCCCATCAAATAGGATGGTGCCTAGAATGTAGTTCTATCTACCTATTTGTTGAGAAAATGAATGAATGACTCTATAAAGTGCTTTTACATAGTCAATGGAACACACACATTCCTCTGGTACTCTTTGCTTTCAGCCAAGATCCATGTGACTGTGGTGATAATGTCCCTAGTGCCACTGCTGTTCCAGTAGTTTTTCTATAATCTTCAGCAGGACTTTGCTTGGGTGTGATAGTAGTGATATTGTTTGATAATTTCTATGCACTGTTGGAGTTTCTTTTTTTGGAATGGAAATAAATATGGATCTTTTCCAGTTAGACCTTCAGATTTCTGGGCAGAACTTGGTGAGTGCGTCCAGGGCTGCATCTTCACCATAGCATCTTTCAATATTGCAACTTGAGGCTTAAATTTGTTTTTGAGTCTTCTCAGCTTGAGAAATGCCTAGCAAGTTTTTCCCTTTTTATTCTCCAATTCCAGCTCTCTGTATATTCCATTATAATACTTTGTTTTCTTGAGTTGCCTTTTGAAATCTTCTGTTCAGCCCTTTCCCCTTTGTTTTGTCTTCTTGATGCTCTAGTGCAATTTTGAGAGTCTCTTCTTACATCCATTTTATTTTTTTCTTTTCTTCTCTGTCTGTATATTCACCTTTTGCTCTCTTGATAAATGGTATCTTTGACGTTATTCTACAACTCATCTGGTCTTCAATCATTGATGTTTAACCTATTCTTAAGATAATTTTTAAATTCAGATGGGATAGACTTAAGATCATATTTTGGTTCTCACGGACTTCTTTTCATTTTCTTCAGTCTCAATTTGAACTTGCACATGAGTAATTGATGGATGATCTATTCCACAGTCCTCCTTTGGTCTGGTTTTGACTGCTGCTACTCAGTTTTCTGATTCCTTCCAAAGATGTAGTCAGTCTGATACCTATGCAGCCCATCAGGTGAGGTCCATGTGTAAAAGTTGCTTCTTGTGTTTTTGGAAAACATACAAAATTCACTGTTTTTAGCGTCATTTCTGTCATCAAGTCTATACTGTCTAACATTCTTTTTTCATTGTAACTTTTGCCTTCCAATCACCATGTGTCGTTAATGCATCTAAATTGCATTTTTGATCAACATTGGACTGCAAAATTTGGTAAAAATTTTCCGTTTCCTCCTCTTTTCTGTTAGCTGTTGGTGTGTGCATATGAGTAATAGTTGTATTAGCAAGTCTTCCTTGTATACATACAGATAATATCCTATCACTCATAATCTTGTACTTCAGGATAGAACTTGAATTTTTTTTAACTATGAATGCAACACCATTCTTCTGTTTTTCATTGCCAGCGTAGGATAACGTGATTGTCTGATTCAAATCTGGCCAAATCTAGTTCATCTCATCTCACTATTGCCTAGAATGTTGATGTTCATGCATTCCATTTCATTTTTAATGACTTCTAGTTTTCCAGCATTCATACTTCATAATAGTGGCAAACATCCTTTAATAATTAGAACATGGAATGTGTGAATCATGACTCTATATTGAACCTGTATAAATGGCAGTACTTAATGCATTTAGAGTAGTTTCATAATATAAGCAGAATAAGCAACTTTTCTTTATTTTTTCCTGTCACCAAAGTTTAATTCTAAATGTTAAACATTCTGTTTTGGTTTTGAAAACTTATTTTTATTTTACATTGCTTTGCATATAAATTTAGTATACATTTGTGTTTTATTTATATATTGTGTTTCATGCATTTCTCTATCGCACTGTGTTTTATACTTAATACCATTAATTGGATGTCCTACTTTTCAAGACTAAAGAATGTAACACTTTATTTAATAGGCTGTAAAAAAGTTTGCTAACACATTCATCAATAAATAAGCTATATATATATATATCTATCTTGTTGCTGTTTAGTACCATTGAGTCAGAACTGATAGTAATCAATTGCTGTTTAGAATAGTTGTCAGCAAATAGTAAGGAGTTCGATAAATCTGTGTGTGACTTGCTCAGTGGGTGGTGATAAGCTTATACCAATTAGTAACTCATGTATTCTGATGTCTCGGTAAAGACACAGGGCTTGGAATCAGGAGAGCTGAATTAAGAGTCCACACTCTGTCCCCTCCAAAGCATGTGCACGAGTGAGTCACCTGACATTTGAGAATTACTGCTCTCTCTCATCAGGAGTGCAGAGAATCACACCTCTTTGGAGAATCAG
The DNA here is from genome assembly GCF_000299155.1 of Elephantulus edwardii. NCBI lineage: Eukaryota > Metazoa > Chordata > Mammalia > Macroscelidea > Macroscelididae > Elephantulus > Elephantulus edwardii. The sequence continues at coordinate 22,062,967 of NW_006399766.1, read as the reverse complement.
ATGAGGTCATGTGTGTGAAAGTACCGTGTGAACTGGAGCTATTTCTTCCATGGATGTACTGCATGTTATGGAAGTCCCTGCCAAAGCTTTCAGAGCCTGGCACACAGGCTGCTTCCCCAGTCTTTGCTGTCTGTTGGTCCTATCCTCTGCACTGTAGTCCAAGGTGTGAGTGTTTGGGTAGCTTCTCAGGACCATGTGCCTCTTTATAGAAGGAGCGTTCATCTGGAAATGGCTGATTGGCTGAGGGTCCGAACTCTTCTCTGAGCTTAGAGCTGTTGGCCCAGATTGTTCTGTCCTCAGATCATAAAGAGTTCCTGGGTGAGAGCTGAAGGGGCAGAGAGCCCAAGTCCTGGTACCTTACTTCTTCATGGTCTTCTCTCCTTGTACTCAAAAAAACTCAAACTCATTGCTGTCGAGTCAAAGCCAAATCATAGCTGATCCTCCAGTGGGTTTTCGCAAAGCTATAAATAACTTGAGAAGCGATAATTCATCTTTTTCTCATGGAGTTGCTGAGGGGGACTCAAACCCCTAGAAAGGGGCTGCCATTGGGTTAGCACAATTATCTGTGGCCACCAGAGTGCCCTTCCTCTGTACTGTTGTTGTGTTCCTTTGAGTCAGAACCAATCCATAGCTGACCCTCCAGTCAACTGGAGGAGGAGACTGCCAGTCTCTCTCCTACATTGCAACTGGTGGATTTGAACTGCATGCCTTTGGGATTACAGTGCAGCTTCTTTCTACTAGGCCACCAGAGTTCTCTATATTAGCTTCTCTAAAGCAAGGTCCCGCATTGCCATGGGAAAGTCTGCTGTTAGGGACCTCTCCAAAGTACTGAAGAACAATGGTGTCTCTCTGGAGACTAAGGTGCATCTGTAACAGGTCATGGTCTTCACAATCACTTGTAATGCATCAGAGAGTTGGACAGTGACCACGAAGGATAGAAGGAGAATTGATGCCTTTGAGCTGTGGTGCTGGAGAAGAGTATTGAGAATACCATGGACTGCTAGGAAAACAAACAGATTTGTCCAGGAAAGGGCTAAACCGGGTGGCTCCTTGGAGGCAAGGATTCTGAGGCTCCGTCTAACATACTTTGGACATGTGAGGAGAGACCGGTCCTTGGAGAGGGACATCATGCTTGGGAGGGTGGAGGGACGGCGCAGGAGGGGAAGGCCCTCTATGAGGTGGATTGATTGAGTGACTGGGACATTTGGGATGGGAGTGTCGGAGACAGTGCGATTGGCACAGGACAGAGCAGAGTTTAGGGCTGTTTTACATAGGGTCGCTATGAGTCACAAGCGACTCGACAGCACATAACAACAACAACAGCAAAGCAAGGAACTTTGAAGGTGACTTTTAGAATTGGGTTGTAGAGAGTTTGAAGCCCTAATTTTTCCCCCCTTGCTTTTTTATTGAGTCGCCTTGCAAAAGTTATTTAACACTTTTAAACCTCAGATTGCCTGTCTGCATTATAACTAATAGGAATTTATATTATTGAAATAGTACATAGGAGTTGTACAGTGAACGAACCCAAAGGTGGCACCTCTCTGGTCCACCAACAACTCCACAGAAGAAAGATGGGCAGTCTCCTTGAGACAGCCTCTAAAACCTATCTGGAGCAATGAGTTTCATACATAATAAAAATATTTACATGGGACTGTTATAATCATACATGTCACATATCACAGGCCTGAGTGTATTCTGTAATGCCTGAGAAGTGGCGGCAGTGATTGTGATTATTGATGCTGCTTCTTGTGGCCTTTCCCACTTTGCATTGAAAGAAGACGATCCCTAGTGTCGGGAGAGAATGTGAAGGGCCTTCCAGGTTTCAACAGTTGGTCTCTGCCGAGGTCTGCCAGGACAGTGAGCAGTCTAGAGCTTTGGCCAAAGGCAGAAAACTTGAATTGGATGTGCAGACACTGCTTCACAGTGATTTGAAAGATTTTTTTTTTCTAAATATATACATGTGACATCTGAGTCATCGGGTGAATCATTGAAGGTGCTTTGACCCACTCTTGGTGCTTTGACCCTTCCGCTGGTGGGGTGCTAGGGCCAAAGTGCACAGAGTGCGCATGTGCGAGGCTGGCAACAAAGCGGAATGCTTTTGTTCTCTAGCTCCTTCCACTTCTCTGTCCACAGACCAGGCTCCAAGTTGCATCTGTTGGTGAGAGTCTGTCAGCTCAGCCCCATGATAAATATGACCACGCATCTGGCTTGTTTCTGAGTTCAAGATGATTGTGCGATTGGCAAGGTCATGGTTGACCTGCTCAGTAGTGGCTTTTGGCAAGTGCGTGAAATCCAGATGAGTACCCAGCAGCCTCTGCTTCACGCCCCTCATGAATACCTGCCGAGAAAGTTTAGAAGTTTTTTTTGGAGGATGTTTGTGGGCCTGTCAATTCAGTAGCCTGTTAGTCTAACTAAGTAGCTTCTGCTACCCCATTCTCCTTGTTTACCGCTTTTATAATCCCCGAGGAGGAGGCTGAATGCAAAATACATTGTGTCTGGGTCAAGCAGCAGTGCCATGAAATCATAGGGCCTCATGCAGGGTGTTCTTAATTCCTCCAGTTATTGAGTTGTGACAACAACATAGGAAATATTCTCTACCAGGGAAGCTTATTAGAGACTCAACTCACGCAATTCTTACTAGGATTTTGAATGAAAATTATACTCCCAGATGGAAGCAGGTGCTTGGCATAAACCAAAGTATTTGTACATGCACTATAGTCACAGCGAGCCACCTTTATCATTTCGTTGTTATGAACCATTGAATAGGAACCGACTCATTCTTGACCCTGTAGCAGGTTTTCAGAGGCAGTAAATCACACGCAAGGACATGTCCATCTTTCTCCTGCAGAGCAGCCGGTGGCCTTGAACTGGCTGCTTCTGGGTTGGCAGTGCAGCTCTTTACCACTGGGCCACCAGAGCTCCCTTTATTATTTAGAGGGAACCCAATTCATTACAATTGAGTGGGAACTGACCCATAGCTAACCCTCTGAAGTTTTCTGAAGCTCCTAATCTCATGGGAGGAGATTGCTCATCTTTCTCCCCAAGAGCTGCTGGTCAACACGAACTACCAGAGAGAGGGGTTACCAGTGCACGAAGAATCTGAGGGACTACACCATCACAGCCCGCTTTAATGTTGGAAATTCTCTTGAATCCAACTTCTCAGATACTCCGGAAGGGTCAACTTTGTAAGCAGGTCTTTCAAAGGATACAACTCTAACTTGATATGTTAATTCTTTAATGTACAATCCATACCACCTACTACTGCATCTACCACAGTGTCTGCATTCAAAAAAATGCATGAAGAGTGAATGACTGCCAGACACTGACAAAGGCAAATTATCCATGCTGCCCTCTGACTTTTCGTAAAATGTTTTTCACGTAAATATTCTTATCCTAATTGTTATTAAAGTTAAACCGCACGCCCCAAATTATGGCTAGTAAGTGTAGCTTCAGGGTTAGGATTTCGCAAAGCAGAAGAATTGATGACTTTGATTTGGGTTTTCGAGAAGAATGTTAACTATATACCGTGGTTTGCTGAAAAACTAATGAACTGATCTCAAAGGGAGTCCTGCCAGCATTACTCTTTAGGAGGGAAGCAGGTGACACTTCAACTTATTTCTCTTAGACTTACCAACAAAGAACAATTGCTAGAAAAACACATCATGTTTGGCCAAGAAAAGGATCAGCAGGAAACTATGAGAAGAATGGGCACAATAACACTAAAAATGGACTCAAACAGAACAATCTTGAAGCTGAAACAGGGCTGGATGGTGTTTTGTTCTGTTAAAACAAAAGGTCACCATCAATCAGAGCCTATTCAGTGACAACATCAACAAATAGCCCCCCCCCACTGTAAGGTCACATGACTGCAACCCGTAGTAATGATCAACAACAGAACAAAAGGATCCCTGATCCTACAACATCCTCATCCTTTCTGCTGTTCTTCAGCCCACTGTTGTAAAGACCTTGTCTTCACTGGCTCTCTGGGGGAGCCCTGTTAGTGTAGTGTTTACAGAGTTGCACCATTAACCCAGAGGCTGTGCGACTCCAGCAGTCTGACTGCAGGAAATCTCCTCTTGTGATTTACGGTCTTACAAATGTAAAACTGGTTGCTTTGAGTTTGAACTGACACGATGGCAGTGAGTTTTCTACATTACCAAGGATAATGCCATTCTTTGGGGACTAGCCCCTATGAGTAATGTGCCAAAAAGATGTGAGACACAGCAGCAGCATCCTTGCTTCTAGCGAGGAATCTGGTTGTCCCTTTCTTAGATATTTAGAATGTACATTAGTATCTAAAGAACTTATGAGGTGTTGGAGTGAGAAATCCTTACTCCATGTTACTATGTAACGTGGCATTTCCAAAATACATTTAAACTGTGAATCATTTTTCCATTTAATTCCCATCAGTAGCCTGTGAATATACATGGGGGAAATGTTGTCTTGCCTAAATATTTGACTACTAGATAGATATGTATGATTCCCCCCCAACCAATAACTGTTTATCTAGAAGTGTTGAATACTGCCACAGTAGCCTATTTGATTCTATTAGAATATATCTCACTCTGTTCTCAAATTTAAATACCCAAAATTACCCCATTTGGTTAGAATTAACACATTAAAATATTTTGTTTAGACTTACTGTCATTCTTATGTTAAGTGGCAACATTAGGAAATCAGCTAACAGCATTTCATTTTCTTTTGGAAGAATTCCCACAACTAAGATTAGCATCTGAATAAAAAGGACACATTTCTTAGTGTTCTCCTGCTCTTCTTATAATTAAAATTGACAACATAAATTTCAAATTAATCACATTACTTTCACTTAAAACAGTGATAAGACTTCTTTGCCAGTGTACACCTATCATTCATAAAAAAATGAATGATAAATCTGAACTCAAATGCATATATAGCAATCTACACAATCAAAGGAACCAACTAATGAGAACATATAATGAAATGGTAACTAAAGAAGAGAGAGTGGCCACAAATACATTTAAAGAACATCTTGTTACTGGGAAAAACGCAGACCTAACAACCAGATAGCTTAATAAACAAAACAAACATAAGAACATATCGAAGGGTGTGGGATCTTAGAGGAAGGTGCTTCACTCCAGGTATTCCGCTGGCATGATGTTGTTATGTACCCTTGTGTTGGCACTGGTTCACAGCAGACCCTCCAGGGCGTTTTCAGAGGTAATAAATGACATTGGTGTAGATTGTCCATCTTTCTCTCTAGGAGGAGCTGGAGGATGCCAACTACCTGCCTGGGTTGCCAGCACAGCTCCTTACCCAGTAGGCCACCAGAGCTCCCTGCTATGATAGTAGGAAAGGTAAAATGAATGAAACTTGCACATCTAGACCTCTGAGCCTGCAAAAGTAAGCAGAAGAAAGTAGAAAACCTAAAGCAGAAATAACTAAACTGAAGATATAGGACAGTTAAAAGTTCCAGGCATTAACTGATTCTCTGAAAAAGGGAAGAACTACTTACTTGGTGTTACCATGAAGCTGAATCAACTTAACAACTAGTAATAAAAAGAGTGTGTATCTATTTGTTAAAAAAGAAATAAGTAACAGCAGAAGAATGTTAGTTAACCATAAAGAGATAGCAACGGCTGATACATGCTATGGCATGAATTAAACTTGAAAGCATTATAGTAAAGAAACTAAAGTAAATATAGGACAATTATAATATTAGTAGAAAAAGGTGTGGAAGGGTGAAGGGCATGTCTGACCTCATAGGAATTGGTTTTATGTTTTGGATGCTGTTGATGGAGACGGTTCCTCCTTGTGGAGTTAGGAGAGGTCACACTTGGCAATCCTCTTTCTGCCTCCATTCTTTTTAGAGTTGGTCTCAGGAGCAGGGTTCATTGCAGTGGCTTCAAACTAATTGAAGTTGTGAGATTTTTTTTAGGAAGATGAGGATGGTACAGAATAGGGCAGAGTTTAGATCCGTTGTTCGTAAGATTGCTGTGAGTCCTACTGGATGGCACCTAATAACAGCAACAAGAAGAAGTAGACATGATCACACTTCTGTAAAATAGCCAGGTATACGCATGGAGACAAATTTATTAGAAGTTACCAGCCACTAGGGAAAGGAAGGAATAAGATATACTGGCGCAGAGACAATGAGTTTCTTTTGGGAAATATGTAAAAGTTTTGAGAAGACATAGTGGTGATGGTCAGACAACTTTTTAAATGTAATCAATGTCATGGAAGCGTTAACATTTTGTTAGATATGTTTCACTACAACACACTTTTTTAAAAGGGGAGAGAAAACGCAATTAAATTAAGAGTGAAGACGGAGATGTAACCAATAATGTTAAGAGAAGGTGAGAGATTTGTAAAATCACTTTATACCTTCACTGTAGGCTAATAAACTGGAAAAATCATAGTGGGAATGAAAAGCAGTCTGTGAAATTACAACATAATAAAAGCATACATGAGGTGAAATTGAATATATGACTAAATCAGTCGCAGAAAAAAAATCAGTAAAATCCAACTATGAAACTCACACCAGTCGTAAGTAACCTGTGGACCCGGTTCCAGTCGATTCTTGGAAAAACCCCAACTTTGTAAATGATTTGTAATAATGATTTTACTGCCTATTTTAAGAAAGACCCTATGAGCACTCATTGGCATATTCATATGTGCATGTATTACCTATAATTTCGAACATATACAGCAATTCTGTACAGTGGATATTCATCACACCAGGTTTTAGCTGATGCATCAAGCTTAAAAAAACAAAACAAAACAAAAACACAAACGAACCCCTAAATTAGTTGTGTGAGCCACATTGCAAATAAATAATAGAGCTGGGAATTGAACTCAGACCTTCCTACAAAGCTGCTAATGTTTCTTTAGGCTGTACCTTCTCAAGGAATAAAAAAAAAACAAACAAACCCCTAACCAACTCCTACCTGTCATCAATTGTTCTTAATTGTTGAATTGATTTTACTTTACCCAATTAGCTATTTTTGGAGAAATGTGATTTTAATATTCAATTTGGGGAAAATACGGAGAGTAAACATAGGTTAAGTCTTACTTATAGATATAAATTACTCCATAAATAATTATAAACAAAAAATTATTTAACTTAAAATCTATCTCTGATCCAGTTGTTTGTTCTAGGAGCACAGGGGAAGATGATCAAAGGAAAAGTTTCCTGATAATTCATCATATTAACATGAAACATAGCTAAAAATCTTATTTATTTGAACAGATGTTGAAATAGCAACCAATAGATGCAACACTATTCATAGAGAAAGGAGATGATGGTACAAAGGAGGTCCTTTAAGTGATTAGCTGTTACCAGAAAGGTCTGTGGTTAGAGTCCATCAACCACTTCACTTGAGAAAGCTGCGCTGGGACAGTTCTCTTCTGTCCTATATAGCCACAATGTTGTACCATTGCGTCAGAACTGACCCATAGCTGACCCTCCAGCAGGTTTTCAGAGGCAGTTAATCACATGGGAGGAGACTGCCCATCTTTCTCCTATAGGGCAGCTATGGATTTGAACCATGTGCCTTCAGATTGGCAGCACAACTTCTTACCACTAAGGCACCAGAACTCCCAGAGTCAATATGAATCAGAATCACCTCCACAGCAATCAAATTACTCCTGGACTGCTAAGAAAATGAGCAGGTTTTTCCTGGAGAGGGTGAAGCCGGGCTGCTCCTTGGAGGCAAGGATTCTGAAGCTTCGTCTGACATACTTTGGACATGTTGCAAGGAGGGACCAGTCCTTGGAGAAGGACATCATGCTTGGGAGAGCGCAGGAGAGGAAGACCCTCTATGAGGTGGATTGCTTCCGTGACTGGGGTAATGGGGGTAAGTGTGTCAGACACAGTGAGATTGGCACAGGATAGGGCAGGGTTTAGGTGTTGTATATAGGGTCACTGTGAGTTGCAGACAGCTCAACGGCGCCTAACAACAACAATAACAACTATCATTGATGTTGATTGTAAATTGAAGTGGAACAACAACAACAACCAGACACAACCCACAAGTGTTTAAAAAGTTACATAGAAGGTTCTATATTTCGTGGAGAAAATTCAGGGTCCTCATAAAAAAGAAAAATATTCCTTCCATTTTTAAAGATTAGATTACATATGTGAGCCATAGCTATTTCTAAGGAAAAATAAATTACATTAAATCCTATCAGAAAAGAAAATAAAATCATCTTTTAACAAGCCTAGTACCTATTTGCCAGGGACTGTGGTAACTATTGAGGATATATCCCGTAGAACAGAAAGGCCACCAATCAAAGTAATTATAGTGGACAGTAATTATAAATGACACTGACAGTACCATGCAATCTAAGGTAAGTTAAAGCAAACACTGTGTTCCCAGTGAAAGACATTGAATGTAATCAAGAAGAAAATTAGTTTGAAGTAGAGACAAAATACATTTAAATACTCAGGCATTAATTTCACTTGGGACATGAGATTTATTGAAATTGAATTATAGAGCTCTAATGAGAGGAATAGAAGACATTACATAAATGAAGGGAGAGATACTTGCTCTAGTTGAAGAAACTAAATATGGAAAAATGACAGCATTCCCTGATTTAATGTTTGTATACTAGGTTAGTGCATGCCTGTCGAAGACCTGGTGAGGGACCTTTGTAAAATGGGACAAGTTCCTAGCAGCATTCGAGAGACAAAATTATTAAATCATTTTTTACATAATCATGAAGTTAAAATTTCTGGGATTGTTTTCCCAGTCTTGATAGTTTCTCTAGCACTAGTGTCACCCTAGCACTGCATGTGACTAATCAGAGTTGCCTCATGAATACTGGTTGAAAGCCTTTGAAAGGGAGCTGGGACTGATTAGTGGCATTTTCCAGAGTGTCGGAAAGCTGATGAGATGGAAGAGCAGGGCCTTGAGCTCATCTTGAAGTGAGAAAAACAACAGTGGTCACAGTCTGAAAAGCAGAGAATGTTTGTGTATTTGGTGGGTACCTCCTAGCATCTCCCAGTAAACATGGGGCCTGCCCCTTAGCTCTCCGGTCCCATTTCCAGCATGTGGAGCCATCCAAATGTGCTGTCGTGACTCTTTAGCACTCGCATGCATCTCCATCGTCATATTTTCTAAAGGGATGTGAGAAGGTCGAAGATGGCTACCTCTTTGCCATCTTGCTGCCTTCTGCTACTGGCTCTGATACAGAATGCTTCTCTTTCTCTTCTCAGATGCATTAATTAAATAATGGTTTTGCTCTTCTGACAGTCATCTCTCGTATGAAATAATTCTCAACAAAAATACCCTGTCCTTCCACTCAAACTTTGCAATAGCTTTCTTAGTTCTTTAAGGGCCTAAAGGAGGCCATGTGCAGCCTATATCTGAAGAAGCATCCATGCCTTTTGAATTATGGCGTTGGAAAACAATATTGATTATACCATGGACTGCCAGAAGCAAGAACAAGTCTGTCTTGGACAAAGTGCAGTGAGAATGCTTCCTAGAATTGAGGACGGCAAGAGTTCATCTCACATGCTTTGAGTATATTTTCAGGAGGGGTCAGTCCCTAGAGAAGGACTTCATACTTGAAGGAATGGATCAGTTACAAATACGAAACCTCTCAGTGAGGTGGATTAACACCAGCGGCTGCAACAGTGAACTTAAACTCTGTAGGAATTATAAGGTTAACACTGAAACCGGCAGGGTTTTGTTGTGTACAGTGAGTTGCTGTGAGTCAGAACCAATGCTGCAACACCTATCTGAAGAGCCCTGGTAGCTTAGCGGTAAGGGATTTTGCTGCCAACCCAAAGGTCTGCGATTCAAAGCCACCAGCTGCTCTGCAGGAGAAAGATGGGCAATCCCCTTCTGTGTGATTTACAGCCTCTGAAAACCCACTGGAGGGTTAGCTCTGAGTTGATTCCACTTGCTGGTGCACAACAATAGCAACAATGATAGGTAGGTAGGTAGGTAGGTAGGTAGATCGATCGATCGATAGATAGATCGATCGATCACACCCCCAATTGATATTGAGTCATTTATGAGCCTATAAAATGTGCTCCATATAATTACCAGTGACATATTTCTGCTCTTTCCTTGTTGTATGTGGCTTGAGACAGCCAGTCCAAGTAGCTCTGGAAAGAATGACCACCTCCAGTTGAAAAGGTACCTTCTACTCCTTTGATTTTCCTCTTTCTCTTCTCAGACGCCATTGCTATCCTCAACTTACAGATAGGAAACTGAGGCCTGAGCTCCCCAAACCTCTACACTCGCAAGTAGGGGAGCCAGTGGTAAAACCTGGGCCTTCTGACTCCAAGTCCAGTGCTTTGTTTCTGTGGCACTGCACGCCAACTCTGACACTGAACGGTGCATTTAAGAAGAAAGTAGCAAGAGGAAAAATACCTAGCCTGTGGTCATACCGTCACATTAACATGCCAGGCAATATTGAAGGCAGGAAGGGTGTAGTATAGCTGCTGGGACACAGGCTAAAGCCAGGTAAACTAGGCCCAAGAGCTAGAACAGGAAGAAAGTGCTCTAGAAAGTTGAACAAGTCAAACAGCCTGGCATATGGCTCATCCAGAGAGAGCCATGTAGACCCCAAGGAGAGCCAATACTTGATTGGAGAAACTGGAAAGCCTTGTGTGGTATTAGGTACTAGGTTGCTAGGGAGACCTGCTCAGTGAACAGCACAGACAGAGTGGACTGTTAGTGCAGGTCTCTTTAGCCACACCTGCTGATTGCAGGGCTGCGCCTTCAAACAAGACTACAATGATTGTTAGTCAGTGCTCGTAGCTGTGCATGGCATTTCAAACACAGCCAAGTCTGTCCCTTCAGTCAGGATTTATGTAGCATAATTTCTGGGACCAGCCTGTGTAAGCTAGGTATTCTGGATCCAGAAATGAAAAAGCCACAGTGTCTAGCCTTAGAAAGGCCTTGTGTTCGAAAGTGATAATTCTGATGCAGTGTGATTGGTACTTCCACACGGGCTTGAATTGAGTGCTAAATTGGAAGGTAGGAGATGTAGGAAATTGCTCAGGAGTCTTGACTGCATAAATTATGAGGGAGATTTCCTGAGTTGAAAAGAGGTATTCAGGAACTCACTTGGCAAAGGCGTTGCCCAAGGGGAGTAGAAAGGGGAGGATCTTCTAGAGTATGGGTTGTAAACCTCTATTTTGTAAAGGCTAAGATACTAAGTGTTTTAGTCTTTGCAAGCCATAGAGTCTGTGTCCCGACACTTGCTAGTGTGAAAGCATGGCTCAGCCATGGAAGATATAGGTTCCTCTTAAGTGAAGTGGCTTGTCCATGGTCGACCAGTGTACTGAGCCATGAGTAGACAAGTATACTCAGGCACAAAGTCAGCCAAGCACCAATAGCAAAGAGCAGGGGTACATGTGAATTGGATATATGGACTGGACGGTGAGAGCTGGAACTGGCTCTTTTGCTTTAGGCCTGTTGTCTCTGTCTAGCCTTGTCATCGCCATCCAATGGGCAACTCCTTTCCAAAGGCCTTGGCTCTGTAGTAACAATGTGCTTGCCAGCCATACGTCTTCATATTCTCCTGCCATTAAACAGGTTCCCATAACACTTTTCATTTCTGTAACTGATTCACTTAGTTGAAGATTTTTTTGGGGGGTGTTTTGGTTCTGTTTTCTTGAATGGTTAAGGACTTCTTGTTAGCTGCTGTTGAGTAGCCCTTGACTCATCGCAACCTCGTGCACACTGACTGGGACAAAACGCTGCCTGGTCCTGTATCAGCTCCTTGGCTGACTGAAGATTGGAACATTGTGGTACATGGAATTTTTATTGGCTGATTTTCAGTCCTTGCTTCCTTGTCTGTCTTAGCCTAGCCTAGAAGGCTTCTTTAAATTTAACAACGTGGCAACACACACACCTCCACTAACAGAGGCGTGGCTGCTGCACGTGACATAGGCTGGATGGGAGTTAAAACTAGGAAACTGAACTTAGGTATCCCACATGGAAGGTGAGAAATCTGTCACTGCAACACTCCTGCCTCAGTTAACGCAGAAAGATCTATCTCCGTTCATGTAAAAGATGTATTTGTAACTGGAATCAGTCTTGCTTTTCCTTTTTGTTTTAATTGATTCAAGTTTATGCTCATGAAAACGTTCATGTACAACTGTGTGGAATTGCATGAGGAACTAGGAACTTTTCCAGATTATATTGGAGCTTCCCCAAAGGGAAAAAAGAGTTTTCATTCTGAACTAATTTTTTAAATGAATGGCAGGTGGAACACTACAAAAATCCATAATTTTGCAAGCTGAAAAAAGAACTGAACATCCTTTTCTTGCCAAAAAAATTTTTGCTGGTGTTAGTGACAACATTCTTTCCCCCATGGATCAGTTTGGAGACATTTATGAGATAATCGGCCCTAACTATGAATATATTCCCACAGGGAGGCAATTTCTAAAGAGAGTTTAAAAAACCTTCTGACTCAGATGCATAGTGATTTTTATTCCCGTGGCTTTCCTGCTTGCTTCCATGATAGATTTCATATAATTGACATCATTGGTATCATGACCATTTTGGCTTCAAAATGAATAAAATTTAATAAAAATAAAATAAAGGGTTTTTTCTGTCATGAAGACAAAGATCATAATACATAATACTATGTGACTTTGGTCATTGGACTTGAAGTTTATGGGAACATGCTCATGCAGCTGGGATGTGATTTAGTGTACAGAAGAGATTTCCACTTTAGGAGCTGGGGTAGGTTTTGCTAGTCCTCTGTACATTCATGTCTGAAGGTCATTAGTCTTTTCTTCACTTATTTGTGTAAATAATACCTATCCACTTGGAAGCAGGAGTGGCTTCCACTTCCTAAACAACATGCCTCCGGAAGCTCTATGAACTTTGATAAGTGTTGATAGTTGTAGAGGGGCTTCAGACCTTTTGTTCATAGGGTTGCTATGAGTCGTGCTCAACTCGAAGGCACTCAATACCACCACCACCATCTATCCACAGCTAGCAAGTGTATTTCAGCTCATAGGAACACTGCAGGTCCAAGTACAATTGCTCCATAGCGTTTCCAAGGCTGTAAGTCTTTGCAGGAGGAGACTGCCTGCCTTTCCCCAGAGGAGCAGCTGATGGATTGAAACCACCGTCTTTTCAGTGAGCCTCCTCGCATTACACACTCTGCCACCTGGGCTCCTTGTGGTCATAAAAACAAGTGCTCATTGAGCTTCCTTTCCTTCTGACTGGGCCCCATACAAATGTACTCTCTCTTGAGCCTCATGGAAACCTTTTGAGGAACTTGATATCATTCCCATTTTCCCGATGAGGAACCAGAGACTTCAAGAGGTGTGGCAGTCTGGCCCAGGCAGATTCCCCAAGCTGGCCCATCAGGGAGCCCTTTGCTCTTTCCACTTCAAGGATCAACATGCTTTTGAAGAAAGGTCCTGTGCCAAATGTAGTCCCTCTGCAGTAGCAAAGCAGATCTGGTTTGGATATATCCAAATAGTGTTCCTAAAGGAGAGAGCCTGGGATTCCGAGTTTGAGAGGAAGCTGAGGGACCAAGGGATGCGTCTCTTGAAGAACAGACTCAGGAGGCAGTGCTGCTGACTCCTCATTACTGCCCATTCACACTGTCAATACATTACTTCTTCTTCACTCGCCCTTCTTCATGCTGGAGACAGTCATCAATTCTACAAATCCCAGCCTTCATGGAAGGAATTATCCTAAAGACAGTTTTCTTCAGCTGTGCTGAAGTCCCAAAGACACATAGTTCGGATCCACCAGCTCCGTGGGAAAAGAATAGATAAATAAGATTGAGAAATCAATCTCCTCCCAGAAAACCCGCTGTGAAAACCCGCTGCAGGGTCAGCTATGAATTTGAGTCTTAAACCATCACAGTTACTTACACATGGAATGTATGTGCACATTGCCGGTGGTGGAAGACCAAGTAAGCAGTATAAGCAAGCTAAAGCTGTAAAGCTTGGGTAATCTGCCCCTGTATTCTGCGTACCTTCTCAGACAGTGAAATTGGCCAGAACTCTCGTAGTCTAGACATTTCACAGTGACTTATGCAGTGGCTTAAATATTGACTATCACATGCTAATAAGTAAAGTGAAGTGAAAAAGAAAAACCAAATCCAAAAGGGGATAGTGACTAGGGTGTTCTTCTGAGGAAGACGCTTCCCCGAGAAGGTGATGGATGAGCTGAGATCGGAATACAGTCAGCAAACCATCTGGACAATTTGGGATGAGCACGCTTGCTGACGTGAAGCTTGTGCCAAGGCGCCTGTGGTCCTGACTTGCTCTCATGTCAGGAAGGAACGAGGAGGAGAGTGCCAGGAAATGAAGTTGGAGCGAGAGGTGGGGCCCAGTTATACAGGGGTTTGTAAACCATGATAAGGGCACTGAGATTTTAAGAAAAACTGAGCAAGATATGTATAAATGTTCCAAAGGGGAAGGGGAGAATGGGAGCCAACAAAAGGCGAAGGGGAGAAAAATCACTAGGATAGTGGAGGTTAGTGGAGGGGCTGAAGGAATAGGAAAGATTCAGTGGGGACTTGAAAAGACATGGTGATAATAGACATGGATCAATAGTAATTCATTATGTAAAATACAATGTATATGAAAGATTGTATGAACCAGGGTACATGAATAAAACACAGTGTATATGAATAATTATATGCAAACCAATACAAAAAAAGAGGAGGGGAGTGGTAGGAAACCACCAGAGGGTTTTGAGCAGGGAAATGGTTTGATTTGACGGATTATTTATTTTGTCTTGTTTTTAAAGGATCAGTGGAATAAAAATGTAGAGAGATAATGGGAATGCGGGACTGTGTCCCTCTAGGTTAAAACTGATGGCAGCTTTGACCATGGTGCTATTGCTCCTTGAGGGACATGAAACATTTGATTGTCACAATTTTCAGAAGGTACTATTGCTATCCAGTGAGTCAAGGCCAGGGAAAGCTGCTCAACATCCCACAATACACAAGACAGTCCCTCCCAACAACCAGTCACCTGGCTCAGAATATCAGCTGTGTCAAGGCTGAGAAACCCTGTTCTGGGGATCTGTTTCTGAAGATAGAGGTGACAAGAATTGCTGATGGGTTGGATGTAGATGTGAAGGAAAGAATTGTAGTGTGAGAGACTGAGTGAGAGACTGAGTTCCTTTTCATCTTAATAGATGAGACGGCCTGTATCCACATTTTACTAGTTACCCTTCAGATGGACGGATGATAGGCATGCTTAAAAAGAATTAATTCTATCAAATACAATGTATATGAATGAGTGTATGAAACACAATGTAAATGAAGGATTGAGTAAAACACAATGAACAGGAATGAAACACAATGTATACCAATTATTGTAGGCAAGCAAACAAACAAAAAGATGAGGAGGCCTGGGGGAAGTGTAGTCTGAGTAGGAATAAGAAAGGATCCAATTTGAGTATGTTAATGGTGAGAGCCCTGGTAATTGCAGAAGATTCTTTAGAAGGGACCAAGAAGGAGGAGCTCAGAGGAAGAATGAGTTATCATAGAGAGTCGGCAAAATTTAGGTACAGTGATGCTGCAGGATTTTATCATCAAAATGAGAATTGAGAATCCTACCCGGGACTTGTCCTCGTGGAGATCAATGGGGCCGTGCACAACAGCAGTGCGAGTGGAATTCCATGCCTTCAGGAGGTTCTTGAGTCAAAATCAGCCTCCTTCGTATCTACCCGATAACTCAACTTCTAGATGGTTCTAGAAAGTCATGAGAAGGCTTGAGCTTACAGATTTATTCCTTGAGACACTGTCACTCAGGCCAGGGTAACTATCACTATCAGCTGTTATAGTGAAATGGAATCTGGTGGTTCAATGCTTAAACACTTGGTTACTAATCAAAAGGTTGGCAGTTTGCAACTCCCAGAGGCTCTGCAGGAGAAAGACTTGCCCTTCTACTTCCATATATATTACAGAGAAGAAAACTTACCTTGAGTTGGAATCTATCTGATGGCACCCAACACCAACATTGTAGAGAAAGAGCTAGATCTTAAGAAGTGATTAAACTACTCTTGATCATGCATGATACAAATCTCCAAAATGGAAATCCGTGTTTCCCACCTTATCCCTGAATCTTTTATAATTACTAATTTTCCAAATGGTATGAAGATGTTTCCCTCAGGAAACCAGACGTTTAAATGCTGTTCAGTGTTTGTGGGGAAGATGAAACCAGACATTTAAATGCTGCCCAATGTTTGTGGGGAAGATGAAAGCTGGTAACTCATTTCATGGCAGCCTCTAGTGACAAGGAAGAGAGGACTGAGTAATAAATTAGAGTGATGTCACAGCAGTAACACCAGACGCCCATCAGGGAAATAAAAACAACAATAAATGATTCTGGGCTTCTTACCATACCAGTTGCTACTACAAAATGTCACTATTACATGCAGCTAGTCATCCTTACTTGTCAGCAGAGTGCCACCTGAAATTATTACTGAGTAAGGTTATAATTGCACATTTGTGGTTTCAAAATGAGTAATATGCTTGTCATTTTCCCCTGATTCCCTTGCCTTCGTGAGTCATCTGTGTTTCAGTAGTGAATCTGGTTGTCACTTGGAGTGCAGCTTCGGCCTGGAACCAGGGAAGCAGGGCCTTGGGGTATCCAGGAGGGAATGTGCTGGAGAGCTCACCACCCACAGGCTATTGCTGGGAGCCTGGCTCTGCAGCTTCCCTCAGGCACATCCGTAAGCAACTGAAGGCAAAGCCCAGGAAGACCTGGGAACCTCTTGGGGACCTGGAGAAATGTAACATGAAATCCAGAAAGGGTCCATCAAGAAAAGGACTCGTGGGAGATCTCTGTGTGTGTGTGTGTGTGTATGTTGTTGTTATGTGCCATTCAGTCGACTATAACTCATGCCTGTGCACAATATGTATGAACCTTGCTCTGTCCCGAGCCAATCTCACTGTCTCTCACACACCTACCCTCATTACCCCAGTTACTGTGTCAATTTATCTCATCCAGGATCTTCCTCTCCTACGCTGTCCCTCCAACCTTCCAAGCATAATGGCCTTCTCCAAAAACTGGTCTCTCCTGGCTACATGCCCAAAGTATGTGAGATGGAATCTCAAAATCCTTGCCTCTAGGAGCAGCTTGGTTTCACCCTCTCAAGGACAGACCTGTTTGTTCTCTTGGCAGTCCATGTTCAAGACTCTTCTCCAGCACCACAACTCAAAGGCATCACTTCTTCTTCTGCCATCCTTTGTCATTGTCCAGCTCCCTGTTGCATAGCAGGTTATTGCAAAGATCATGACCTTTGTAGCCAGTGCTCCCCTCTCTCACATCTCCATTTAACAGCAAGCAGCACTGATGCCTTGAGTCACTGGCGCCCTGGTGACCTAGTGGCAAAAAGCTGTTTTGTAATCCCAAAGGTACATGGTTCAAATCCACCAGCTGCTCTGTGGGAGAAGGATGGGCAATCTCCTCCTGTGTAATTAACTGCCTCTGAAAACCCACCAGAGGGTCAGCTGTGGGTTGGGTTAACATACACATATGTTTCTTTATCTCTCTATATATAGATAGATAGGAGAGGGCATAGTGATAAGATGCTGCACTGTAATTCCAAAGGCACATGGTTCGAATCCAAAAGCTTCAGATGGGCACTTTTTTCGTGTATGATTTACTGCCTCTTAAAACCTGCTGGAGGGTCAGCTATGGGCCTGTTCCTACTCAATGGTACTAACAACGACACCATAGGATTTGTATAAAATACAGAGTGGCAAGTCACGTGGTGGCAGGCAAGGTAGAATGCTGGCTCAAGTATTGAAAAAAAATGGTGAGTCAGATGCAGAATCCAAAATGAGCAAAAAGTGCATAAGCTCTGCCAGACTTCCTTAGAGGTTTTATGCAGCCACGGTGAGACTGCCTCCAACCAATGGGCTTCTCATAGGGGATTCCTCAATGGGATGACTACATCATAACTGCCAAACTCGAGAATCAGAAGCAGCCAGGTTGATACACGACTTTAACCATCAAACCCTGGCTCTACGATTAGTCTGGGACTTTTGGCAAGTGCTTTAACCTCTTTATGTTGATGTTGGTGATGAAAATCAGATTGTTGCCAGGATTAAATGAGTTAGCCTTTCAAGCACATAGTCGGGCTGTTTAGATGCCTGCTATTATGCTGTTAGGAGCCCTGGTGGCACAGCAGGCTAAGTGTTGCGCTGGGAGAAAGATGAGGCCATCTTGTGCCGTACGCTAATATAAAATCTTTGGAAAAGAAGAGTACTACCTGCTTCAATTTTGCTGAAAATCCCTGGTGATTGAAACACTATTCACACTTCTCAAAGGAGCACTATTCACACTTCTCAAAAGAGCCAAACCTTTTTTTTTCAGTTGTTGGCTTAGTGGGTAGATGATTAGTAGATGAATTAGTGAATAAGTCAGTGGGTCTTTGAGTGAGTAGATCAGGTGACCTTGGAAGAGACTATTCCTTCTGGACCTTGACATCTTCTCTGTACCAGAAAGGGCTGAGCTAATTCAGTATCTCTTAGCTCTTGATGCTTTGGACCAGATAATTAAGGTGAGGTCTATGGTGTATATTATAGGATGTTTAGCCTGCAGCCTTGACCTCCATCTCCTCCTTACTTGTAACAGTCATAAAAGTATGTTATTGTTAAATGATGTCAGGTTGGTTTCAACTCATGATGACAGAATACAGCAGAACGTAACAGTATTTCGCCCTGTGTCATCCTCCCAATCTCTACAATTACTACAGTTATTGGGTTAACCTTTGGAAGACTGCATTTTTTCTGTATGTGTGTACTAACCCTCTACTTAACCAAGCATGATCGTCTTCTTCAGGATAACATAACCAAAATATGTGAGACCAAGTCACATCATCTAGCCTCATGTCAAAGGAACATTCTGGTTGTACTTCTTCCAAGGCAGATTTGATCATTCTGTCAGTCTGTGGTGTATTCAAGTGCCATTCTGTGCTTCTTAGCTCTGACTTATTCACTGATCAACTTGTGCGCACGTGTGTGAGGCAACCGGCAATGGAATATCTGGCTCACCTGCGTCCTTACAATGATATCTTTGCTTTTTAACATTTCAAGAGGTCTTTTGCAGCATATTTTTTCAAAGCTTTATGTCTATGCTGCTTACATAGATATTGACAGTAGATCCAAGTACAGGGAAGTCCTTATCAGCACTGGTCTTTTCCCCATTTGAAAGTCTATAGACCTTGCCTAATATCTCCTGACATACTTTGGGCATGTTGCAAGGAGGGACCAGTTCTTGGAGAGGGATAGCATGTTTGAGAGAGTGGAGGGACAGCACAGGAGAGGAAGACTCTCGTTGAGATGGATCGGTTCAGTGATTGGGGTAATGTGTGTGGGTGTGGCAGAGATAGTGAGGTTGGCACAGCATAGAGCAGGACGTAGGGCTCTTGTACATAGGGTCGCTGTAAGTCTCAAGCAACTTGACGGCACATAATAGCAACCACAACAATATCTGCTGTGGGCCCAAATTACACCTGGTTGAGAACCACTTGGCGATAATGTCTCTTGTGATTTTGTGAGATTTTTAAAAAAGCATTCAAATTAATGACTTCAGAGAGGTCCGTAGCACAGTACTGACAGTATTGAACACGTCTGATGGTTTATATAAGTAGTAGCTGATGCTATTGTTACCTGTTTCTTTTTACTAGTTCGTATAATTTGGCTCACTCTCTTCCAGACTGTGGCTAATATTTTTAATGCTCAGATTGGTAGCAAATACCATCTTGGGAAGCACAGTGGCCTGCTTGCTTTCTCATTAGCAGTCTCCAGGGAAGTCTGACCAACCAGAGTCGGTTGGTTGCCATGGTGGCGGAGGGAACATGGCCACTCTGTACTTGTCTCCCTCCTACTGTATGTTTCTTGGTCAGGCCTCTTCTCATTCATATTCTTCTTGGCGTTCTGTTCTCTCTTCTTGGCTAAGTAGATACCGTGCGAGGTGAAATTTTCCCCTTCGAGTTTTTTGCCTTCCCAGAATAGAAGGATCAGGGCCTGATTTCCGTAACAACTTTCAGAGTTCAAGAAGAGAAGCCATTCGAGCGGCGTCCCTTGGGATGTCATTCATATTTTGTTTTCAGGTATGCAGTGATAAGGGGTACCTCAAGCCTCTCTTCCCCTTCCCCCCCAATTATCATTAGGGTGAAAGCTTACAGAGCAAATTAGTTTTCCGTTCAACAATGTGTGCACATTTTGCTTTGTCGCGTAAGTTGCAATTCTTCCCATGCAACAGTGCTCTCATCATTTCCTCCTTGGTTTTCTCAGTTCCAGTTCTTTGCTTTTCGGTAAGCACTGCCCTTTTGAGCTCTTCTGTTCCAGCGTTTGCCCTGAGGAGCACACTCCTCTGTGACTGTTCCTCATATGACCTCGGGACATGCTGTTCTAAACCAAGTTCGAAGGAAGAAGTCAGATAGTTAACAGACAAATTCACAATAGGATTATTATAGTCTGTCATATGTTAATTACCCCAAACATGTTGGTATAATGGGGATAGATTAGAAGGACTTGTTTCAGCAAATGCTTCATTTAGGTGGAGGGGCAAAGGTGTGCTGGAAATGAACAAAATGGATCAAGGATATTAATCCTCATGCCTTACTGTGAGCATCTCATGAGTTTGGAACTTGAATGTTTTTAAAGAAAATGAACAATGAACACTCATTATATATTTCTGGCAAACATTTCAAAGTAGCCCACACTCAGAGCCAGAGTTAACTTGTTATTTTAAAAGAGTTCTTATAAAGTTCTATCAAGTACAGAACTGGGAACAGAGTAGATGCTCAATAGACTTCTGTTGAGTCACATTGAGTGACATGATTCTGCTTTTGAAATATTCACGGAATCAATGAGCCTCTCATTTTTTATTTTATTTTTAAAAAGGCAGTAGCCTGGATAGTAACCCTTTTGTTGTGCTCACTCTAAACCAGGCCATCCTCAGACTATTTGGCACTATCATTTGATCAATAGTTCTTAACATCCCAGACAGACATCTGCTGGGAGATGATGACCCTGATAGACACGACCTGTGCCCTCAGGGGGTTGACATTCTAGTTGGTAGAAGAGACAAATAGCAACCAAACCCCTAAAGAGACAAACACTGTAATGAAAACTTTTAAGAAATATTGTGAAAAACCGTTTGAGAAGAGACCTTGTATGAGAGACTCATTCATCTGCAGATAACAGACTTTTTTTTTGGGGGGGGTGCAGGGGTAGTCAAAGAGGTCTAATTCCGGTTAGTACTGAATGCACTCACTCAGTGGGGACAACTTCTGAAAAGTCCTCACAGGCCCCTCAGCCTAGAGCCTCGTGACTTTAGGCCAGTGCTACTGAGCTCTCAGTTCTGCCAGTTATGGTTCTTCCCCCAGCCTCTAGCTGCCCAGCAAACTTAGGCAAAGGTTCCTCAGTCTGGTTCCTCAGGCCTGCTCCAGCCCACTGCATTATCTTGCTTCTTCTTTGCAAGTGGTAAAATTCTCCAGATAACGGAATTTTAATAAAGAGCGGCTTTCACATATTTTTTTTTTTATCTCCCATGAATGAAGTGTGTAGCCGTCCAGTGGAGGTGTGATAATGGCCCCATGGTGTCATCGGGACACTGGCACCTTCTCACAATGCTCTACTGATGTGCATTTAAAACAAAAGTGACTTTAGTCCAAGGTGGCTGCTAGCGTTCAGTAACCTTGTAGTCATGCAGAATCTGGATGGGGGGGGGGCGGGGGGGGGGAGGAAGAGGAACTGGTGTCTTCAAATTGTTGTTTGTAAAGACTATCTAGTGTACCGTGGACGGCTGCTTAGTTGATATAAGCTGCTCTTGAGCCGGTACCAACTTCAATGCACAGCTGGACGAAATGCTGCCTGATCCTTCACCATCCTCTCAGTGTCTGTACATAAGTCCACTTTGCCATTTGAGCCCATTGAGGGGACTCCTCGCCTTCTCTGCCCTCCACTCTGCCAAGCGCCAAGATGGCCTTTAGTTTCTTCTACACAAGACTGCCACAGTTGAGCAGGCAAGCCAACTAATGGACACATTATTAGGGCATTTTCTCGTGTTCCGCTCCGCCACTGATTGCCCCAGTGAACCCTCTCCCCAGCCCTGTGAGGGAGATTTCAGCACAGATGTGCTCTGAGACTCTGAGGCTGGGCGAGAAGATTGAAGTCCAGGTTTGGTATTAACTCCTCCAGGAGAGCTAGCTTCCTGCTTAAACACCCACTAGGCAGAGATCATCGAGGGCAAGAACTGCTGTTCTGAGTTCAGCAGCCTTTTTCTTCTGGCCCAGGTCCTGGCAATCAGTGTGGCTAGGTGGTAAATCAAATGGCTTTGGTTCATGAACTTGAGTTTATTGTCAGGTAGCACTTAAGCCTATCCAAGTCTCTTGTTCTCCCAAGCCTAATTTCTTTTTAGTGTTTATGTATATTCAACGTTTTCATTGTAAAAAAAAAAACCAAGAAATTAGTATTTAACAATTCAACATTTTTTTTCAGGTGCACTGTTCCAAGATAATAATGGCATCATCCTTAATGGTTGACTCTTTTCATCACCCTGAACACATCCTAACTGCTTCTTAAACTCTGAGCAGTTGTTGGCCTTGGTTATCTATTTTGTACGTTAAGATTTTAGATGATTGCCTTTTCGAAAGCAAAGTCAGTTGGGTTTTTTGGTGTTTTGGGGGTCTTTTTCATTAACGGTTTGTTTACTTCCATGCAAAACAATTCAGACTCTCCAAAACAAATCCTTTGACATCAAGGTCATTCTTGGATTTCACGGGGACTTCTGAACGTTATCTTACTCCCTTCTATAAGCTAGCTTCCAGCTAGCTGAGCCCAGAGGCCTTGGAAAGGAGACCTGAGCTTTTCTCTGAGAACGACTCTTGTGATAAAGTCACTTGATGATTTGCAGTCTAGGGCCATAAAGACATTCATTATTCAAATTAAGTGGGTGTTAAGACAATCTGAGGTTAGTCTTTGACTGGAGAAGTAGCAAATCTGGAGCTGGAAGGCTCTTAGTCATCCTATGTTCGTTCAGTCTTTCCCATTTTTTTTTTCGGCGGGGGGTGGGGCAGGGGGATTCAGTGCAGAGAAAGCTCCTGGCTGGTGGAGACATGGTGAATCTGTAGTGGTGTCATTGGCATTGCCTGCCTCCCGCTCCACGGGTCCTTCTACCCCACGATGCTTCACTTACTTGGGACCTCAACTAGATGCCCAACAGAACCCAAACCCACTGCCACTGAGTCCATTCCAGCTCCAGGTGACCGTATAGGGCAGACCATGAGCTTTACAGAGAAGACGGTCCCCATGTTCTCCCTCAGAGTGGCTGGTGGGTGGGAACGGCTCACCTTGCAGTTAGCAGCCCCCTTCCCCTCGCCTGGTTTGACACAGCCGCAGCTGCTGCTGAGGATTTCTGTACTTACGTAGTAGTGTGTGTCAGTGTGTGTGTGTGTGTGTTTTGTTGGTCCCTGTTGCAGAATTTGTGAAGAAGCAGATCTACTCTTTTTGGGGTTTTAGGAATTAATAAAAATAAAATAGGAAACTAGTTTCTAGCACTGATTGTGTTAGGCGGAAGTGTGAGAGTGCATAGGTTTAAGAGTCAGGCAGCCTGCTCGTGAATCCTGGCTCCACGCCTCCATGTTTTGTGAGTCTTTGGTAAGAGCATTCTTGAGGCTGTTCAGAAACTGGGCACATAGAGCTTCCTGCATTCGAAGGATGCAAGAAGGGCTGGTGGGGAGGGAGGTGACGACTTGGTTAACACCCCCCCAAAAAAAATCCTTACTGTGTTCAAGTCAGTTTTGAATCAGGCAACCCTACAGGACAAAGCAGGAGTGTCTCATGCAGTTTCTAAGTCTTCGCAGAAGCCAGAAGCCTCATCTTTCTCCAGCAGAGCAGCTGGTGGGTTGGCACTGCTCATCGTTGAGTTAGCAACTGACTGTTTTTACCACTGGATCACCAGGGCTCCTTTTCTGGAGTAGGACCAGGCAGAAATGCAAACTGTATCATTAAGGAGAGTGCTGGTGGAATAATTAGTTGTGCTGTTAATCTAAAGGCTGAGTGCCTGCTCTGAGTCAGACACTATTTTCCAGCCCTGGGGATACCATCTAACGGAATGCTTATGGAAGGGAGTCCGAGTGAGTGAAAGAGAGGAAGACAGTGCTGACCATAGCTGTGAGCTGTGTGCCAGTGCCAGGCAGTGGTGGGGTTAATAGGCACGGTCTCACTTTACCCTCACAGCTGGCCTCTAACACAGGTGCTGTCCCCATCTCCCTTTACAGTGATGAAACTCAGCCCCAGGAAGGTTAAGCAAGGTTTCAGTTTGTTCATAGGGTTGCTAGGAGCCAGAGTCAGCTTGAAAGTAACTAACAACAACAAGGGGACCGGGATTCTTAAAAGTCTCTTCTAAAAAGAAAGGAGCTTTGGTGGCCTTATAGGTAAGGAGTTGCACTGCCAACCTAAACACTAGGGGTTCAAATCCACCAGCTGCTCCACAGGAGAAAGACGAGTAATCAGTCTCCTTTTGTGTGATTTACTGCCTCTAAAAACCCACTGGAGGGGTCAGCTATGAGTAGGTCATGACTCAGTGGCACTTAACAACAACAACAACATTCTAAAATTACATTTTGGTGACAGTTGTATAACTGGGAATATATGCAAAGGTATTTAAAGGTTTTATTTTTATTTTGGGGTTTTCTCACTCATATTGTGTTTCATATGATCAGTCCCATACCTGTCTCTTATAAAATTAATCACCACTGATCTATGCCTTTTATCCCATCTTTTCAGAACTCTACTGGATCTTTCCTAACTCCTTCACCACCTCCCGCCACCCACCAAACTCTGCAACCCCATGATTCCCCCCCTAGTCCTCCTGCTTCCTCCCTTTCCCTCTTTGACTATCCATACACATTTTACTGGTTATCCTTCAATTGTTACAATCATGATCTTAGGCAGTATTTTTCCATATGAACCTGAGTTAGTTCCCTCAGCATAAAGCTCTCTACCTCATCCCATGTTATATAGTATTTTTTGAAATCATTTCTCCTGAGTGCTGCACACGTATTCTGTTGTGTGAATGTAGCATAATTTCTCAATCCAGTAGTGGGTTGGTAGGCATTTAGGCTGTTTTCATATTCTTGAGATGGTGAATAACAGTGCTGTGAACATTGGTGTATAAGTCTCTGTTAGCACCTCAGTTCCAGTGTCCTCTGGGTATATACCTAAGAGTGGGATAGCTGGGTCATATGGAATCTCTTTGTTCAGCTTTTTGAGGAAATGCCAAACTCCCTTACACAGTGGATGTACCATTTTACAATCCCACCAACAGTTATGAGAGTTCCAAAAGCTACATTATATACTTTAAATAGACAAGCTTAGAGTATGTGTATTCTATTTCAAAGAAGCTGCTATTGGAAAGTAGATTACCACTTAATGGTTCATGCTAATAACTATGGGCTATACTTATTATGTGCTAAGAACATTGCAGATATTTTTCAATCTGTACCATTTCACCACTTTACAGATGAGTCAATCAAGACTCAAAAAGATTAAACCTTTGCACAGAATCATCCATCTTGTAAGTTTTGCATCCAGGACTTGATCCCTTTTCAGTCTGACTCTAATCCTGTACTTTTACTATCATCTCCCTAAAGGTTGATATATATGCTTCAATTCCTTTTTGGGATCATAGTCCAGAATGAAGGCTCAGAGTGGAGTGGACTTGGGGGGGAGGGATTGTATAACAATGAAAGAATTTTTCTTTTACTGTTCAAGAGAAGAGCACATTGGGGGGGGAGGGGAGAGGGAGAAAAATGCAACAGTGAATGACTGGAAACCCTAAGTCTCTGTAAACGTTCATGAAAATTAATAAAAAACCAAAACATAAACAAAGAAATATGGTCCTAGATTTTAATTGACCTTGTTGTTGTGTTGATTGCCTTCAAGTCGAGCACGACTCATAGCGACCCTATGAACAAAAGGCCTGAAGCCTCTCTACAACTATCAACATTTATTCAAGTTCATAGAGTTTCCGGAGGCATGTTGTTTAGGAAGTGGATGAATCTAAAATAATTTTTTTGGGTTAAATATCAGAAGATAAACTTTGCGGTATTTCTTTCACATTGCCACTCACAGGTGTTAGCTATCTTTGGAAAAGCAGGTTAGTGGCTGGTCATTCACTGACTTTATGGTTTTGTTCAATAGATTGAGTCAAGATGGGAAGTAGATATATTCTTCCTAGCTAAGGAACTGAGAGAACAAGGAAGGGGTATTTTGCTTGGGTTTGTTTTTTTTTGGGGGGGTTGTTTGTTTTTTTTTTAAGTGTGAAAGCATTTCATTACAAATATACTGTTCATTTTGGGTGTTATGTTTTGTTTCTCTTATGTAAACTTTCCCCATTTATGAAAAGTAGCAGCATGTGTTTTTGTTTTTATATCCCCCCCTCAGAAATAGATAGTATTCATAAACTGAAACAGTTTCAGTGGGGGAATTTTCTATGGCACAGCAATAGAACAGTCTTGGCAGTAAGACTGGAATCCTGTAAAATAGAGTTAATATTGATATACTTTAATAAAAAATTTCTGTTTAGAAGCAATAAAGTCAGCCAGTGTTATCCAGCTTCAGGTCTATCCTTAACCCTCCCGCTCAAAGCATCTTTCATCTTTAGAGTATGACGCTGTAACTACAGACGTGCACATTTTCTTTCCCTGATACTGACCTAGAACCGTTGCGGGTTGTGATGCTGCTGTGAATGGCCCTGCCTTGACTCACAGGGGTGCAGTCTCCAGTTCTTTCTAGGCCTTTCTGATGTCTGACGACATGATCATGGCTTCACTTTGGTGAGTCAGTTCCCAGAGCGAGCCTTCGCCAGCCTTGCTGAGATTGTCCATCCTGGCAGGAGGCCTCTTCCCATCCCAGTCACCTGAATGAGTCCCACACCTTCCTGCTACACACTGCACCAGCAACCGGAGTGCATTTTCTCTCTTTCCACTCCTTCTCTGCCCTTTGAAATCTTAGCCGTCTGTAGGCAGCAAATGCTACTCTGGCTATTTTAAGTAGACAGGTATTTTAGTGGTGCTAATTAGATCCTTGCAGAATTGTTGGAACGGTTGGAGGTGTGGACTCCATGCTGGGCCTTTAGAAATGACAGCCAGCACACCACCAGGGAACTGGCCCACCACAGGGCCTCCTGCTTTTATTCCGGGGAGCAAGGGAATCAGGGGAGTGCTATTGGAATGTGGGCTTCAGGGCCCACAGTGCACGTTGCCATCCAGGGGTCAGGAGGCCACAGCCACATCTGCCATCCTCTCTCATCACTCAAGCTAGTGAACGGGCTCTGGACTACTACTGTTGAATAGCCCCATGTCACCACACCTGTCTGTCTGCCTGCCAAAAGTCAAAACAGCTGAGGACCAGGAAGATGGCTGTTACAGTCCCAATGTTGACCAAGGAGCAGTCCCGGGGGCATAGCGACTTACGTGTTGAGCTGCTCACTGAAAGGGGAAGATGGCTGTTGCAGTCCCAGTGTTGACCAAGGAGAAGTCCCGGGGGCATAGCGATTTACGTGTTGAGCTGCTCACTGAAAGGTCGGTGGATCAAGTCCAACAATTGGTGCACAGGAGAACCTTGAAGCAGTCAAGTCCCTTTAAGGTTTAGCATGGAGAGTTGCCGTGAGCCAGAATCGCTCAGCAGCAGTGAGTGTGGCGATTGTGTTTAGGTTGACTTGAGACCAATTCGTATCAGTTCTGTGAACAACACATTGGGACCTTTGCCCTATTCTGCATGGACCTCATAATCTCTACCGCGCTCCAGCCCACTAGTGAAGTTGGGGGGTGGGGGATTCGCCAAATATGCAAATTTATAAACATGATAAAATCTGTGTCTATTCTAAATGGCTACTTTTAGTCACACACATTTCAAATGAAATCTAAGAATATATTACAGAAAACATTGTGTTTTGAAAAGCGCTCCTTGTTATGTGCAGTCAAGTCAACTACAACTCCTAGCAAAGCTAGGAACAATGGATCTAAACCTTGCCCTAGCCGGTCCCTTCATCGCCAGTCTCCACTATGCATGAGCCCGCTGTGAGAGTCACCGCGTCAGTCCACCTCGTTGTCTTCCTCTCTTAACGTTGACCCTGCACCTTTCCAAGCACGCTGTCCTTCTCCAAGGACTGATCCCTCCTGACACCAAGTCCAAAGTATGGAAGATGATGTTTCACCGTCCTTGCCTCCAACGAACACCTTGGTTTCACTTTCTCTTCTCGGTAGTCAGCACAGAGGAGGACGGCTGCTCCTCCTCCTCCTCCTCTTCCTCTTCTCCCCACATCAATATTTCCTTTTCTTCCTCCTGCTCCTTCTCCTTGTTGTCAGTATCCTCATGGCAGTTTGCATTTTGTATTCTTGGTGACTAGGTTCATGAATGCTCACAACCGGTATACGCTGGAATTCTCCGAAGCAGGATGGTATCAGGGGGATGAAGCCGCCCCTTTTCAATCTCCTACGCTTCTTTCCTCCTCTCTCTTCCTCTTCTTCTCCTCACTTGTTTTCCCTCCTCCCTTCCTGTTTGCCTCCGTCTTACCTTCCCTCCCTCTTTAATGAATTCTCTAAATGCTTATTTTCAGCTCTCCTTCCCAAGACTCGCTAGAGATTCACACTCAGCCCTGGCAGATGGCCTGAGAGGCCAGCTCTCATACCCTCATCCTTTTCTTTTCAGCAGTAGAGAATAAATATTTCCGGATCAGCATATTTTGTCCATGACCTAAGGCTTTTTGATTACTTTGCATCTTCAAGGGACTAGTTGATTTTGTTGCCTCGAACAGAGTATATTCTTGCCAAATGACCAGTATCAAGGAAAGGCATCTTAAAGAAGCAAGTTACCGCATACTACTTTCCCCCTTCTCTTACACTTTTATATGTTAAAATTCCTCTAGAAGCATTATTGTAAGAACCTCATAGATTTATGCTAGGGTGCCTAACAATGTATTCGTCCGTACCTCCCTTCCTCTCTTTATTGTGCACTCCTTAAGGGTAGACCCTAATCATTTTTATGCCCCTTGGGCCTGATCCCTGTTGAAAGTGGAATAACAGTGGGAACATTTACATGGCATATGCTCTGACTCTAAACCATGCGCTTCTGGAGGCTTCCACAACCCTCCTGAGGCCTGGTTGCCTCACCTGTTCAGCGAATTCTGCCGAGTTGCTGCTCGGGGACTTCTGCTTCCCTTGCCCCTCTTGCTCTTAGAACCTTGTTGGCCACTTCCTTGTCTTTCACGGTTGAAATTGTCTCAATAAACCCCAACTTCTTTACATACGACAGTGAGGAACTTAAGACCACTTTTTGGTGGTGGTAGGGAAGCCAAAGCCCTGGTCTTACTCTGTATGGTAACTTTGACACATGGCATTGGTATATTTGTGATTCAAAATTGGGAAGGGTGTACGTCAGGGATGTGTGCTATCTCCATATCTTTTCAACCTGTATGCAGAGCAGATTATCCGAGAGGCTGGACTCTATGAGGAGAAGCGTGGCGTTAGGATTGGTGGACGATCTGTCAACAATCTGCGTTATGCAGATGACACAACTTTGCTCGCTGAATCTGAGGAGGACCTCGTGGACTTACTGCAGAGGGTCAAGGACTGCAGCCTTCAGTATGGACTGAGGCTCAATGTCAAGAAGACAAAAATTCTCACCACTGGACCAATCGGTAGCATCAGGATGGATGGCGAAGAGATTGATTGTGTTCAGAGTTTCAGTTTGCTCGGCTCCACGGTCAACACTCTTGGCACCAGTAGCCAGGAAATCAAAAAACGTATTGCGATGGGAAAGTCCACGGTTAGGGACCTCTCCAAAACACTCAAGAGCAACAGTGTCTCTCTGGAGACTAAGGTCCGCCTGATACAGGCCATGGTTTTTGCAATCACTTGTTATGCATCAGAGAGTTGGACAATGACTAGGGAGGATAGAAGGAGAATTGACGCCTTTGAGCTGTGGTGCTGGAGAAGAGTACTGAATGTACCATGGACTGCCAAGAAAACAAACAGATTCGTCCTAGAGAGGGTTAAACCAGGCTGCTCCTTGGAGGCAAGGATTCTGGGGCTTCGTCTGACATACTTTGGACATGTTGTAAGGAGAGACAGGTCTTTGGAGAGGGACATCATGCTGGGTAGAGTGGAGGGACAGCGCAGGAGGGGAAGACCCTCTATGAGGTGGATTGATTCAGTGACTGGGGTAATCGGGATGGGTGTGTCGGGGGCAATGAGATTGGCACAGGATAGAGCAAGGTTTAGGGCTGTTGTACATAGGGTCGCTATGAGTCGCAAATGACTCGATGGCACGTAACAACAACAACAACATGCTAGATTTTCAAGCCAGCCCTTTTTTCTCAAACATTGTCTGAGTCTGAGCCCCATGAATACATTGACGTGTTTGTATCAACTAGCGGAAACAATAATGAGGATAACCATCTCAGAGGCTCAGATCATTCATTCCGTGTTCCATTCCAGTCTAACCAGGTCAGCTAATTCTTTTCTCCAGTCCTGCAAGTGAACAAGTATAGGGTTCAAAACCATGGCCAGCAGGTCTTGACATCCAGGTCACAACATCTTGGACTTCTCAAAGTGAAGCCTAACTTTTCCTTCACCAGTTCATGACTTTGGTGTTGAACAAGACTGGGCCAAAGGCCCCCCTGTTGAGAATTTGCCTTTCCACAGGAAATGTATGGAATCAGAATCTATATTTCTAACAAGATCCCTAGGAGATTCTACAGATCTGCAGATGATTATTATTATGAGGATCTTGTTAACATGTAGATTCTGATTCCATAGATCTGGGATGGGAAGGCCAACTGTGTGATAAATCATCCCACTGCCCCGTGACTGCTGCCTCCTGACTGCTGTTGCCTTCCGGTCCCAGGAGGCTGATGGTACCTCCGATGTGGCATGTGTTCTGTCAGCTAAAAGTCACTGCCTCTCCCCCTCACTGGAGGGGTTTCTCCGAGTAGGGCCAGATCGTCACATATCTTGCATTAGAAGCCCAAGTTTTCCTTTAGCTCCAGTTTAGAGACTTAATAGGATTAACAGTTCTATGCAGTCCCAGTCATATTACTTCAGGAATGATGAAATTGCCAACAGAAGTCAACTGAATGCCTCAGTGGGATAGGTGGCAAGCACACCTCATTATTATTATTTTCTGCAATCAAGTGATTTGGAACAATTGAATGAAAATTACAGATAGGCACAGTGTGAGAGAAGCTGACTGTTTACATAAATGCTATGACAATTTCTTTGGTAGAGGAAAATGTCCTTTTGTAATACCGATAACTATCATCTATACAATCTGTAGCTTTATTTTCATGTATATCATGTTTTCTTAGTCTGGCTGTATTGTGATATATTCCAAAGTATTGTAATATATTCCGTATTATAATGTGACGTTGTTATTGTTGTTATGTGCTGAGTCACCTTTGACTCATAGTGAGCCTGTGTACAATAGCTCTGAAGGCTGCCCTGTCCTGACTCAGTCTCACTGACTCTTGACACACCTAACCCCATTGCCCCAGTTACTGTATCAATCCATCTCATCTGGGATCTTCCTCTCCTGTGAGGTCCCTCCAATCTTCTGAGCATGATTTCCTTCTCCAGGGACTGGTCCCTCCTGGCCACATGCCCAAAGTATGTGAGATGGAGCTTCAAAATCCTTCCCTCCAGGGAGCAGCCTGGTTTCACCCTCTCCAGGAGAGACCTGTTAGTTTTCTTTGTGGTCCATGGTATGTTCAATGCTCTTCAATTGCTAAATGCCATTCAGTCAGTTTCACCTCATAGTAATCCTGTGTACAACTAAAAGAAACACTGTTCTGTGCTACAGCCACCTCATGATTGTTGGGTTTGAGTCTGTTGTTGGAGCCACTCATGTCCATCTCATGGAAGGCCTTCCCCTACAGACACTGTAGTGCATGTATCTATTCACATCCTTTTTGTTAGCTCTCTTGAGCCACATGGCAACTCCATTGGCTAGTTTTTTTTTAAGGATCTGTCAGATGTTTTCTATAACAGCTGTATAATTTTGAATATCTACCGGCAAGTGGGGGAAGATACCAATTCAGACTTAAAATTAAGTGCTCATTGATCCTAAATTCTAATATAGTGAAGACCCAAGGTCTGCTTTATCTAGGATAAACTGGCCAGATGAAGAAAACTCTACATCTTACTTAAAAATGATGTTCATACTAATCATGGTCTTAGTAAAGTCTGGTAGGGAAGAATGATGAGTAAGAAATGGAAAACAGTGGGGATAGGCGCAGAAAGAACCCCAGAAGACGTGATGTCATTGTTGTTTTGTACCATCGAGTCACCTGTGACTCATAGCAACCGTGTATATATGAGCTCTGAACTCTGACATGTCCTGAGCCCGTCTCACTGGCTTTGACACACCTAATCCCATTGCCCAGTTATAGTGTCAATCCATCTCATCTGAAGTCTTCTTCTCCTGCACTATCCCTCTATCTTTCCAAGCATGATGTCCTTCTACAAGGACTAGTCCCTCCTGGCCATGTGCACAAAGTACGGGATATGGAGGTTCAAAATCCTAGCCTCCAAGGAGAAACGTGGTTTCACCCTCTCCAAGACAGACCTATTTGTTCTCCTGGCAGTACATGGTATGTTAATACTCTTCTCTGGCACCACAACTCAAAGGCATCAATTCTTCTTCTGTCATCCTTAGCCATTGTCCAGATCTCTGTTACATAGCATGTAATTGTGATGACCATGGCCTGGATCATGCGCACCTTCGTCTCTAGACTGACATCCTTGATCATCAGCACTCTGGAAAGGTCCCTGACAGCAGATTTTCACAATGTAATTTGTCTTTAGATTCCCTGACTCTTGGTGCTGAGAGTGTTGATTGTGGAGCCAAACAAGCTGAAATTGTTAATAACCTCAGTCTCTAATCCATCTATCATGATGCTGCCAGTTGGCCCAGTGGTGAGAATCTTTGTTTTCTTGATGTTGAGCTTCAATCCATATTGAAGGCTATATAGTCCTTGACCTTCTGCAGCAAGTGCTTCAGGCCCTTCTCAGTTTCAGCAAGCAGGGTTGTATCACCTCCATTATGCACGTTAGAGGGCGTGATATATCTGAAACCAGGTGTCAGCAATTTTTTTCTCTAAATGATCAGGTGGCAAATATTTTTTTCAACTTTTTCAGGCCATATGGTTGTTTTTGTAATTAATCAAATCAGTATAGCATGAAAAAAAATTGCCATAGACATTGGAGAAATGAATGACGTGGCTGTGTTCCAGTAAAACTTTATGTACAAAAGCAGCTGGTGGGCCAGACCTGGTACATGAGCTGTAGTTTACCAATTTTTCACTTAAGCACTCCTGGTAAGTAAGAGCCCAGTTGTTCAGTGGGTAAGCACTGCACTGTTAACAACAACAACAACAACAACAACAAAATAAATCGGTGATTCCAACCCAGGATGGTGTACTTGACAGTATGTGTGTGTTTCTCCTGTCAGGCAGGCAGCAAGTGGCCAAGTCCATGCTAAGGCATATAAATTAGTACAATGTTGCCCAATGTCTCTGGTTATCTTTGGGTGTGTCAGATGCCATATTTCTCTTCTATAATCTTTAGTCATTGTCTAGCTCTCAGATGCATAGCAAGTAATTTCAAAGGCCATGGCCTGGATCAGGTGCACCTTAGTCCCTAGACTGGCATCTCAATAAAAACACAAAACATAAAAACAACTTTTTAATATTTGCTTTCATTCAAGATTCTGACATTAGCAACCTCATTTTCTGAATCCAGCTTGAATTTATACCAATTCCCTGTTGATATACTGGTCCAAACGTGTTTTGTTTTTTTTTTTAATTATCTTCAGCAAGATTTTACTTTAGTGTGATGTTGTCTATATTCTGTTGGATGATCTTTCCTTTGAATAGGCATATATAAAGATCTCTTCTAGTCAGTTGGCCAGGAAGCTGTCTCCTAATTTCTTGGCATTGGTGAACAAAGGTTTGATGGAGGATGTATCTGCCATCATTCCTTTCCTAGAACAAATGATCACTCCATGCCACAAGGATGCCCGTGATAAAGTCCAAGTGTCCTGTAGACAGTGATTTCCAGTGTTGCAGCTGTTTGTCAGAACATTCCAATTGCTATTCCATCAATTCCTGAGACCTTATTTGTTCTGCCAATGCTCTCAGAGCAACTGGACTTCTTCCTTCAGGACGTTTGTTTCTTGATCATAAACTCCCTTCTGAAGTTGGTGAGCAAGGACCAATTCTGTTTGGTACAGAGGTTCTGTATATCCCTTCCAAAGTCTTTGGGTAATTCCTGTGTTACTCATAATAGTTATCCCCCTTCCCTACTGAATAATCCTTCACTGTTGTAACTAAAGGCTCAACTGTTTTCATCAGTTCTTTCAGCCAGAGAAATGCCAAGATTATTTTTTTTCCCATTTACCAAATCCAGATCATTGCACATTATACTATTTTGCTTTGTCTTCTAAAGCCATTGCCTATAGGATACTTTAACCTTCTGTGTTAGGGTTTTTTTTATGGATGAGTTTCTGGAATGGAGTGGTTACTTGGGTTAGGAAAGGAATGGTGGGAGAAATGTTCTCCATGGAACACTCATTCATCTAACAAAGGAAAATGTTCGCCAGAGCCCTTATTCTCTGCCACGTCATCTCCCTTGATCTTCAATACAATCTCTTCTCTTTCTTTATGTCAGCCTAGTCATTATTTTTCAAATCTGTCTCCACTGCTTTTCACAGACTATGTTCCTTTTATCTGAAGTGCCTTTCTGCTTTCTGATGGATTAAATCAAGTCTTACAAAATGCTGCTTGTCCATGAAGCCTTCCAAATACCTGCAACTTTCAGTAAGCTCTCCTCCACTTCGGTTCCCCAGGTCGTCTGTGTGCACAGCACCTGTGGCTGTCAGAGCATTGAGAGGGAACAGCTTCTCTGAATGTCTCACTTCCTTTGCTAGACTGGGGAGTCCTTGAGGGCAGGGACTGATTATGACTCACAGTCGTAATGAGGAGCGGAAGACTAGGAGTCATTTTGTTTCATGTGGTTTAGGTACCAGGCTAAGTTCTTTCCTGCATTAACTAACACAAGAAGACATCTTGGCAGACACTCACCTTTAAATTTCACGGATGAGGAGCCGGACCCAGAGAGTCTAGATCATTTGTGTTGGGTCACTCAGTTGCTGAGTGGCAGAACTTGTCCCATTTCTTCCTCCCTCCTTCCTCTTCCTCATTCCTCACCATGATCATCACTCAACGTTTTATAAATGAAGAAATGAAAGCTTAGACAAGTTAACTGCTTTCCTTGGGATCACATTCCTAGTAAGTGAGGAATGAAAAACTTTTAAATGAGATCTTTTGTCTCTGAGCACATTTTCGTTTTCCTCGGCCATACATTTCCCTGTCCATGCATTAGTGCATGCTGACGCCCCAGTGAGCTGTTTGATGTTGATAATTATCGTGTTATAATATTGTAAGAAGACGCACATGCGCAACCAACCAAAGGAACATTAGGAGACTGTAGCACATCAAGGATGATGAATCTCTTGGGAATTTTGGCAGAAAGAATGGCATAGAAACTTCATGGACCAAGGGAGGGCTGATGATAGATGTAGAAAAAGGATGGGCTTAACCAGACAGAGTTTTTTGTTATTGTGTACCATTAAGTCAGAACCGACCCAGAGCTGATCCTCCGCTGGGTTTTCTGAGGCAGGTAATCATACAGGAGGAGATTAACCAGACATAGAGCGGGCAAAGAGAGTAAAAAAAAAGGGGGGGGGCAGAGGTTCCAATCACTTTGTGGGGCCATTCTTCCTACCTGCACACTCCACACTAACCCAGATGTGCTCAGAACCTGAACATCGGTCCTACCAACATCTGGACAGCTGACAAAAAGAGATGAACTGTTAGTATGCAAGTAGACATGTGACTTTGTGCTATGGTTATATTTTTCAAAGGGACAAGGCAGGGCATTTTATACTTGAATGATGTCTATCAGAGTTGCTTATTGTTCCCTTTTGCCACGGACCTTTTGTGAGCAGTCATCAAAGCTGTGAAGAATATGGCCCAGATTTCACTTAGAAGTACTATACATGCCTTCCACACAGGTACATGTGTGGGCAAGGAGATTGCCAATATTCCCAGCAGAGAACTCCACAAGATTGCAAGTTGTCACATATCTGATGAAGCAGTTTCAGACAGGCTCCATGAGAGAGATCTCTATCCAGCCACAGGAGGAAGAGAGAAAGGAGATATAATGACACTCCTGAGGTCTTAGCCCTAGAGATCCTGACACTGGGTAAAGATCAGAGCTCTTGAATTTTGGCAGTCTGTTCAACATACAGGTCGCTCAGACCACAGTGGGGATGAATCTGAAAACTCTGCATGACAACATTTGCATTGTGTGCTACGTGAGATTAATTTCAAGAAACCTGGAAACATTTAAAAAATAATTACTTGATGTTCGATTTCAAATGAAAAAAATGGGTTTTTAAAAGTTTAAACTTTTTCTTTTCATCAAACTTAACAACTTTGTCTTTAAAACTGTACACACATGTTTTCATGCTCATTCGACCCAACAGGTCAAATGGCTTAATGACCTTTTTACTCTCTTCATGTCTGATGTTCTGATGTCATGCAATAACTCGTCATTATGATTCAATGCACCAGTTCTATTCTTTGAAAAAAATTTTCTATTAGTTTATTTACAAGATTTGAATACATTGTTTTGATCATTATAGCTACACCATTCAGTGCCCGAAGTTTCACTGAGAGCAGTCATTTATGCTGCATAGTGGGAATCGTGCCCCGGCAGTTTTAGCCCTCTCCCAAAGCCATGCTCTTTGTAGGTTTTCCTCTTCGCTTGCTTTGTTTTTGTGACATAGGGAGCCCTGGGTGGCTGAAGGAGTTCAGAATAGCCAAGTGTGATAAGCCGCGAGAAGGGAAAGCCGCTCTCGTGCAATGTCTGACCCACTCACAGAGCTAGTCTGGGCTGCTTTGAAGTCAGCTTCTCATTTTTGCTTTGGGTTCTTCCTTGCATTTCTCTTAAAAATATTTCTCTTCCCTGAGTCTGTTTCAGTTCTAAACCTCAACTTGAAATTTTGCAAAATCTAATTTTTTATATATTTAAGGGATATTTCTCGAGTACTGTCTTTTCCTTACCTACTGAAACCATTTTGTCGCCGACAGGGTAACACAGTGGAAGAAGTACATCTGATGGTCTGTTTAAATATAGATAGTAAGTGGATTTCCAAGTTTTCCCTGACATTTGTCTACTACAGTTTTAAAGGGAATAGATGACTTGGTTTTTGTCACCTAGTGCTGCTGTAA
The DNA here is from genome assembly GCF_000299155.1 of Elephantulus edwardii. Classification (NCBI taxonomy): domain Eukaryota; kingdom Metazoa; phylum Chordata; class Mammalia; order Macroscelidea; family Macroscelididae; genus Elephantulus; species Elephantulus edwardii. The sequence continues at coordinate 22,025,673 of NW_006399766.1, read as the reverse complement.
CGACAACAACAAGAATTTTTTTTCTCAGTTCTGGAGGCTAAAAGCCCAATCATGTACCTGGTCCTGTTCATTCTTTCTCTGCAGTTCTCTGGTTTCTGACAACTGATGATGGTGGCGGTGATCTTTGATGTGCCCTTGCACGTAGGCCCTCCCTGTGATTGTGTCTCCTGCCTGGTCTACTCTTTATAGGATACTTTTCAGAAATGCTTAGGTTTAGGACCTGTGTTACTCTAGTAAGGAACCCTGGTGGTATAATCAGTACATGCTGTGATACTAACTGAGAAGTTAGCTGTTCAAGTCCTCCAGGTGGGCAATTTCCTCCAGTAAAGATTTACAACCTTGGAAACCTGATGGAGGGTCCTTGTGAATAGGAATTGATTTGACAGCAGTGGGTTTGGTTTGATTATTGCCTATTCCAGTCTGACTTCATCAACATAACAAGAGAAAACTCTTATTTCTGATCAAGCTCCTGTTTGCAAGTATAGGAAGTGAAAACCCACAACCAGCCTTGATGTATTCGATAATTCTCAACAGACCTTGATGTATTTCTTTTTCATTGAAGAAATATTTTGTAGTTATCATGAAGATTTTATACTTCCTTAACTTATATTATTTTTAGTAAAAATTTCTATTTTGTATTCGTTTACTTACAAAGTTTGTATGCATTGTTTTTCACACCAAATCTTTCCCCTTTCTTTCACCAACCCCTCCCTCCACCCATCAGCTTGTGCGACCCTATGATTAAGCTGCCTCCCCCATCCCCTACCCTCTGCTCCTCTCCTCACCTTGGATCCTTGTACAAGTTCTGCAATACTGGTCTTATATAGTATTTGTCTTTATGGAACTGAGTTATTTCACTTAGCATAATGCTTTCCAGTCCCTCCCAAGTTAGGTAGTAATTTACAAAATCTTTGTTCCTGTGAGCTGCGTAGTATTCCATTGTGTGAATGTACCATAATTTCTCAATCCATTTGATTGTGGTTGGACCTCTGGACTGTTTCCATATTCTTGTGATGGTGAAGAACGCTGCTACGAGAATTGATGTACAAGTGTCTGTGCCTCAGTTCTCATTTTTTCCAGGGTATATCCCAAGCAGTGGAATAGCTGGGTCATATGGAATTTTTGTGTTGAGCTTTTTGAGGAAAGGCCAAACTGCCTTCCAGAGCTGTTGTACCATTTTACAATCCCATCGACAGTGTACAAGAGTTCCTGTCTCACCACATCCTCTCCAATATTTATCATTTGCTGAACTTCTTTTATTTTTAAATGCTGCAAGTACAATATTGGAGCTCTGGTGGCCTAGTGTCAAGAAGCTGTGCTGCAATCTCAAAGGTATGCGGGTTGAGGCCACCAGCTGCTCCACGGGAGAAGGATGGGCAGTCTCCTCGTATGGTACTAACTGGCTCTGAAAAACTGCAGACGGCTCAGCAATGAGGTCATTCTGACTCGGTGGTACACAAGAACAATAGCTATTTTTAGTTCTTGTGATAGGTAAATACTAAGTAATCCATTGCCCCTTCCTTTTAGAAATGGGAAACCTATTTCTCAGTTGAAAATATGCCATGTCTCATTAAAGACCACAGGATGCAGAATGCATTCAAATACATACTGGAGTTGAAATTAGCGGTAAAGTAAATCATGCGGGTTCTCAGATATTTGCAGCAGGCTCTTTAATAGCTCTTGACTTTAACTGTGATTAAAAAAATACAGGTATTGATTTCTAACCAAACCACAATATTAATAATCTTCAGGCAATGGTAGCTGCTTGTCAGAAGTAGCTTTGAGAAGAAGCTTGCCTGGGAGTCTGGTGGCAGTTCCCCGCAGACATCAGAGTTGAGACATTGAGGCCAGTACATTTACTGTTTAGCATCTAAGTTTCCTTATCTTGATGGGCTTGTACCTTTTGACACAGACATGAGTCCTGTCTGGGACTGGTTACACCCAGAACCTCACATCCTAGCCAAAGGCTTCTCCTCATTCTTGACACTTTCTTGGTTTTCTCGAGATACTCACCCACAGCAGCAGGTTCCTCTCCCTTCTCCCCTCCACGTCTCCCTTCCTGTCTCTCTTGACTGCTAGCTTAGCTTCCCTGAGGCCTCTATATGGTAGCTTTTGCTCATCTACTTAAGCTTCTGTAAATGGCTTGTTGTGTGCCATCAAGTCAGAACCCAACCATAACTGATCCTCCAAATTGCCCATCTTTCTCTCCCAGAGCAGCTGGTAGATTCGAACCAGGTCTTTGGGTTGGCAGTGCAACTCCTTACCCACTAGGCCACCAGAGCTCCCTAAGTAACCTAGTCCACAGTATTCAAAGATGAAGTCCTTATTCTTGCTTATCCACTGGGGTGAGGGTGTGCGAGGCGTATGAACCGTATTGAGTTAGAGGGAGTGGCACCTTTAAAGTGAGTCTCAGCAGAAATTTTATTATTTTTATAAAAATAGCATTATATTTAGTTACAATTACAAAAATCTTTTTCATAAGCCCAGTAGACATGTATGAATATGCCTACCAGGCCAAAGCTGTATACTAATTCCTTTTTGAGCTTTCTAATGTGAGCTGGCCACAGCTGTTAAGATTATCCAGTTACAGTGATCCTTTGAGTCATCGAGTTGTTTTTGTTGCTGCCTATTATTTAATAGTTCTTGATTTTGTCAGACTGTTGATATTTAGCTCCAATGTTGTGAGAAGTATTGTATGCAAACCTGTATCAATCACTTTCTTGGGAATGGAGTAGTAGGTAAAGGAAAAGGGGAGAGAGAGACAGAAAGAGAAAGAGGCACACACACCAAAACGGGGAGGGATTCTGCTCAATTACTAATAATGTTTTAATTCAATGTAGAATCTACAAAGTCAGTTTGTTTTTAATGTTCATGTAATCCAAGAAATAGTGCATTTGCACTTCCTGCTGCTACATTTACCACTTAATATTTTGTATTAGAATTGTTAGTAGACATGACCAAGGATTCTCTATGGCTTGAAATTGATAGCATGACCAGGGATTCTGTGATGGCCTGATACATGGGAGAGAGGGGATGCCATGAGGACCACATGAGTGCCGCACTGGGTGACACCTGCCCTAGTGCCACCACTGCTTTTTTTCTGCTATAATCTGAAGAGTTTCCTCCCTGGAATGGTGTCACTGGGACAGATTTCCATTTGCCTCCCTGGTGGATGCTGCCTGCGCATGCGCGTGTGAGTGTGTGTGTGAGTGTGTGTGTGTGTGTGTGTGTATACAAGTGTAAAGAAATGAATAGATACATATGCTTATGCATATGAATATGTGTATTTTTATGTATATTTTCCTTATAAAGGGATGAACTGCAGGGCTGTTATTATTCTGACATTAGGTTATCATTTCCAAGTCAGTCTCTCAGTTGCCGCTGTTGGAAAGGTGATGGTTCTGTGCTTAGTGGATTTATTCACTCAAAAATAGTGATAATTTTTATTATCAAAGGTTTTCTCCTGTAGCCCTTCTCCAGCTTATTTTGCATTGTTTCATTCTAACTCAGTTGCTTATTTTTGTGTTTTGAAATACTCCTTGAAACCATATGTGAAGCCAGTATTGTGATGGCTCCTAACCAGAAAGTTCAAGTCCTCCCAGAGGTGCCATTGGAGAAAAGTCTAGTAATCAATCTCAAGGTGGAGGGGGAAAAAGCCACGGAAAACTTCATGGACTGCTTCTCCCAGGAAGCTACTGAAGACATTAAAACTTTCAAGTTCTCAACAGCAGTTAAGCACTTACCTGGGCTTCCCACTATGCCATTTAATCTTTATTATATCATAAAACAAACCTACTTACTCAAAACAGAAAAAAAAGTCCTGCAATCTTCATTGACAAATAGAATAGATTTTGAGTGTGCAAAGAAATATACTCACTTCTCACTGATATGATTAGATTCCAAAGACCAGGTTTTCAAGTGAAAATGCAAAGTGGCAACATCAGATCACAAAATGGAGCATAATGGTATCATTACATATCTACTTAATGGCATCATCACGTAACTGCCAAATTAATTACATCATTAAATAATTGGCATACCATTGAGCTTCATGACCTAGTCAAACTGACACATAACATTAACTACCACAGCCATATAATGACCATTCTTCCTGCTTCCTGAAGTCTAAGATTTTTTTTCTAATATGTAAGTAAGGGGGGAAAATTACTAAGTCACAGATATGTTTTGTGAGTAATGTAATGTAAGTAATATAAGTTCGTTTTCAAAAATGTACTTGCTTTTATTCTCACCAGCAGTGTATGAGGATTCTTGTTAACTTATGTTCTCTCTGGCACTTGGTATTGCCTGCTGTGCTGTTTATTTGCTGACAGTCTACTGGGTCTGTGATGACATCTCATTGTGGTTCTTACTTTGTTTTCCATATTTCTCTTATTTAAAATTTTACATTGGCTTGCATACAAAAATCATATATGTTGTGTCTCATTCACATTGTTTTGTACACTCATTCCCATACACTGTGTTTTATAAAATTAATCATGATTGATCTGTGTTCACTATTACTGTCTTCTCAGATCCCTAGAGGGTCTATCCTAATTCCTTCACTCCCTCCCTCCACCCACCAAATTCTGTGACCTAGTGATCCCTCAGCCCTTCAGCCTCCATGCCCTCTCGCCTTCCCCCTTTGGATTTTTATACACTTCTTACTAGTTATCCTTCCATTTTTACAATAATGGTCTTATGCAGTTTTTGTCCTTATGAGACTAAATTAGTTCACTCACCATAATGCTCTCTAGTCTTGCCCATGTTGCGTAGTGTTTTATGAAATCACATTTATAGTAATTCCACCTGAAATTGTGGTTTTTTCCTAATGATATGACTGTTAGGGACCTCTCTAAAGTACTCAAGAGCAACGGTGTCTCTCTGGAGACTAAGGTCCGCCTGATACAGGCCATGGTCTTTGCAATCACTTGTTATGCATCAGAGAGTTGGACAATGACTAGGGAGGATAGAAGGAGAACTGACGTCTTTGAGCTGTGGTGCTGGAGAAGAGTATTGAGTGTACCATGGACTGCCAAGAAAACAAACAGATTCATCCTAGAGAGGGTTAAACCAGGCTACTCCTTGGAGGCAAGGATTCTGGGGCTTCGTCTGACATACTTTGGACATGTTGTAAGGAGAGACAGGTCTTTGGAGAGGGACATAGTGCTGGGTAGAGTAGAGGGACAGCGCAGGAGGGGAAGACCCTCTATGAGGTGGATTGATTCAGTGACTGGGGTAATCGGGATGGATGTGTCAGAGGCAATGTGATTGGCACAGGATAGAGCAGGACTATAAAGGGCTGTTGTACATAGGGTCGCTATGAGTCGCAAACGACGTGACAGCACATAACCACAACAACAACATGATACAAGGATATATTTTAATTTTATTTCCTATGGTTACAAATTGTCACAACATTATTTATAGAATAGTTCTTTTCTTCGTCACTTATCTTCGTCGTCACCTCTGCAAGGAATCAAGTATTTATACATATGTAGAGGCCTATTTCAGTTTCATTGACCTATTTGTGTCTCTCTGTGGCAATACCATACTGATTGCTTTAGACTTACAATAAAATCTTGGTGTCACGTAGGAGAGGCACTTCTGATGGGTTCATACTCTTCAAGACTTTCTTGACAAATGCTCTGAAGTGGATTCTTCATATACGTGGTGCTTTTGTAAGCTTTGTCTGTTTTTGTAAGTGGCATTTTATAACTCTTTAGTTGTATAGAAATACAACAGTTGAGTTTAGTATTTAAGTATTAGTTACTTAACATCTGGATGACTTTCAAATGCAAATACTAACATGGTCCCATAAAGATTTTTTTTTTAAATACCCCAAATCCGGACCCTTGCAGCAGTGGGACACAGTGGCGTATTAGCAGGTGGAACAGAGGCTATGACTTAGGGAGCAGGATCCCAGACTTTGTCTCTGTTTCTTCTCACTTGCTTCCTTTCACTATAATACTCCCACCACCAGTTTCCCTGGCTTCTGCCAGATGTTGTGGCCACAGCGGCAGCACTGAACAACAGCTTCGGTCACTGCAATGGCAGCAGTGAGGACCACCAGAAGTGAGCGCCCATAAAGTTTGGGATTTCTTTAAAATTTTTTTGTTATTTTTATTTATTTTATTCTTTTTGTATGTATACTGTTGAATTGGATCCTACTGGTACAGGAGGAAATTGCCCCTCCTGTTACAGCAGAGCACCTGGTGGATTCAAACCACACGCCTTTGGGATTGCAGTGTCCCATAAGGTTTTGATCAAGTGTTCACACAGCATCCAAATGCTATATTGTCCCATTTTCCAGAACACACTATGGATGCTTAGTGATGCATACCTGTTAACGTTGTTGTTGTTGTTAGGTGCCATTGAGTTGAGTACAGCTTATAGCTACTCTGTGAACAATAGATCTGAATCCTGTCCTATCCTGTGCTGTCCTCACTGGCTCTGACACACTCAAGCCTATTATTTCAGTCACTGTGTCACTCAATCTAGTTGAGGATCTCCTTCTCTTTCATGGACCCTCCACCTTTACAAGCACGATGTCCTTCTCCAAGGAATGGCCTCTCCTAGCAACATGCCCAAGTTGTTTGAGATGAAGTCTCACCATCCTTACATCCAAGGAGCATTCTGGCTGTCCCTTCTCTAAGACTTAACTGTTTGTTCCCTTGGTAGTATATGAGATATTCGGTACTCTTCCTCAACGGAGACACAATTAACTTTTACATGCCAACTTGGCATAGTTTTTTTAAAGAAAATTATGATAATGTACATGTTTCTTCTGAATATTTGCTGCAGTCATTCATTCATACAATCTGAAGGGAATGATAGTTACATGTCTTCCCTTCCTATCTTTCCATCACCTATTCTGCTGTCCTGCTTTGCTGTGCTGTTAAGAACTGATGGTGCCATGTCCAATCACAGTGCTGCCAGTGGTCATACTTTTCTTGTTCTTGATTTTAAAGGGAATATTTGGGAGTGTCATAATGGCCCAGAACAATTTTATATGAATAGCTCTTATCAGACCAAGGAAATCACTACCTAATCCTATTTAACTATTATTGAGGGTGGATTTTTACTTTTATCAAACACATTTTCCATATCCTTTGAGATTATGATAATATTTTAAAAATATCTATAAATATAGTGCTCCATAGTTCTGAAATGTAATGTGACTTTGCTGTAATTCCTTTTTGGAAAACAAAATTGGTAGACTCCATTTGCTAACATTTTTATTTTATTTTATTTTTCCTTTTATTTGTCCATGGTTTTAATGTGACACTAACCTCTTAAACTGAGTGAGGAAATGTTTCTTTCCTTTTACCTTTGGAAGAATTTGAATAAGGTTGAAATTATCTGTATCTTTTATTGAAAGTTTCAAGTTAAGTGATTGCTTAGTGGGATGTTTAAAAGATTTTTAAATAACTGAGTTCGTTCTGAACTCATTTCTATGTGTTTTTATTTTTCTGGTTATTTGGATTTTTAAAAAATTTATAAACACAAAATTTATCTCTATCATATTAAGTCGGCTGTGTCATCCGTCATATTCTTTTTATAGATCTGTGTTTACTTTGTCTCTGTTTGCAGTACTACTCCCTTTTAATTTCAAGTATGTTCAATCGCTAAAACAATATTCTTAAGGACATCACTGAATTCTTATTAACTGCATTCTAAACTTATAAATCATAAAAAGACTTTGAAGGCTATTTATGACTTAGCCTTAGTCCAATTTCAACTTTTTTTTTTCAGTTACAGTTCTTTTTTTTCTACACAATTCTTTATTTCACAGCCATATTGAATTACTGTACCCTTGATATATTCCAGAACTTTTGCTTATGCTGTTTTCTCCCTTTCTTACATTACTATCCTTTAAAATGACTTTTCCTCAAGGTGCTTCTTACCTGTTCTATGATGCTTTCACCTACTTCCTTCAAATCAAGTATATATCTGTTTCCCACCATTTGTATTCCCACATTTCTCCATCTCAAATATCATATTTTCTGTTTAATGACTTTCTCAGATGTCTGCTAACTCCTGAAGGCTGCTAGCTTCTTGAAGCAAGAGCCTCTGTTACTTATTTTTACATTCTAACCACCTAGCCAAGGACTCAGAATATGTTTAATTTCATAAAATTTAATTAACCTTAAGTTGGCTCAGGCAAGCATTCGTCCCTTTGCAAACTGTCAGACTGAAAAGTGTATTTAGACCTCATGAGACAATCTGAGGCAGTGTGACCATTTCTTTTCTTCTTTACCAACTGATTATAGTTGGAAAGTCCAACATGTACAGCACATTCTTTTGTTCTAGTGCTTTTCTTCTTTGTTAAAGTGCTAAATTACTTGGGAAACAGATAATGCCATAGCAAGCATCAATTCATTCACTCTCATATGTAATTTTCCCAATATTCAGGAGGTCACTCATTAGTGAGTGAATGTGATAAAATCCTACCCTTTGATCACTTATGTTGATTGAACATAGACAAAGAACACTCCTGAAGACGTGATATAAAAAGAGGTGGTTAGGTATATTCAACTATGATTTTTCATTTCTTTAGTACCTACTTAAAGGGTGCTATTCCTTGGAGAAGGACATGATGCTGGGAAGGATGGAGGGTCAGTGAAGGAGAGGAAGACCGTCAACCAGGTGGATTGACATGGCGACTGCTGCAGTGGGCTCCGGTGTGTCAGGAAGTGTGAGGATGGTGCAGGATAGAACAGAGTTCAGATCTTTTGTTCATTGGATCGCTATGAGTCGTACTCATAACAACAAGGGGATTCTGGTGACTAACTGGTAAAGAATTGAACTGTCAACCCAAAAACAAGTGGTTTGAATTCCCTACGTGCACCAAGGGAGAGGGATGAGCTTTGAGATTTACTGCCTCTAAAAGCCCTCTCGGTCATGTTGGTGGTGGTGTGTCAGCTATGAATTTGTATGGCATATAAAAACAACAGAGGGGCCCAGTGGTTCAATAGGATAAACATCAGGCTTCTAAGGCAAAAACTTTGGATTCAAACCATTCCTTGGAGGAAATAGGTGGCAGTGTGCTTCTATGAGACTGAAACCCTGAGGACAGTCTGTTCTGTCTGTCCTATAGGGTCTCTGTGAGTTTGAATTGACTTAATTTGACAGTGGTTTATATTCCAAGTATCATGCCAAGTCTTTGGTATGCAATACTGGTCCTTCCTCATACCAATGCGAAGATGTGAGTATTAGGATCCTTTCTTGTTTTATAATGAGGAAGCTCAGGCACAGAGCAATTAAGCAGTTCCATTATTAAATGACTGAAGCGATATTCAACGCCTGGTAGAAACCTGACTCTCCCATCCTAAGACATCTCTTTCTTTATGACGCCATTCCCAGACCTCAGGCATTTATTGAGCACCTGTTTGGTTGGTGACCTCGGCCTGACTACACTCTCCTCCAGTCAGCGCTGTAGGCATTCTAGTGGTCAGACGCAACCTGTTGTTCAGAAGCTCCTGGAATGAGGCAAGAATGTGAACAACTGCCCGGGGTCCTTCTTGGCCACGTAGGATCTCTCCTTCCTCCCTGCATGAGGGCATTTGGGCTAGGAATCTTTTAGAAACAGTATCTCTTTTCTTTGTCACGTCATTCCCACCCCATGCACAGGCTGTAGCTGAAACCTGAGCACAGCGGCATCTGGCTTTAGGAAACCCAGTTATCTAAACTAAAGGAGAGGAAAGTAACTGCTTGGAAGGAAATTGGAAACCAGGATGCCCTGGAAAGCTGTTGTTGTTGTTGTTGTTGTTAGATTCCATCAAGTTGAGTAACACTCATAGTGACCCTATGAACGATGGGTCAGAACCTTGTCCTGTTCTGGGCTATCTTCATAATCTCCGACCTACTGGAGCCCATTTCTGCAGTCACTGTAGCAATCCATCTGATTGTGGGTGATCTTCTCTTTCACTGACCCTTCACCTTTCCAAGTTTGATTTCCTGTTCCAAAGCATAGCCTTTCCTAGTAACAAACCTAAGTACGAGATGAAGCTTCTCCATCTGTACCCCAGGATGGATTCTCTGGGAGTAATTTGCAGTGTTCTGTTTCCTTTTCTCACCTCATCAAGCTGCAAACCTACTGTGTGGTGGTGGTGGTGTTAGGTGCCATTGAAGCAAGTACAACTCATAGCAACCCTATGAACAACAGACCTACTTAGGGACACCATCTCAATTGTCTTAAACATCACCTGGGCTTTCATTGTGTATATGAGGACCTTACGGCTCAGGGATTGGTGAAACTTTGTGTCACATGCTTTGGGCATGGTGTCAGAAGGGATGACTCTCTATAGAGAGAATGGCATCATGCCGGAAATGGTGGAGGGTCAGAGAAAGAGAGGAAGACCCTCAACAGCATGGATTGACAGACCCACTGTACCAATGGGCAAGTTCAGATCTGTTGTTCACAGGGCTGCTATACGTCCTCATTAATTTGAAGGCACCTACCAACAACAGCAACAAGACTCCGGCTGAGAAGAATTTCTCACGCACATTCACACAGCAGGGTGGTGGCCAGTACCCAGGATTTTTAATGTGGCTTCCCAGACTGGAAGAACCTATTTAGCTCTCAAGGCATAGTGCCTTGAATCACGATTACCAGTTATGATTTAAAAAAATAAATTGCCATTGAATCAACTCCAACCCACTCCTAGATGCTGTGTGTGTGTCAAGGTAGAAGGGAAACCTATAGACATTTTAATGCTTCTAATTGATCCATGACTTGAGAGAGGGCTCCCAAGTGCTGAAGAAACTGCCTTGTGGCTGGAGGGAGAAGCTCAGGCAGAAACCTGATGGCAGGGGAATACAGAAAGGCCTCAGAAAAGTCACTTGGAGCCTAGTAGTTATGTATGAGAGTGCTTAAGGCTAAGCCTCTGGTAGGGGGCTAGCCACCCTGTGGAGATTGGTCAGGAGGTGTTACCCAGGTGCTTTAACTATCAGAGATGGACATCTGTGTGGATACAACCCACAAGTCTTAACGATCTGGTTCAGGTTCTTCCCTAGGACCATGGAAACCTCTATGACATTCCAGGTTCTTCTGCATTCATTTTGGGATGCTTCTAGTACTGGTACTGCTTCCTGGCTAATTTTGCTTTTGCAAGAGATTCTCAACACTTTGCACCTTCTTTTTCATCACTTTATGGAAGAAGTGACCCAGTCCCTCTAAGGCCACATTGTCACTGTTTAAATTGAAACTCATAAAGTTAGATACCTACCAAACATTTTCTTTCGCTTGTACCTTCCTTCTCCCTTTGGTTGTATTTTCAGTGAAAGTTTACAGAGGAAATTGATATTTTTTCCTTCAACCATTTGTTCACATTTTATTTTATGTCTTTATTTATAATGCCATAAAGTCACTATATTTTCCTGCTTCCTCCCTGTGATTCTCATTTCCATTAATCCTTGCATACTACCCATTCCTGGTTTTTGAAGTCTTTGCTGCTCTTTAAATCTTGTATGGTTGATCATTCTAAGTAGTGAGCACCTCCCTAACATTACTATTAATACTTGTTTGGTTTTTTTTAAAAAGCCCTTTAAAGAAGTCTTTCACAGCACTCTTGACCAATACAATTTGTCATTATTTGGGGTTTTTTTACAGCTGCTTCCTGAGGCATTGTTGATCTAAGCAAAATGAAATCTTTGACAACTTCAATTTTTCCTCATTTGCCCTGTTGTTGTTCGTTAGTCTGGTTATGAGGATTTTGACTTCTTTCTTTACATTCCTTGTTAAAAAAAATACAACTGGTGAGAGGAATTTTATGAGGAGTAAGAAGTCACATGGTATGTAAATTGGAATGTGATTGTGACACCCTCCTCTAGAGAGAAAAAAAAACAACAACCAAAAAAAGGTAAAAACAAAAAAATTTTACCCCTAGTCCACTAGAGCTATACCTTGGAGCTGACATGTTTCACAACCCTGACTGGCTCTTTTATTTCCCATCATCTCTTCCTGGGGGTGACTTTGCTGACTGTGGAGTCTGTTAAAGACCACCCCACAGATGTGTGGCACGGCCCAGCACTCTTCCCTGGCAGACCGATGGATATCTCCTTCTTTGTTGTTTGGTGCTGCTGCTCTCACCTGGCTGGCCCCCTCTTTCACTTGTTTGTGGTTGTTCCATTTTTAGTTTTCATGGGAGTTGTGTGGTACTTTTTGCTATCAGAAGATTTGAAACGTGTTCTATTGGTACATACATGGCTTAGTAGAATATTATCGCCTTATCCTAAGATCAGTATCTCATCTGAGGGAAGAAAACAAATCCAGGTGGCTAATATTCAGCAGCTCTGCTGAAGGGTAGGACGACTGGGTGAATTGCTGTAGGTCAGTCAGACAGAAGCGTGTACTGCCGAGGATCGGTGTCTCCTTTGGGGCCTGTTTGTTTCTTGGAGTGTCTGTGAACATGGAGAATTAATCATCAGCCTCCAACTGCAGCATGCCTGCTAGCTATTTTTGCAGAGAATTTCACTTGGTAAACCTGGTGTCATCCATTCAGTTCTAGCTCAGAGCCACCCTACATCTGGTTTCTGCAGCTCTAAATCTTTTTTTAAAATTCATTGTTGCACATTTTCTCTGCCTTCCTTCCCTTCTCCCTCCCCCAGCCCACCCCACATTGCACCACTTGTTCCAGATTGTTCTCATAATACATAATCATATATTCCTTTCGGATAGTTCTTCCTCTCATCTATTCTACTGCAATGTTCATTACCTATCCACTCTTTCCCCATTTCCTCCCCAACCACCCCATGTTTGTCCTATTGTATAACAGTGATGTGATGCAGTATTTGTCCTTTTGTGACTGAGATATTTCATTTAGCATAATATCCTCAAGGCACTTTCCCATACGTTGTAAGGTTTTAAGAATTCATTGTTTTCCATTGCTGTGTAGTATTCCATTGTGTGAATGTACCATTGTTTTTCTATCCATTCATTTGTTCATAGGCATTTGGGTTGCTTCTAACTCTTTGCTGTTGTGAATCATGCAGTAATAAACATGAGTGTGCATACGTCTGTTTGAGTTGTGGCATTAGTTTCTTTAAGGTTTATTCCCAGTAGTGGAATTGCTGGGTCAAATGGTATTTCTATCTCCAGTTTTTTCAGAAAGAGCCAGACTGCTTTCCTTAGTGGTTGTACCATTTTACAACTCCACCAACACTGAAGAAGAGCTATAATCTCTTCACAACCTCGCTACCATTTGTCGTTTGTTGCCCTGTTGAAGTTTGCTGTTGTTGCTGAGGTGAGATGATCTCTCATAGTTGTTTTGATTTGCATCTCTCTGAGAGCTAGGGAGTTTAACCTTTCTTTATGTGTGTGTTGGTCATCTGACTGTCTTCTTTGTTGAAGTGTCTATTCCTATTCTGTGCCCATTTTATGACTATATTGCTTATATTTGTTGTTGTTGTTGTTGAGGTGTGCAGCTCTAAATCTTCACTGGAAGGACTATCCATCTTTGATGCTCCTCTAATCTTGATGCCACAAGCTTCTTCATAGAGTCCAGCTTTGTGAATGATTTGCTCAGCATACAAAGTGAATAGGTATGGAGAGAGGATACAGGTCTGATACACACACCCTTCCTGTCTTTAAACCATGCAGTGTTCCCTTGCTCTGTTCAGAAAATAACTTCTTGGTCTGGGTGTAGGTTTCTCATGGCCACAATTAAGTGTTCTGGGATTCCAGTTCTTCTCAATGTTAGCCATAATTTCTTGGGATCCACACAGTCAGATGCCTTTGCATAGTCAATAAAACAAACAAACAAACAAACAAAAAAGGCATTATACTGGTATTCTTTGCCTTTAGCCAGGAACCATCTGACATCAGCAATGATATCACTGGTGTCACTGCCTCTTCTAAACCCTGCTTGAATTTCTAGTAGTTCCTTGTCAATGTATTGTTCTTGCCTTTTTTTATGATTCTCAACAATATTTTGTCTGCATGAGATATTAATGATATTGTTTGTTAGTTTTCTGTATTTTTGAACATCATTTTGTTGTATCACCTTTCTTGGGAAGGGGGACAAATATGGATCTCTTGCAGTCAGTTGGTCAGGTAGTTGTCCTCCAAATTTCCTGGCATAAACTGGTGAGCACATCCAGGGTTGCATCTGTTACCTGAAACATGTCAGTTGGTATTCCATCAATTCCTGAGGCTCAACAAATAAGTGAAAGCCACAGTAATATCCCATGTAAGTCAATGTAAAACTGTGTTCCATTGGGTTTCCATTGGGTTTCCATGTTTCCCCATCTCCTTTTCATGGGAATTACATAGTCTCTTCCCAAGGTCCTTGTGAATTCTAGGGTCAAACATTCCAAGGAGGGTTAATTGTATTGACTTTTCTATCTAGGATCCAATGGTTTCCCTCTGCAGCGTGGACTATGCTACATTTGCTTCCATATTTGGAAAAGAAGAGATACTAAGATCCAACCTGATATTTATTTTTTTCCCCTCCCGTGCCCTCAGATTACGCAGTGTTTTGGGTGCCTTTCTGGTACGTGACTCTGGAAACCAAAGCACTTGCTTCATGGTCAAGCATCATCAACCTGACAACCATAATTGTGCGCACTGCCTGATACATAACGAGTATGTAATGAATCTTACTGGTTTGGCCACTTACATAGTGGGACAGGTGTTGCCACTGCCTTCATCTCTGGTGACGTTAAGTTGATCCCAACATAGAGAGCTGAACTGAGAATAGACGTGCCCCCTACACTTTTAACTTTTCCTAAAGCAGCTTTCCAAATCTTTCAGATAACATGAGTAATGTAACCACTGTGCCATTGTCTTTGACCGGGGATTTATCCTTCAGATTCTTTGATAGGATTTAGCAGTGTCACTTCATTTAGAAATGCTCAAACATGTTTCTATTTTTATTGTTACGATAGCACATAAATGTATTTCATTTATTTAAACAAAAAGGAACACCCTTGAATAATAACTTTATTCAAAGGACAACTTTAATTGCTTGTTCTTTTCTGAGGGGCGCTCTCATGGTATAGCCATTGTGCTGCTCTCATGATGTAGGGTGTCGTGCTGTTAACCCAGAGGTAGCTAGCCCCTCTCTAACAATCCGCTAATGATTCCACGGGAGAAGGTTGGGCAGTCTCCTCCTGTGCGATTTACAGCCTCTGAAATCCTGCTGGAGGGTCAGCGGTGAGTTGACTCTGACCACTTGACAATGAGAGAGCATGTTTTCTGGAGGTTTGAGCAGCATCTCAACACAAATGATGAGGAAGATGAAGGTGTTACTTTTCCCAAGCCCTAACTTTTATTTAGGACTTTCTCTGTTATGGGCTGCCTGGCGTACAACATATGTTTTATTTCATTAAATGCTTTCAACAACCCTAGGTGATAATGACTGTTATTATCCTCTTTCTTACAAAGCACAGAAGTTAAGGAAATTGCAAAACGTCACTTTAAGATCTGAATCCAGATGAGGAAATTGAACAAATCATTGGCAAAGCTCAAATTTGAATCTCAGCCTTTTTTTGTCCAAATCCATCATTTTTATCTGATCTTGACTGTTGACTTACTTGGAATTAAATGCAATTCTTTCTGGAGAGATCTATTGAGACTTGAATAGGATTCCTCACTCCTTCTCATGTTGCTGTTGTTGACTGCCATTGAGTCGAGAACAACTCATAGTGACTCTATGAACAAAACCTTTCTATAACTACTGTCTTTTATCCAAGTTCATAGAGTTGTCAGAGGCATGTTGTTTAGGAAGTAGATGCCACTCCTGCTTCCAAACCTGTCTTAAACTGGGAGTTCCACCAAACACTGTCCAGCATGGGTGACTTAGGGCATTTGATGCCTCAATGGCACAAGGTTCAGCATCACAGCAACCCCAGGCTACCTCAGTACACAGGTAGTCAACTACATCATGTAGATGTGGCCACAAGAGTGACCAGATAAAAACCAGCCTTAATTCATTTATGTTAAAGAGCTTGAAAGATAAAGTTTTCAACGTTCAATTTGCCTTTGCAGTAAATAAAGCACATTGGCAGAGTCCTTGAAATCCCTCAGTGGTTGAAACAGTTGTGCATTGTCTGGTTTTCAGGATCTTGAGGATGTCACTTAATGTCTGTGAGCCTTAGTTTCCTCATGTTTAAGCTGCAGTTATAATTGCACTTAGTCCACGGAGTTTTGGTGAGGAAAAGACATACCCATATACCAGAGAGACGGAGGGAGAGAGAGAGACAGAGATGGGGGAAGGGGGCGAGAGAAAAATAGAGAACATGAGACATAATGAGGTTTTATCACAATCTGAGTACCCACCATAGAAATGTGTTATACTTTATGTGTAACACATAACATGTGCTAAGAAAATTGGTTGAGAAATTCACAAGGGTTATCCAGCCATTTATTTTAATCCCTGAGACTGGAGATTCTGAGACACACTGGCATTTCTTTTTACATTTCCCCCTACGTAGAAAATTTCTTCCTATGTAGAAAATGTATGCTTCCTATAATGACCACACTTCCTTTCAGGGTGTGCCTGCTTTTCCTTTTTGCAAGTGGATCCGTCTAAAGCTTAGTTGAATCTTTTGAGGGGTAAAAGTTGCATCGAAAGCTACAGCATAAAATGGACACATGTTCTAAATCCGTTTTCTAAATACATAGGGAGTCTGTGGACCACACAGAATTCTATCTCCTCTCCTTCCCCCTCCAGTTGCCATTTCCCCCAGCGTATGTGAGTCTCTGGGAGTCAGGGAACAAGTGGCACACAGGGCTTGACTGCTAGGGCACATCATCCCTCGTACCTGCATTAAAAGGCCTTCGAATGCCAGAGATGCCCAGGATGTCTTTTAAGCCCTGACATTTTTCAGGAACGAGAACACTTCATCTCTGGCTCCTGATGGCTGTATGGAGGTGTCACTCAACTAATTGCTGGCATATAACAATATGCTTCAGGAAACTCTTCTGCCTCCCTCATGTCAATACTCATTAGCAATGGTGCTGTCCAGCTCTGGAGAGACTCCGTTAAGAGCCGTTTGATCATAGTCTTTCTGAGAAATAGATCCGTGTGAAGTCCAAAGCTAAACCCACTGCAGTCAATTCCAAATCGCAGCGGCCCTATTATAGGACAGGATAGAACCACCCCATAGGGATCCAAGGCTGTACTCTTTGTACGTAAAGTGGCTGGTGGGTTCAAACTACTGCCCTTTTGGTTAGTAGTCAAGCATTTTAAGCACTATGCCACCAGGGCTTCTTTACAAAGTACAAAGGAGTTAGGATTTTTTTTTTCATTATAGCTGGACATTTTTGGGGGGTCATTCAAACAATCCAGATGTATTATGGCAGTGTGAGAGGTGCAGAGAGAAACTGCTGTGCTAATTAATGACTGCTTTTGAGACCCGGATGGAATCGAGAGCTGCGGTTTTCCTAGGGATAAAGTTGCAGGCCTAAGAAGGCAGGAAGCATTACTGAGTTAACCCACAGTGCATCACCTGCTTCTCACAGCTGAAACAACTGTATTACACAAGGAGGAGTTGGTTCAATGTAACTATCAAACCATATGTTGCATGTGAACTCTATCATAGGACTTCAGGGGCCAAAAGCCAATTCTGGGAAATGGAATGAAGGCAAAACAATGTGCTCATTTAGAAAGCATTTTTCCCCCCAAACTGTGGTAGAACTATGCATAACAAAACATGCCCCAATATTTAAATTCTTTTTTGGGGACATTGATTACATCTTCCATATGGTAATTCATTATCACTTGCCTTTTCCAAAATATTCCACCACCTTCAAGTAGTAAATATTTATTTAAAAATAGCAGTAAAGAGGCTCACACAAGTAAATGGAGGAAAACCTTGACAGTGGATTACTGTGGAAGGAGTGTAGGAGGTGGAGTTGTGATGCTTTGATTCCTAATCCAGTTTTGTTTCTTGGGCATGAGTCTGTCTGCTCTAGACACAGTTCTATGTTCTGTAAGGTGAAGTGTCTTTACATGCTAGCTTTCTATGATTATGATCTTGGCATGTCAGAAATGCCCTGTTGGTAAGTGAGCCATATTTTCCCTACATGAAGCACAACGACTGTCTTTCAAACAAACATTGATGTGGGGGCAGAGTCTTCGCACATTCTGGACACTCACAGACCTGAGGCAAAGTTTTACATCCCTACTGGAGTTAGTGACTCTCAGTGTTCGGGGCTCATTTTAATGAGGTGAAATTCACGTTCAATGACTTTAAACATTTTCAAACCTTGCTCGCTGAAACTGAGGAGGACCTCAGGCACTTACTGCAGAGGGTCAAGGACTGCAGCCTTCCGTATGGACTGAGGCTCAATGTCAAGAAGACAAAAATTCTCACCACTGGACCAATCGGTAGCATCAGGATGGATGGCGAAGAGATTGAGATTGTTCACAGCTTCAGTTTGCTCGGCTCCACGGTCAACACTCTTGGCACCAGTAGCCAGGAAATCAAAAAACGTATTGCGATGGGAAAGTCTGCTGTTAGGGACCTCTCCAAAGTACTCAAGAGCAACAGTGTCTCTCTGGAGACTAAGGTGCGCCTGATACAGGCCATGGTTTTTGCAATCACTTGTTATGCATCAGAGAGTTGGACAATGACTAGGGGGGATAGAAGGAGAATTGACGCCTTTGAGCTGTGGTGCTGGAGAAGAGTACTGAATGTACCATGGACTGCCAAGAAAACAAACATATTCATCCTAGAGACGATTAAACCAGGCTGCTCCTTGGAGGCAAGGATTCTGGGGCTTCGTCTGACATACTTTGGACATGTTGTAAGGAGAGACAGATCTTTAGAGAGGGACATCATGCTGGGTAGAGTAGAGGGACAGTGCAGGAGGGGAAGACCCTCTATGAGGTGGATTGATTCAGTGACTGGGGTAATCGGGATGGGTGTGTCAGAGACAA
This sequence comes from Elephantulus edwardii, assembly GCF_000299155.1. Lineage (NCBI taxonomy): Eukaryota > Metazoa > Chordata > Mammalia > Macroscelidea > Macroscelididae > Elephantulus > Elephantulus edwardii. The sequence goes on along the minus strand of NW_006399766.1, from coordinate 22,006,789 downwards.
TGAGATTGGCACAGGATAGAGCAGGGTTTAGGGCTGTTGTACACAGGGTCGCTATGAGTCGCAAATGACTTGACGGCACATAACAACAACAACACAGTTCAGTAGCATTTTGTCCATTGACAGTGATGTACAACTACCAGCTCTCTACTTCTAATACGTTTCCATCATCTTTTAAAGAATCGCTGGAGCCAATAGCAGCTGCCCTGAGCTTTCCCTCAGCGTGGCTTAGTTTTGAAAATGCACTATCATGCTCGGAAAGGTGGAGGGACAGAGCAGGAGAGGAAGACCCTGGATGAGATGGATTGATATAGTAACTAGGGTAGTGGGGGTAGGTGTGTTGGAATCAGTGAGACTGACTTAGGACAGGGCAGGCTTCTGACCAGCTGGATATAGGGTCGCTTTGAGTTGCAGCCAACTCAGCGCTCAGCAGCACATAACAACACCAAAAAACAAAACCAAAAACAAAACAACTTTCAAAGTAAATTTGAATGTAGGTAAGCTGTCTTATATATGGCATTTGAGAAAGACATTGAGAAAAATATCTGCTCTTATTTCTGTCACAGTACATTTTGGAGGAGGCTAACAGGCAGGTGATAGTGTCTGAACTTCCTGAGAAACCCAAGATTGCCCAAAACTCAACCTGCCAACCTGTGAAGACCAATTTTGCCTCCTTTATTAGACTTAGGAATTAATGGCAGGGAACTTGTCAGTTATGGTGTAAAGCAAACACGAGCTCTTTTTTAAAAAATCATTGTATCTGGGGAGTTGTACTGCTCACCCTCTCTGACGGTTCAAATTCACCAGTGGCTCCTCTGGATGGCAGCCTCCTCCCATGTGATTTACAGCCTCTGAAAATCTGCTGGAGGGTCAACTGTGAATTGATTCTGACTTAATAGTGATGAGCTTCAATGAGAAGATTTATTTAATTTCTGAAGAAAAAGTAAAAACCACCCAGATTGGTACTCTGTAGAGAAAATAATATTTTGAATATTTGCTGTGCATTTACAAAAATTTATTATTTGTGTGTACCGTCAAATCAGATCTGACTGGTACAGGAGGGGATTGTCCCTCCTTCCCCGGCAGAGCATCTGGTGGATTCAAACCGTGCACCTCTGGGATTGCAGTGCAGCTTTTTGCTACTAGGCCACCAGAGCTCCCCTGCATTTTTAACACACATACTGTAAAGTTTTAAAAATGTGTTCACATTTATTGGCTTTTACTTCCAAAGTGCAATGTTTGTTGGGGAAATACTTTCAAAATATGTTTATAAAATATAAAATGGGATTATATTTGGGGGTAGGGGGTGGGGTTTGGGGAAGTGCAGGGGGGATTGTGTACCAATGAGGGAGTTTTTCTTTTGCTTTTCAAGGAGAGGAGCAAAGGGGGGGGGGGGGGGTTTGTGCGGGGAGAAGGGTGCAACAATGAATGAATGGAATTCCAAAATCTCTGTAGATGTTCATTGAAATGAAAAACAAACTAAATTAATAAAAAAAAATCTTGTTTTACTCCTAAAGTCAGCCTGTAAAAGAGACATTTTTTTCTTAACCATTCATGAAAGATAAGCCAAATTTAAAGTTTATACTGTTATCAAGTGGTAGAATTAAGATTTTAATTCAAGTAACAAAGGTCCAAAAACCTTGATTTTTAACCTTTAATGCACTCCTCACAAATACTGGAATATTGCTGGAAATATGACTGTGTAAATACATGTTGCTATACTAAAGTGTCAGTTAATAATTAAAATACTTAATGCTATTTCTGATAAAAAAAATGTAAAATGGAATACCTGTCTCCTAATCATCTTTTTCCCCCCTACCTGTTTAATTTGGACATACTTTGGGGGGAAGTCCTTTCAGAGTAGGGAGCACTGGTGGCCTAGTGGCAACAAGATGTGCTGTAATCCTGAAGGCACGCAGTTCAAAGCCACCAGCTGTTCTATGGGAGAAGGATAGGCAATCTCCTCCAGTGCAGTCAATCCCTCTGAAAACCTGCCAGAGGGTCCGCTGTGGCTTGGTTCTGACTCGGTGGTGCACAACAGCACAACGACTTTCAAAGTACCATTTTAATAGCTTCCTCGTCTAATGAATGAATGCATATACTAGAGTTCTCTTAGATAGGTTACTTTCTGGGGGCATGGGAGCCCCCAGTAGTCAACTAGGATAATGACACAACATGTGGTGATGAGTAAATGTCATGTCCATGATGATTGGACAAATTTGAATTCCCTGCTTTCATTGCATGATGCTGATGATGTCTAAAACTAATGCAAAAGTGTACGTACCCATATTGAGTCCATTTGCCCTTAATTCACCAGGCAAAGATATTGTGGGTTAATGTTAGATGCTGTCCAATTGGCTCCACCCTATGAACGGAACGATGAAGCAAAAGTTGCCCTGTCCTACATTCTCTTTATTGTTTCTGTCCATTGTTGCAGCCACTGTATCTATCCATCTTAGTGAGGGTCTTTCTGTCTGATGATGACCCTCAACTTTATCTTTTTCCGGAGACAGCCCCCCAAAACATGCTCAGTTTATATGAGATGAGGGCTCACATCAGAGAAATGATATGAGATCCTGACTTCTAAGGAGCATTCTAGCCACACTTCTTCCATGACAGATTTGTTTGATCTTTGGGTATTCCATGGTATGTTCTTGTATCTTCAGTGTTTCAGTCTTCCTTACCCCATTGTCTAGCTCTTCTGCATGCATGCAAAGTGATTGAAAATACCTTGGTGTGGGCCAGGTGCACCTTAGTCTTCAAAGTTACATCATTGCTCTTTCATGCTTGCAAGCTATTAATTCAGAGATTAAGTGAGATATATGCTAGAGCCAAAGTATCCCTTAGGTCCTGAGGATTCTAGGTCCTAGTACTCTTTCTAGTATTCTTATTTTGTATTTCTCTTTGAGTTCCAAGGTCTTTCCGGTGTGTGACAGAAAGATTTATACTCCACATCACTCCTTGGAAAGATGGATAATAAAGAGGTGACACAGTGCTCTTCATCTGTGCCTCCCCCCTCTTCCTTACGAGAGAGTGGTTGGGGAGAACCTTCACTGGTCACACGGCTGGCTGACTCTTAGGTGTCCAGCTGCGGTGTCATTTCGCCAAGGGGCCTGCAAGAACTGTAAGTGTAGTGCTTGCCTCTTTGGAGTCTTTCCCCACAGTAAGACTAGATGGAGCATGGAGTGACCGCCTGGGGCAGTCAGGTGTGATTTATGAAAGGTCCACAGGGGCCAGGAGTGGAGAGGAGAAGAGGTCTCATTTACATTAACAGTCATTGTGAATTAGGTTCTGCGGCCAAGTGCCCAGATGAATTCATCATTAAAGAGCCAATAAAAGGTATTAAAAGACAAATTGGCTGAACCTCTTTCAGGCTGTGCTGAAGAAATGATAGTTTGTGCTATTTATTTCTCAGCAGAAAGGAGCTGTTAAATGGAGTGTGCACACCAGTGGTCCCCCAGGGAGACGGTTTTGGGGAAGCTAGACGGGGGTTATGGAGAGGCAGAGAAAGCTGCTTTCTCACACAGGCAGATTGTTGGCACTAGAAGTGTCTGCTCATGTTTAAGGACATCTGCTGAACTGTGTCCTGGCTGACCGTGACCTGCGCTGAAGCAGGTCCCAGATCTGGGTTTTTTTGTTTTGTTTTTTAAATTTTTATTGTATTATTTTTACGTGTACCGTCAAATCAGATCTGACTGGTACAAGAGGAGATTGCCTCCTCCTTCTCCAGCAGAGCATCTGGTGGATTTGAACCGTGTACCTCTGGGACTGCAGTGCAGCGTCTTGCCACTAGGCCACAGGTCCCAGATCTGGTGACCACATAGATTATGTATTAATAGAGGCCATCTAAGGTGACAGATCTGGTTTTTTTCAGTTGAGGAAACTGAGTCCTAGACCTCAGTTAGAAGGAAATATTTTCCAAAGCACCAAAACAATAACCGCCAGAGCATTAAGGGTTTGCATAGTCACAATTGCAGTTGTTGTTGTGTAATTTCAAGTCGAAACTGACCTATAGCTGACGCTCCAGGTGGTTTTTAGAGGCAGTTAATTGCATGGAAAGGGATTGCCCATCATTTTCCAGCATAGCAACTGGTGTATTCGAACCATGTCCTTTGAGTTGCCAACGCTACTTACCACTGGCCACTATTCACCACTGACATGTAGAACGAAATGGTTTATTTTCCTCCTTCATTTCTCCTCCTCTTCCTTCTTCTTCTCTTTTATTCTCATCCTCTCCATTCACTTATTGACAAATAATCTCTCAAGTATGTATCATGAACCAACAAGGCACTTTCATATCCATTACATCCTCTGAAGAGTAATTCTTTCTGGCCCTAATGCTCAGACATGCTCACTTGACACTCAGAAAGTGCAGGCTAAAGGCCCCCTCCGCTTCATTGTCACTGGTGCCCTGAACCCTGGAAGGACAGTGTATACAAGGCAAGGGCTTCCATTCTTGGATACTTGGAGATGGCCCTTTCCTTGGCACAGCGGCACAGCCTCAGGCTCAGTGGCAAGGAAGGAAGGAAGGAAGTAAAGATGTCTTCCTGTCATTGGATCCAAACCTTAAATAGATCTTCACTTGGCAAAGTACGCTCCCCATATTCCCTAGCTGGCGCTGCTCTGTGGGTAGGGCTTCCCTCCCTGGTCCTCTTGTGCCAAGATCAGCTTCAACACAAGCATCGTTATTCCCCTGAGTGCTCAGGCTCTGCCTTCCTGAAGAGCATCACCTTTTTATAAAACCTGCCTTCCTGGGTCTCTTCGTTTCTCCTAGAAACCACCAATGTAATAAAGCAGGAAGTATACAACCATCCTACAAAAGAGAAGTTCAATTCCAGGCAAACATTCTTTTTTTTTTTTCATTCTCTCATTCCTTTTTTTTTTTATTCCATGTAATTATTCAATACCTAGCGTGCCTTTTTTGTAAAAAAAATTATTTTTTTTGTGTGTGTACCATCAGATTGGATCTAACTGGTACAGGAGGAGATTGTCCCTCCTTCCCCAGCAGAGCATCTGATGGATTCGACCCTCACACCTCTGGGATTGCAGTGTAGCATTCCTTTAGATACCAGGGAGATGCCACCGTTCTCAACAAGTTTATGTTCTAATTTGGCAAGAGTAGTGAGCAGGAATGTAGAACGAAACAGATTTATATCATTATCTCAGAGACTAGCTAGAAGATCATATGCTATGCATAAATAGTGATGGAAAGAATCCTAATGGTTGTAATTGCAGAGACAGCAGTGGAAAAAGGTCTTTGTGAAGTTTGAGGAGAGAGCTGAAGGAGTGGGGAATGGGTCTCCGTGGAGGCATGTTCTGGGGGGAGAGACTGAAGTGGACTTTGTGTTAGAGGAGGAATAAGGAAATGAGCACAGCTGGAGTGTGATGGGATCCGTGAAGAGCCTGGGAAATGAGATCTCAGAGGCAGCCTGGGGCCAGGTCATACAGGACCGGAAAGAGCAAAGGCAGGCCTCTGGATTTGGATGTAAAAGCAGAGAAAAAGCCACCAGAGACTTTGCGGGAGAGAGACGCAATCTGACTTCAGTTCGAAAAGGTTCCCTCTAGATGCTAGGTGGCCAGTGAGGGGCCAAGAGCAGTGGCCCGGATTAGGAAATTATTGCAGAAATCCAGCCCAGAGGTACTGATGGCTTGAAATAAAAGTGAATAGTGAACGGATGAGACGTCGCCAAATTAGTCATAATCTTTTGAAAGTAGAGTTGGGATTTTTCAAAGAAAAAAATTTTTTTTTTGTTTTGGTTGTGATTTTAATGAAAGTTTACAGAAGGGTTGGATTTTCATTCCTTCTTTGTTGCACGTTCTTACCTCCTCTCCCTCCCTTCCCCCTCCCCCATTCACTTTTTTTGGGGTTTTTAAATATTTATTCACTGTTGCACAGTTACCTCCCCTGCCACACCAGTCCTCTTTGCAGTGTACCTCTTGTTCTGGGCCGTTGTCGTATTTATAGTGCCTAATCATATATTCCTTTTAAACAGTTCTTTCCTTCATCTGTACCAGTACAATGTGAGACAAAACAATTGCTCTCTAGTTGATTCTGACTCAGGGCCGCTTCTTGTGTGTCAGAATAGAACTCCACCACATAGGATTTTTATATGAAAAGTCTTTTCTTCTGCCCCCCCCCCCTTGTCGTATATTGTCTAAATTGGATCCAACCAGCACAGGAAAAGATTGCTTCTCCTTCTCATCTGGTGGACCCCACAGGATTTTTTGATGACTGATTCCCCCCCCACACACACACACACACAAGTGCCTCATAAACCATGATTGCACCATCGTGGTGCTCCAAAAAGAGGAATCAATTCTTTTGGAATGGACATGAGAACAAAAGAGAAAACTCACAAAGAACACTGGTGAATGGAAGTAAAGAAGACTGAAAGGAGAGAGTTTTTTTGGGGGCAAATCATGACTTCAGGTTCAGAAAGGTTAAGCTTGAGATGCTTATTAGATATGTAAATGCAAGTATCAAGTAAACCCTTGTGTATGTAAGACATCTTATTCAACAGGAAGATTTTCACTCAGTCGTCATCATCAAGTTGGAACCAATTCATGGCTGACCTTCCATCTGCTTTCAGAGACTGTGCATGAAAGGAGATTGTGTATCTTTCCCCATCAGAGCAGCTGGTGGATTTCAAACAGCCACAAAAGTGCAATATTAAGGTTAGTAGCACAGTTCTCTGTGGCCTACACCAGCGGAGTTCCCTGTCGGAAGATAAGGGTGGAGAAGATGTATTTGGGAGTCATTGGCAGTGACATGGTAACTGAGCATAGGTGAAGAAGTGATTAAGTCCAAGGCTTGCTTCTGCTCCAGCCCTAAGAGGTCAGGAAAGAGTAAAGAGAAAGGAGTAGGTCCAGGACTGCAGCCTTCAATATGATTGAAGCTCAACGTCAAGAAAACAAAGATGCTCACCACCGGGCCAGTTGGCAGAATCATAATGGATGGTGAAGAGATTGAGATTGTTAACAGTTTTAGTTTGCTTGGCTCCACAATCGGTCCTCTTGGTATCAGCAACCAGGAAATCAAGAGACTAATTGCATTGGGAAAGTCAGCTGTCAGGGACCTCTCCAGAGTACTGAAGAGCAATGACATCAGGCTGGAGATTAAGGTGCACCTGATCCAGGCCATAATCTTTGCATAATCTTTTGCAATTACATCAGAGGGCTGGACAATAACTAGGGATGATAGAAAGAAAATTGATGTCTTTGAGCTGTGGTGCTGGAGCAGAATATTCAATAAACCATGGACTGCTAGAACGAACAAGTTTGTCCTGGACAGGGTAAAGCCAGGCTGCTCCTTGGAGGCAAGGATTCTGAAGCTTCATCTGACATACTTTAGACATGTTGCAGGGAGGGACCAGTCCCTGGAGAGGGACGTCATGCTTGGGAGGGTGGAAGGACAGTGCGAGAGAGGAAGACCTTTAGCTGAGATGGATTGATTCAGTGATTAGGTAATGGAAGTAGGTGTGTCAGACACAATAAGGCTGGCACAGGATAGAGCAGGGTTTAGGGCTCTTGTACCTAGGGTTGCTATGAGTCACAAGCGACTTGATGGCACATAACAACACCACAACAACAATGATGTAGGTGAAAGCTCAGGAAGAGTAAAGTGTTCTGGAAATCATGAACACACAAAGCGAGGGAGTCATCAGCCCTGGGGTGTTCTAGCAAGTTGAGCAAGATGAAGACAAAGCTTTCCTCCTGAACGTGGCGATTGCTCCTGTTCACCTGCTGACAGCGTTTGGTGGAGTTGTAAAAGTGAAAGCTGTTTGGGCCTGAGAATGGGAGGAGATGAACTGAATTGGAGCAAGAACCTATGGGCAGGCAAATCTTTCTAGAAGTTCTCAAATGTGGAAGGCAGGGATAAGGTGGTAGCTGTCGGATGGGGAACACACAGTCAAGCAAAGACTTGAGTCTTTTAAAGATGGAGGTTTAATGCTGGTGTATGATGAAGAGAATGAACCAGTGGGGAAGAAAAAGTAGAAAAGAGAAAGGGCAAATTGTAGGAGCAGGGTCTTCATGCAGACAAGAAAGGCTGAGAAGTTAGTGTGTTGTGGAGAATTGTTCTTACGTAGGCGCGGAAGAGTTCAGCCACCACAGCAGGGAGCAGGCTGAGGCTGTGGGCACAAATGCCGCTAGGTGGGTAGATGTGGTAGTGGGTGGCTGTGGAATTTCTCTCCTAATTGCTTCTATTTTCTCACTGACACCAGTATCAGCTGAGAGTGAGGACAGAGTGGGGGGAATTAGAGGAGTGAACACAGATGAGAAAGTATAACTTAGCTCTCTAAGAAGATGTACGTGTGAGGGGATTGGAGAACTAGAGTAGACCGACAGGCAACTCTGAAGGCTGCACTTGAGGGCTGACGTCATCAGTTTAAAGGAGGGCCAACCGCATGGCTGGGTGTTTATTCCAGCCACATTGAGTTGCTTGAAAGCACAAAAGATTGGGTTTCTTCCAAGTTTGAGTTTTGCCCCTGATCCATGGTAGAGGAAAGAGGTACAAAGACACTTGATGAGTTCGATTGACTCAGTGACTGGGGTAATGGTGGTGGGTGTGTCAGAGGCAATAAGGTTGGCTCAGGATAGAGCAGTCTTCAGAGCTGTTGTGCATAGGGTCACTGTGAGTCACAGGTGACTTGATGGCACATAACAACAACAACATATGAATTCTATGCAAATATCTCCTCCCAAGTGCTTCCTCATTACCTTTTGTGTCTTCTTCACTTTATATATTTGCAGACAATCCTTCTACCTAGATGTGAGTGTATTCTTCCTTGTTACAAATAGATAATAATTAGAAGAACAAGGGAATGGCAAAACCCAAGAAGAATCTTGTCTTGATGAGAGTGATGAATATTGAGATTTTTAGAATGTTTGATATTAAGAAACATGATCATTCTCTTAGTCACCCTACAAGCTTACACATGAACTCATTCCCTTGGCTCTACATTCAGCCAGACAATAGATAGGCCTATAAAGTGACAAGTAAGGCCAGGTAAGTAAGGTGACCAGTGACAGCAGGTAAGGTGACTAGTAACACCAGGTAAGCATGCACTCCTTAGAATAACCAGCCATGTTAAGCCAAATAGAAACCATTAGCCCAAGGATAGAGCTCAGGAGGTGGGAGAAATAGGGCAGAAGGACAAATGGAAATAGGGAACACCAGGAGAAAATGGGAAGAGTGCTGTCCATTGAGGGAATGGTAATCCAAAACACAATGAACGTCAATGTGTGTGAACTGTTGAATGGAAAATCCATTTGCTCTGCAAACTTTCACCCAAATCACAAGATAAAGTTAAAAAAAGAAACAATAATGGATCTTTTGGATAAAAATATTATCATTCTATCATCAGGTTGGGAAATTTATCCAATGTGCCATAGCTAGCAAGCTGCACTAGTTTTGGATTCTCTAGTCCACAGTTAGCACTCCTAACCTGCATGTTGTAGTTGGTACACACACCCATCTAGCAATTCATTAGAACAGTCCCGATACCTACTCTGACAGGCATGTTTCTAGGTGCACCTCAACCCTTAACCTTTTTGTATTCGGGAATCCTGTATGTGAGCAGAAGGAACATGGCCTTTGTCTTGTGCTCTGAGTTATTGTGTGCCATTAATGGGGCTTCCACCAGCTTCTCCTTGGGAGAAGGATGGTCAGTCTCCTCCCGTGCCATTAACTGCCTCTTAAAACCCACTGGAGGGTCACCCAATTGATGGCACACAACAACAACAACAACAATATAGCGATACTGTTAAGATAGAGTTGGCCTGCCCTAAAGGATTTCCTTGACTGCAGTCTTTATAGGAACTCATTACCAGGCCTCTCCTCCATCTAAGCAACTTCTAGATTCAAACCACTGACCTTTTGATTATCAGCTCAGAGCGTTAGCACTGCACCACCAGGGCCCCTTTGTGCTCTGAGTTGGCAATTTGTAATTGATGACTAGAATTGAAGCGTCCTTGGCCTCTTCCTCTGTCCACCTCAGGATAGTCAACTTCCATCTTGTTCTTGGCCATGGCATCCATCATCCTGACTTGGGCCCTTGCCCCTTTTCCTGAGACTCTCTCCTACCTGACCAGCCTTGCCATGGAAAATTGCCTTCTTACTATAATGAATCACACGTGGATGTAAAATAGAATATGCATGCGGCTTGTCCACTGCACTGTCTCTGATGTCTGTTCAGATTGAAGAGGTCTTGTTGCTGTCTGTTCACCGGCAACTTGACAGTGACATCCTGATGGGGGTAAGCATGATGAAGATACACCACTCCGGGAGAGGATCAGAGAGTCACTCCAGCTCAATTATATTAGGACTTAAGAAATAAAGGTCGGATTTTCCTGGCAAAAAAAAAAAAATTTTATTAGGACTGCAGTGCACTTATATACAAACATGTAAACAGGAAGACCGGATAGTGTGGGCTTACAGACGTGGGACATGCAGATTGGTTAGGAGAACTTCAGCTTCCTACGGACAACTCCGAGCTCAACAGGTGCAGCAGCCAACTTCCCAGGTGGCGAGCGTTCTGAGGCTGGTACAGTCAAACACAGGGGAGCTTTCTCTACTCCGTATTAAAGGCCGTTAGGAGGCTTGCACTTATCCGGAGCTCAGGTGATCTTTCCTGGCCAGAGGCCCTCCGTTTCTCCCCAACATTCCCCAGCAAGGTCTGTGTTAGCAACACGAACCCCATAGAAGCAAGGCGTGCTGGGAGGCAGTCCTCCACATCAGAGCTGATCAGGATAGATGGGTGAATCCTGTAGATGGCATCTGTCCTAAAGAACAAATTAGCTATGCTTGACTTCAGTCACCACATTCTGCTTGCTGTGAGCCTGCTCTCTCCTATGTAAAGTATGTTGTAACTGCAGATGAAATGGACGAGATAGATTCGAGTTGGCACAGTTCGTGCATGCTTTTGCAGCTATTACTGTAGTGGCTGCTTTTAAACACTTTTTAAAAAGTCTTCAGCTCCTATTGTTGCACTACAGATTTTCATGTAAATGTTAGAGGGTTTATTTATGTGGAAATTGGATCAATTGCCAATTAACATCACCTTGCAGTTAATGTTAGAATGTTGTATTTGTCCTAGCAGATTGATTTGCCATGATGAGAAAATGTTTGAACAAAATATCTGAACTTTGTTCATTAATCTTGTCAAAGAGAGAAGAAGCAGAACATGTAGACAGAAACTTGCAAATTAAATTTGCTTTTCCAGTACAAATGTATTTAATCTTCCTTCCTTATGGAACTGGGACAGATCTTGATTCTATTGGTAGAAGTGAGGTTTTGTACTTTTTCAAAGTCTTTAAAAAAGGGCAATGAGAAATAGAATAAGTGATATTAACTGCTAATCACATCTACTGTTTCGCTTTTAAGTTAGGATAGCACAGAGATTATGTCATTGTCTTTCCAGCTGCATCTGTCTGACCTGGTGGTCACGGTGCAATGGTGCCATCTCCACTGGGAATGACAGAGACAGCCATGCTAAGTGGTGACAGATTGGTTAGGGCGAGCCAGTTGCAGTAGGCATGCTATCATGCTTGCAAACGGTGTGTTGGGTTGGGTTTTTTCTCCCCGTCATGTGAGAATTCCATCTCCTTTGCTTGATTTCACCAAAGCTCACTGCCATCAAGTTGACATCTTGTTATAGTGACAGAGTAGAACTGCTCCACAGGGTTTTCAAGCCTGTAATCTTGATGGGCGCAGGAGGCCTCCTCTTTCCCACATAGGGCAGCTGGTCTGTTCAAACTGCAGACCTTTGGGTTAAGCAGCCGAGTCCACAGCACCCCCAGAGCTTCTTGCGTGGCACACAGAGGTAGGAGGTTTCTTGCGGTCTTCATTTGGATTTGGGGCACTATGTTCATGGCTTGAGCAGTTTGCTTCCTTCCTTTTCTTTTCTTTTTTTTCTTGCTTGCTTTCAAAAAAGATTTCTAGCAATCCCTCAATTAAATCTTAATTACATATATGAATTAGCATCACTGTAAAAAATACCCACTGCCGTCAAGTTGTTTCTGGCTCATGCTTACCCTCCATTGAGTTACCGAGCTGTATAGACAGCCCATATTTCTCCTTCAGAGTGAATGGTGGATTTGAACCATTGACCTTTACGTTAACAGTTCAGCACATAACACATTCTACCACCAGAGCTGCTCTAGCATTATTACTAATCCACTCACTCGTTCACTGCTGTCAGGGCACTTTCAACTCATAGCCAACTTTTATTGGGGTTCTGGGGCTGTAAATTGTAGTGAGAGGAGACTGCTCATCTTTCTCCCACTACCATTGCTATAGAAACAAGCAATACAAAACCAGAAAAAACCTCCAGAAGAAAAACAAACAAAACCAAAAATATAACAAAGACCCATAAATGTAAACCCTTTCCCTAGAGACACTGCTTGAGTAGCTTAAGTAGAGGAGGCCAATGGACTTAAATTTGAAGCCTGATTGCATCCTGTGATAGTTGTATGCTTTTGGAAAAGTCATTTTACTTCACCATGATAGATCGAGAAGAGATTGAGGTTGTTAACAATTTTCCACAATAAACACAAATAACAGCAACAGCAGTAACACTAGACTAGATTAGATTAGACTAGACTAAGGAGCTCTGGTGGCCTAGTGGCAAGACTAGACTAACAGCTTTGAAGCAGTTGAGATCTGAAAGGTAAGTCAAAAGGAAATCAAAAGACGGATTCCATTGGGGAAGTCTGCTGTCAGCGACCTTTCCAAAGTGCAAAAGAATAATGCCATTCTAGGGACAAGGTACAACTGATCCAGGCCATGGTTTTCACAATTACTTGCTATGCATCAGTGAGCTGGACAATGACTAAGGATGATAGAAGAAGAATTAATGCCTCTGAGTTATGGTCCTGGAACTCACGGTGTGTCTTGAACATACCATGGACCTCCAAGAGAACAAACAAGTTTGTATTTTAGTGTGTGAAACCAAGTGTTTCTTTGGAGACAAGGATTTTGAAGCTCTGCCTCACATACTTTGGCTATGTTACTAGGATGGACTAGCCCTTGGAGAAGGACATCATGTTTGGAAGGGTGGAGGGACAGCACAGGAGAGGACTACCCCAGATGAGATGGATTGACACAGTAACTAGGATAACAGGGATACGTGTGTCAGAGTCAGTGAGATTGGCTCAGGATAGGACAGGGTTAAGAGGCATTATACTTAGGGTTGCTATGAGTTGCAGGCAACTCAATAACACATAACAATGACAACAACAAGCTTTAATGAATCTTTATCTGTTTCTGAGGCTGTAAATCTTAACAAAAGATGGAATAGCCTGTCCATTTTTCTCCCAAGGAATAGCTGGGGTATTTGTTTACTCACCATACCACAAGAGGTTTAAATAGATTCTGATAAATACCTGTGTGATCAAGAAATACTAGGCATAATGGTGGTGGTGTTGTTGTTATGTGCCGTCGAGTCGTTTCCGACTCATAGCGACCCTATGCACAACAGCCCTAA